>NW_024412377.1:99068057-99107129 GCF_014898765.1 Herpailurus yagouaroundi
AACTGTATAAATCAGAAAAGCTATGGGTCATCTATACCTACATTTTTTTTCTTAATGTTTGCACATACTTAGCTTTACTTAAGTTTCCAACTTTAAAAGACAAAGGCAAATCGAAACGTGTTCATTACAGTTTCAACACCTCCTGGTAATTAATAAATGCCTTTATTGTAATGCTGCCCAAAAAAGTTATACAGTGGTGCAAGTTTCAAGTATATACTAGAACACGCTTTTCTGTAATTCCAGAGGCAAAAGAATCACATTCTTCAATCTAATTCAAGTTGACAGTGATTTGCTCCTTTACAAAATTCACGGGGAAATTTAAACCTCCCTTCCGAGACTACCCTGACAGCCACAAACAGCCGGGCACCCGTTAGCATCACAGCAGCTTGATCTTTGGCCAACTATCCCCCACACCCTCAGAAGCCTGCTCAACAGGGGAGATCCCGCCCCCAGGAGGACAAGTTGGAGCACACCCGGTGCAGGACACCTGCGGAACCCGGCAGCCCTACACAAGCTGGCACCTGAGTACCGCCGGGACGGCTCCTGTGCTGTTCCATTCCCGGAGCGGGCAGCCTGGGTCACACAGACCTCAATGGCGGCCCAAATAGGTTCCGCGTGGCATATAAAGGCCCGGAAACGCAGGGCCGCAGTAAGGTCACCTAGTCGAATAAATGGCAGGGTCCAAGAAGTTCCATTTGTAAAATCCGCGTGACGCCCAACTGGACTAAAACTCCAGGCTGAGCGCTCAATACCCCGAAAACCCAGCGGGGTCCGGCCCTTCCATACCCGGGCCATCCACCGTGCCAGAGGAGCTTCGGACCCCAGGACGGTTTCGAACTACGGGAGCCGACCCCAAAGAGGGGGCTCCGAAAGTTGAGGAGGTCACAAAAAGCGAGGAAGAAGTTTCCCAGGCCTCGGGCTCTCACCCATTCCACACCGCTATGAGCCAACTAAGTCTAAGAGGTCCTGCCACCAGCGTGCGAAAAGCGCCTTAATGACTGAATGTTTACAAAGAAGCCAACCCTGGGGAGGGGAGGCTGAGCCCTCTTAGGTACCCTTTAGACGCAAGCACTCCGTTCCCTCCTCTTCCTCCGCGGACTTCAGCCTCTCCCAGTTGTTCCAGCCCAGTGCTCTCCGGCGCAGCGATCCCCACTAAAGCCTCCGAGAGGAGGTGCGAGAAGTGGTGGCCGCGGCGGCAAGAGAACACCTTTCGTGCACCTGCCCAGCTTCCACCACCAGTGCATGTGCCTGGGACCCCTGGCTCTTTAGCTGCAGGAGCGCTCCTTGACCAAGTTTCTCACCTTGGACGGTGCGATTGCAGGAAGCAGAGGCCGCCAGCAGGATGGCGCCCCCCAGCAGCCACACCGCGCTCAGGCTTCGCATCCTTCCTGCAGCCCCGACGCCAGGCGGGCAGGGCATTCGCCGCCAATGATTCGAAATTCGGAGTCCCACTCGCCGCTCCAAGAGAAAGCCACCGTCTCACCTGCCCGAATCCAAGCCTCTGCGCTCGCCTCCCCGGAGACGGATGAGTTTCAGTGAAACCGGAGCGTCTCCGCGCACCTGCGCGTGGCCCCGCCCCGGGGCCGGAACGCGGGGCTCGGCCCCGCCCCTTCGGACGTCCGACGCGCGGGTCCGGCCCCACGCAGTCTTGCCAGGAGCCCGGGCGCCCACCTACGCGCTGCAGGTGCGAGAGCTGCTGTTGGGGAGGGTGCGGGAGCCGCCCGCGGGCGGGGCTGGGAGGGTGAAGTAGCTGTATTGGAATGCAAAGGCCGGAACGCTCGGACCTCGAGTTCTTTTAGACCTGGCCACGCCTAAGACTACCATTACCCTTTAATTACTCCTGGGGAGCCAGGGTCCGGTCTCCTTCCCTCCCCTTTGCTAAATGGAAAAAAGCCACGGTCTGAGCTCACTGACTTTGTCGTCGGTTATTGGTAGAAGCTTCTCAGCGTAGCGGGCACTAAGGGGTAAGGGGTGAGTTTTTAATCTGCAGAGACAACATGGATGGCTTCGGTCACCAACAAAGCGGTGGGGAGCAGGAAGGGGTCCCGCCAGGGGGTCAGGGATCTGGAATTGGGTTTCCGGCTCTGCTGTTAACTAGTTGTGACCTCGAAAAAACCTCTTCACGCCCTTCTAGGCCCATTTTCTCGTCTGTGAGGTGATAG
The DNA here is from genome assembly GCF_014898765.1 of Herpailurus yagouaroundi. Taxonomy (NCBI): domain Eukaryota; kingdom Metazoa; phylum Chordata; class Mammalia; order Carnivora; family Felidae; genus Herpailurus; species Herpailurus yagouaroundi. Next base: position 99,070,220 of record NW_024412377.1, read on the forward strand.
TTGGAAGAGCTGCTTTAGTGCCTAGAGCTAACGATTTGGAACATTATCTAGTTTAACCCCGACAACAAGCTGCGCATTAAGTATGTTTATTATTCCCATTTTACAGCTGAGGAAATGGAGTTTAGAAAGGCTGGATAAATTGCCCACAAGTACGCAGTTTATAGGTACAGTTTGTAAACGCACGCCACATTTAATCTCCAGTCTACGACCGCCACTTTCTATTAGTCACTGCACTGTAAATGCCACATCAGAGTCTCCCCTGCATTGGGAGCTAGTAGTCCAAAGAAATAAATAAGCTGATAGAGGGGTTGGGGAGAAAAGGAGTGAGACTTTGGGGATGGGTGCACAAGGGCCAGCATCATACTGGTAATACTTTCTTATATTTTTTACTTGCTTTGAAAAGGTAAAATAAAGTTTAAAGCTACCAGCTAAACTATCGGGTAATGGAGGAGCAGAAAAGAGAAACATTAGTGTTGTCCTCAGATGTTTGAAGGATTAGCTCATAGAAGAGGCTTAGACAGGTTTTGAGTAGCTCCAGTGGGAGGCTGGTTTTGGCTCAATATAGAAAGATTTCTAACAAGTCCCGCTGGTACCGTCCTGAGAGCCTCCTGCTGAGGTTAAGGGCCACATCACTGCCGGACTTGCACCAAAGGACCAGGCCATGAGTGGAGTATGCTGGAGTGGGGAGTTCCCTCCCAGGCTGAGGGGCCAGATTAGGTGAGTCCAGATAGCCTCTTGAGGGGTTTGAGCCCCGAGAATCCTCCTTTCTCCTTAGAAGACTAAAGTCTGATGAATCAGTTGTCGGTGATTATTATGAATTTTTGAAGAACCATGAACCAAATGGCCACAGACCTGTGAGTTTCTAGGATGGAGCTTATAAATGATCAGGGCCCTGTGCAGCCTCTAACTGAACCCACCATGGGGCCAATTAACAGAACTAATGTAGATTCCAGATCATTCAGGCAGACAAAATTGTGTAAAATGTCATCTTAGCCAGTTGTCTCAAGCATATCCCCAATACAACATTTCCCCAAAGTTACCTACATGGATGGTTAGCTTTCTGCCTCTTCCCTCTGTCCTGGCAGAGGATCTTGTAGGAGTAGGAAAATAAATGGTTGAAAACGAAGAGAAGCAAATGGTCCTGAACATGCCATGAGAATGGAATAATTGGTCCCTGAATAACAGGAACAGACCGGACTGCCCCTCAACACACACAGAGCCAAGAATGGCCAGGGAAAGCTGTCCAGCATTCTTTGTAATGACTGCCTTTCAGCAGCGCATCTCTAAGGAATCTCACATTGTTGTCTCCAGTTCTTTGGGGAATGTGCAAAAAGCTTAACCTTGAAATCATGTAACTCTGTGGGCACATTCTAGTTTCTCCCCTTGCTAACAATGGTGTGACGTTATAGAAAAATAACTTACCCTCTTTGAGCTTTAGGTTCCTTACCTATAAAATGGAGTTAATGCTTTTTTAGTTTCAAGGTTCCTGAGGATTGGGGTGCCGGGGTGGCTCAGTCAGTTAAGTGTCTCATGACTCCAGGATAACAACCCCAGCCGGATGCTCCACCGACTGAGCCACCCAGGCCAGGTGCCCTCCTGTGATTTGTTTTTTGATGTTGATGACTTCTTTGCCCTGAAGGGCTTAGGGTGTAGTATGGTGCTGTGAAAGAGTACAGAGATGATAGGCACAGCCAGTTCCAGATAGACTGGCTGCCAAAGATTGGAAACTGTGTGCAGTTTCCCACACACTACAATTCTAAGGAAAATAAAGTAGGAAACGGGATATTGAGGGACATTGAGGGAGAAACCATTTTCATTCAGTCAGTTCTACAATCATTTATCAAACTCATCAAACTCTTCCTGGAGAAGCAAAGATCTAGTCCTTGCACTCTTGGGTCCTGGCCAAATATAAATGGTGAGGGAAGCCTGAGTGGCTCAGTCGGCTAAGCGTCCGACTTCGGCTCAGGTCATGATCTCACATGTGAGTTCGAGTGAGCACTGCATCTGCCTCTCTGCTGTCAGCATGGAGCTGGCTTCAGATCCTCTGTCCCCCTCTCTTTGCCCCTCCCCTCCACACTAGCACTCTCTCAAAAATAAGTAAATATTTTTTAAAAATTTAAATATATGTGGCAAAAAAATTCCCATTCATTCACTCCTTCATTCAGCAAACACTCTAGACAAGGCTAGCAGTGACCTTCACGTGGTGAATCCTTTGCTCAAACGTGTATTCACATTACTTAACCTAACTGTGAAATTTGACCCAGTTGAGTTCTCTCTCCTTGAATGCTATATTCACTTGGCCTCCAGGACCACTCTTGTCTTGATTCTCCTCCTACTCACTGGCAACTCATAAGGAGTTGGTTCTTTGATTCTCACCTTCCTGAATTCTACACTCTGGAGTGCCCCTGATTTTGTCCTTAGGCTTCTTTTCAATATACACTCATTTCCTTTGGTGATCTAATCCAGTCCTGTGGTTTTAAATACCATCTCTATGCCGACCACTCCCAAGTCTGTAATTCTAGCCCAGTTTTCTCCATTCCACACACATAACATATGCCTCCAGCTACTCAACACCTCCACTTTAATGTGACTACAGATGTATCAGGCAGGCATAAGTCCCAATCTAAATTCCACATCTACCTTGCCCCTGTTAGAGTTTTTTCATCTCCTTAAATTGCCACTCCATTCTTTCAGTTGCTCAGATCAAAAATGTTAGAGTCGTCCTTGACTTCTTTCTCATGTTCCACATCTGATCTGTCAACAAATCATACCTTGAAAATACATCCAAAATTGCATTCAAGTTATTTTGTTACTTAGATTATTACAATAGCCTTGTAACTCGTCGCCCTCTTTTTGTCTCCAACCCTCCACACAGTCCTCTCTCAATATAGTGGTCAGAGTGAACCTGTTCAAATGTGCATCAGATCAGATCACTTCCTTGTTTAAAATACTGAAGTAGCTCCCCACTTCCCTCTGAGTACAAACCAAAGTCTGTCAAAAGTGTATACATCCTGCTTTCCTCCCCCCTACACACACACACACACACACACACACACACACACACACCCTTTTACTTCATCTCTTTTATTTCCCTTGCTCATTCTGCTCCAGCCGTGCCTGGAATACTTTTCCCTCAAACACCTACATAGCTTCAGTCCTTACTTCTTTCAGGTATTTGCTACAACTTTATCTTCTCAGTGGGGCCTTCTAAGAACTCCTTATTTAAAATTATACTCCTAGGGGGCACCTGGGTGGCTGAGTTCGTTAAGCGTCAGACTCTTGATATTGATTCAGGTCATGGTCTCACAGTTGTGTGGTTTCCAGAGAGCCCTACATCGGGCTCTGCACTGACACTGTGTTTGGGATTCTCTCTCTCTCCCCCCCCTCCCTGATCCTCCCTTGCTCACACTCTGTCTCTCAAAATAAGTAAATAAACTTGAAAATAAAATAAAATAAAATTATACTCCGGGTGCCTGGGTGGCTTAGTCAAATAAGCGTCTGACTCTTGATTTCCACTCAGGTCATGATTTCACGGTTCATGAGATTGAGCCTCCCATGAGGATTCTCTCTCTCTCCCTCTCTCTCTGCTCCTACCCTGCTCACATACTCTCTTTCAAAATAAATGGATAAACATGAAATGAAATGAAGTGAAATCAAACTCCCACCCTATACTCCCCATCCTCCTCTCCTGCTTTACCTCTATAGCATATATCACCAGTATTGATAATCTACATGTATTTACTTACTATCTAGTTCCCCCACTGCAATGCAAGCTCCGTGACTACAGAGGTTTCTTGTTTTGTTTTGTTTTGTTTTTACATTTTAGCTTGTGGAATTAAGATTTAGGAAGTAACATCACCTGGACCTGGCAGGTGCCTCTTACACACACGTCTATAATGTCAAATAATTGTTTCAGTCCCAGTTTAAAGCACTCCTTAGAATACAGGGAGGCAAATGTCTAACCTTTAAAATGTAGAGGACAGGGATTTTTATCTGTTTTGTCTACTGCTGTGTTCCCAGTGCCAGAATAGGGTCTAGCATACAGAAGAGACTCGACATATACTTCTGAATGAGTGAATTTTCATATGCTGTACACCTACTATCTATCATTTTGCTAAAATTGAGAATTGCAAAGATCAGTATCTCTGCTTCTGTTGAGCTGATGGTCCAATGTGAAGAGAGATGCATAATTAAGTCAAGCATTGGGGGTGGGAGTAGCGGTAAGTGATGCATGGTTGAATCACAGAAAGAATGACTCCTCCCTGGGGAAATCCGAAGAGGCTTTTTAAAAGAGGGGGCATCTGAAGAGGGCCTTGAAGCATGAAGAGTTCACCAAGTAGTATTTAAGATAAGCCTAGCTCCTATAGTAGATAATAAATCTCTGAATTTTAGTGATGCCCTGCAATAGATGTTTATTTCTTACTTAAAGCCAAATCCGAGGCTAAGTTTGGTGGGAACCTCTCTTCCAAGTGGGGATAAATGAGCTGGACTTGTCCCTCCTTGGGACTCTGTCATCTTCAGTTGAAGGTTTCCAACATCACTACAGAAGAAATGTGAAGGGTGTGCGCATAAGGTTTCCACAGCCCTGCTCTGAAAGTGGTGCACAATCATTATTACTATATTCCGCCGACCAGAATTCAGTCATGTAGCCACAGCCCACTGCAAAAGAAGGCTGTGTGCCCCGAAGGAAGAGAAAAGGAGCTCAGCAGACCGCTAACAATCTCTGTTATTCCAGGTATAATGAAAATGTGGCAGGTTTGGGGAACACCGTGGTGAGAAACCAGTGTATGTGAAGGAAAGTGGTTAGCGATAAAGCTAAAAAGGTAGCCAGGACTCATCTGTGAAGGACTTGTGTTTCCTGTGAAAAAGACTCTGAACTTTAATCCCGAGGCCGCTGAAGACTGAACCATCCATTCTCAATCCTCTTTTTGTAACACTGAGATGGGGGTGGGAGGGAGGGATGGTCTTTCTGGGACCAAAAGAAAAGAATAAATCTGGTTGGAGTTGTAGACGGACGAAGTAAGCAAAGGAAAATGGGAAGAGAAGAGGGATGAACTCCCGCCTAAGTGAGCAACCCAGCCCCGCCAATCAACTGTTCCCATCTTTTTAATCACCATGTAGCATAAGGACGGTTTCCACTCCTCACCCTCATCACGTGCCTATTTCATTAAGTAATCTCAGGTACAGGTGCCATCATTGACTCTTCATGCAGTATAGGGTACCAGTCCTGCTCCCCACAGCATCATCTTTTTAGAACAGTAAGACTGTGGCTGTATTTCCCATGACATCACACTCCTCTCAGGGATGCGTCGTCCAGTCACTTTCAGGCCTCTTTGACGTTCTCCACAACTTCTGTCCTTAAAAAATTTCCCCACCTGTTTGAATGGCAGAAACAGAGAAAGATCTAAAAAAACCCAAACAAACTTGAACCCAAAGATCATACGCCTAGACAGCAGTTGGTCACTAATGTCTGAAATTATTATCATTTGAAATGACTTCCGTGGGTCCAGGATATCGCTGGGGAGCTGAATGGTCTCCATTACCATTCCAGTCTTCAGTTACCATCCAGACCCCTCTGCTCCGTTGGTGACAAGCTGAGCTATGCTGGAGGAGTGAGGCATCCCGCAGCCTCCTCTCTCTCATACCAGGGGGCTTCTAAGGACCCCTCCACTTCTCATTTATAAGTTGAAGTAAACAACCTCACGTGAATCGAAAGCATACAGAGCAAGGCCTTTTGGGCCCGAACCCAGTGTGGGGCAGGGGTGGCCCGGCTTACCAGAGGACAACAGGCGGTACCAAAGGCAGAATTTGCCACCCTGTGCCTCTCCAGAGACTTCCAGTGTCGGAAGGGAGGCAGAGCTCACTTGGTTTAACCACCAGAGGTGAAAACCACCAGTCCCATTTCAAAGAAGGCAATTTGCTGACTTTTCTTGTAAAATCAGTCACAACATCCTCTTTAGATGAGTAGCAAAAAAAAAAAAAAAAAAAAAAAGACATTTCAATCCCAGAATACATTTTCCAATTTAGTTGCTCATAGACTAGTTGTTCCCCCTTCTCTGTTTATTTTCTTGACCACAAGCCCTACCCACCACTTGCCATGGTTCCTGGGCAGTTCATTCTTAGAGTCTCATCTAAAAAAGAAAGGTTTCTCTTTTGTGATTCCAAATGGAACACATGCTTATTAAGTTATTGTAAAAAAGACTAGGAAATACAAAACAGAAGGGAAGGGAGAGAGGAAGGAATGATTCAGAGAAAACTACTCTTTATTTTTTATTTTTATTTTTTTAAATTTTTAAAAAATGTTTATTTATTTTTGAGACAGAGACAGAGCATGAATGGGGGAGGGCCAGAGAGAGAGGGAGACACAGAATCTGAAGCAGGCTCCAGGCTCTGAGCTGTCAGCACAGAGCCTGATGCAGGGCTCGAACTCACGGACCGTGAGATCATGACCTGAGCCGAAGTTGGACGCTTAACCGACTGAGCCACCCAGGCGCCCCAAACTACTCTTTTTAAAAAAAAATTTTTTTTAATGTTTGTTTATTTTTGAGAGAGAGAGAAACACACACATAGCATGAGTGGGGAAGGGGCAAAGAGAGAGGGAGACACAGAATCTGAAGCATGCTCCAGGCTCTGAGCTGTCATCACAGAGCCCAATGCGGGGCTCAAACTCACGAACCGTGAGATCATGACCTGAGCCGAAGTTGGATACTCAACCGACTGAGCCACCTAGATGCTCCCAGAGAAAACTACTCTTAACAGTTTGATAGCTTTCTACTTCAAGCTATCTTTTTAAAAATCAGATTGAGATTATATTGCTTAACTGTTTTATTACTTAGTTTTCCTCACTGGAGAACAGTGAACATTTCCCCAGCCGGTTAAATATTCTTCCATAGTGTCATATAAAATTACTGCAGAGGAGCACCTGGGTGGTTCAGTCGGTTAAGCATCCGACTTCAGCTCAGGTCATGATCTCATGGTTTGTGAGTTCGAGCACTGCATCAAGCTCTGTGCTGACAGCTCGGAGCCTGGAGCCTGCTTTGGATTCTGTGCCTTCCTCTCTCTCTGCCCCTCCCCTGCTCATGCTCTGTCTGTCTCTCTCTCTCTCAAAAATAAATAAATATTAAAAAAAAAATTTTTAGTTACTACAGGATATTTCATCTTCTTGTAGATCTTTATTTGACCTGCTGAATAGCCAGATTATTTCAGGTTTTTACTGTGTTCTAGGTAACATAGAGATAAACATACCTTAATAAATACACCTCTTTCTGTAGTCTCCGACTGGTTTTTTTAGGAAAAAAATATTTTTAAAAAGGAGTGTGTTTGACACATCAAAAATTGCTTATTTTAAAAGCTTTTAGGGGCTCCTGGGTGGCTCAATAGGTTAAGAGTCCGACTTCGGCTCAAGTCATGATCTCCAAGTTCATGAATTCGAGCCCTATGTCAGGCTCTGTGCTGACAGCTCAGAGCCTGGATTCTGCCTCAGATTCTGTGTCTCCCTCTCTCTCTGCCCCTCCACTGCTCATGCTCTGGCTTTGTCTCTCTCTCTCTCTCTCAAAAATAAACATCAAAAGGAATTAAAAGCTTTCAATGATTACTGTCAAAGTGCCCATCAGAAACAAAGCACTAATTTATAGTCCCATCAGCAGTGTCTGAGTGTGTCTATCTCCTCACATCTTTACCAGCATGGGTGTTACTGTTTTGTTTTGTTTTTTTAAAGTAAGCTCTCTGCCCAACATGGGGCTTAAACTCATGACCCTGAGATCAAGAGTCACCTGCTCTACCCACTGAGCCATCCACGTGCGCTGGGTGTTACCATTTAAAAAAATCTTTACTGGGACACCTGGGTGGCTCAGTTGGTTGAGTGTATGACTTCTGCTCAGGTGATGATCTCCAGTTTGTGAGTTCGAGCCCCACATTGAGCTCACCGCTGTCAGCACAGAGCCTGCTTCGGATACTCTGTCCCCCACTTTCTCTGCCTCTCCCCCACTCACACTCTCTCTCAAAAATAAACATTTAAAAATAAAATTAAAAATTAAAAAATCTTTACTGATTTGGTAATTCTGCCTTACTATTAATATTTACTTACTCGGGCTACAGAGTAGGAAAAAAGGTTTTTTCAGGGTGGTGAGAAGAACCTAAGAGGTGGGGAGCTGTGAATTCTAAAGCATAATCTAAGCATAAAATCAGTACATATCTGCATAAGTATTATGCAGATCTTTTCTAGCAGAGTTGCTTTAGGTTGGTGGATATATTGCTGGAGTAGGGTACCTGCTTCAGAGTCCACTGTACTTACCAGTTATAGGACAGTTAGCCAACAGTGAGACCTCTCAATCTCCGGTTTACGTGAAATGGTGATAGGAACACTCAAGCTGTGCAAACCATAGGTTGGTTGTGACAACGAAATAATCAAATGTGCACAGAAGTCCTTTGGAGACCATGAAAGCGCTCTATATATATACAGGGGATTCTTACTGCTGTGACTGACCACAGTGAATGATCATATTACAGCTGATCTTAAATGTATCATACTGTTGGGGCACCTGGATGGCACAGCCAGTTAAGTGTCCGACTCTTGCTCTTGGCTCAGGTCGAGATCTCACGGTTTGTGAGCCCCACATCAGAGCCCCACATCAGAGCCTGCTTGGGATTCTGTCTCTTCTACCTTCTCCCCCCACCCCACACCTGCACGCCGCTGCTTGTGCATGCTCAAGATAAATAGATAAAATTTATCTATTTGTGCTGCTTGTGCTCTCTCAAAATAAATAGATAAAATTTTAAAAATTAAAAAAAAAAAAAGGGTTATATTGTTTTTAGACAAATGATCCCATAATCCCTAGCCAGCTAAAAGTATTCCGTCTGCAACCCAGCAGGATTAGACCCGCATCCTGGAGATCTGACAGACTATTCTGGGGGAGAGGGAGAGTGCTCAGAGCCACCTCCTAACAACCCAGGAGCTCACAGTTTCACAAAGTAATTTGCTTCTGTGAAACTGATGCACTTCAAAAAGCAGTCGGGCATGTCAGAGGAGGAACTGAAGACCAGCATGCACTCTCAATCCTGGGCCCTGAAAGCTATTTATCATTAGTGGCAGAGAAAAAGCCCCACCAAGGTCTTGGGAGGGAAGGTCTGGAGAGAAGCTGTGGCCCTCAAACAGGGCCAGATTTGACGTTTCCCTCAAGCGGCTCTGTCTCTAGGGGCCTCCATGGACCCTTCTCTTATCCAGACTCCATTGCCCCATTGCTCCTTCAATCAGAAATGTCTCCTGCCTTTGAAGAGATATGTGATAAGAAGGAAAGGTCTAGACCAGGGAATCCAAGAGGCCTGGCTTAAATCTTGGCTCTGTCAGTTGGTCACCCTCGGACTCTGTTCCTCATCTTTAAAATTAATACTACCTACCTTACAAGAACCTTGTATTCAAAGGACTAGAAGGCCTGGCCACTGGGACGCCTCAGAGGTGCTTTGGGCTTGGTAGGGGGTGGTAGGAGGCTGTCGTGCGCCTGGAATGCCTGGGGAAACTGCAGAGAATAACAGAGGCCTGTGACAGGCTGGTAAGGAGAGGAGGAGGTTTAGGACGTTAGGATTTGATATGAAAGATAAGCCGGGACCGCGCAGGCGCAGAGATTAGAGTTACGGCTGCGGCCGGTTCCGGGCAGTTGAAGCACACAGCTCTGGAAACCTGGAGGAGGGGGGTCGGGGAAATCTTGGGAGGAAGGGTGGGGCAATAACTCCCAGCTGCTCGGGCCGGCTACAGACACTAGCTCCATCCTGCTGTTTACCATTTGTGAGCTTTCATTAGCATTTGAAGGAAGCGCCTGCAGAATGCCCACAGAGCCTTTAGAGCCACACAAAGGCTGGCCAGCTGGGTGTGGGGGCAGGGAAGGGTAATGGCTCTGACGTCAGCCTGATTTCTGTCTTGACTACTGGATTCCACCAGAAGCGACGGGCCAGAATCGGTTTCTGTCCCAGTGGAAGCTAAAATCTATTCTATTTCCACAACTCCCCAGGGTCTCAGCTACCTCTGTTATGGGTCCGGTATAGAAATAGAAAGTATAGTGATTTTGAAAAGAAAAAGATATTGTCATAGGAAAAGGTAACATGTTCAAATTATTAATTCACTTAATTTCACGGTTTCTTATGAAATAGAGACTAGTATTGCCTTTGTGTTAAAAATAACATGTTTCAGAAGCACATTCAGAAACAAATGCCAAACTCACAACCTTACAATGGCTGTATTCCTTGTACCACCACAATATGCTTGTGTTACCAGAAGCTTTCTGAAGTTTTGCACTCTTATAAGAAATTTGGTGTTGATTTCTTGCGGGGGGGGGGGGGGCCGGCGCTCTGGCCATTTTTGGCAGTGGAGCCCAAGGATGGCAAGCAGCTGTGTCCAGGGATTCAGGTCTTGGTTCTCGAAGGTCCTGCATCTGAGACTATCTTGTCCTCCTCCTCGGAGAGGGAGAAACAGAGTGGAAGAGTGTGGAGTTTAAAGCACAGAGATCCAGGGGCGCCTGGGTGGCGCAGTCGGTTGAGCGTCCGACTTCAGCCGGGTCACGATCTCGCGGTCCGTGAGTTCGAGCCCCGCGTCGGGCTCTGGGCTGATGGCTCAGAGCCTGGAGCCTGTTTCCGATTCTGTGTCTCCCTCTCTCTCTGCCCCTCGCCCGTTCATGCTCTGTCTCTCTCTGTCCCAAAAATAAATAAAAAAAACGTTGAAAAAAAAATTAAAAAAAAAAAAAAAGCACAGAGATCCAGCTTTGTCCTGCCAACTCAGAGCCCCTTTACTCTGAAATGAGACTCACTTTAGAAATGCAAATGACTCACCCAGCAGTGAGGGATCTTAGCGTCTGACAAGCAAACTGTGGCTTTGAAGACCCTTTGGGATCCAGTGATCCAGCTGTGTCCTGCCACGAATACCTCCTGGGGTTGTGGTTGGGTTGAAGGAGATCAGGACTGCAGATCGGCTTGGAAAAGCAGAAAGTACTGTAGGAACAACACTCAGTTTTATAGCGAAAGTGTTGAGTCCTGAATAAGTTGTAGGCCACTGAACCAGTCCACAGACGAGACAAGATTTTGCAAGGAGTCTCTTCCATTGGCCAGGGTAGACATAGTCTTGGTCTAGAACTGCTTCTCCTCTTAAAATCTGATTTCCAATCTCTCTCTACTCCTCTCCCCTTCCCCCCACCCCCTACCCCACACATTGACTGGGCCTTCTCTTGGGTGTGGTCCTGTGCCACATTTAGCCAAGGTCACTATAAGCTGCATGGTCAAAGAGAAAAATAAATCTGTGCCCCTAACAATAAAGCCTGAGAGGGCAGAGTAAAAGCATGAAAGGCAAGGCGAGATAAGGATGCCATGTAAGAGCCCAAAGGAGACAGCTGTGAAGAGGAGGATGGGGGAGAGGCTCAAGGTATAATACACTGCAGAAGTGCCCAATGCAAACTGCTTATTGCTTGGTGAGCAGCAGTCTCTCCAGCCAGCCTTCAAAGCTGCCACTGGCTTGTCACATGCTACAATCTCTCCTTCCAGGATGAGTCATTTCCATTTCCAAAGCAACTTGTTTTTGTGAATAACTGTGCTAAACAAAATAATCTGAGAGGCAACATTGGTTCAGAGCTAGGACTCCCACACAAAACTGCTTGGGTTTGAATCTTGACTTTGCCACTTAGGAGTTCTGTGAGCTTGGGCAAGATAATGAACTTCTCTGTGCTTGAGTTTTAGTTTTCTGTAAAGCAGGGGTAATAGTAATAGCACCTGGTTCTTAGATTATGGTACAAATGTTATTTTTTTTATTTTTGAGAAACAGAGCATGAGCAGGGGAGAGGGACAGAGGGAAAGAGAATGTTAAGTAGGCTCCATGCTCAACGCAAAGCCCGACATGGGGCTCGATCCCACAACCCAGGGATCATGACCTGAGCTGAAATCAAGAGTGGGACGCTCAACCAACTGAACCACCCAGGCACCCCAGGTGTTAATCTTTGTAAAGTGCTCAGAAAGTTTCTTTTTTTTCGGGGGGGGGGTGTCTGGGTGGCTCAGTCGGTTGGGTATCCGACTTTGGCTCAGGTCATGATCTCACAGTTTGTGGGTTCAAGCCCCATGTTGGGCTCTGTGCTGACAGCTCGGAGCCTGGAGCCTGCTTTGGATTCTGTGTCTCCCTGTCTCTCTGCTCCTCCCCGACTCATACCATCTCTCTCTGTCTCTCAAAAATAAAACATTAAAAAAAATTTTTTTAGGGGTGCCTGGGTGGCTCAGTCGGTTAAGCGGCCGACTTCAGCTCAGGTCATGATCTATCTCATGGTCTGTGAGTTCGAGCCCCACATCGGGCTCTGTGCTGACCGCTCAGAGCCTGGAGCCTGCTTCAGATTCTGTGTCCCTCTCTCGCTCTGCTCCTCCCCCGCTCATGCTCTGTCTCTCTCTCTCTCTCTCTCAAGAATAAATAAAACATTAAAAAAATTTTTTTTAAATAAAATTTTTTTTAAAAGTTTATTTTTTTTAGTGTTATTTTCTTTTGAGAGATAGAGAGCGTGAGTGGAAGAGGGCAGAGTCAGAGGCTGCACTGACAGCAGCGAGCCTGATTCAGGGCTCGAACCCACAAACCATGAGACTATGACCTGAGCTTGGATGCTCAATTGACTGAGCCACCCAGGCGCCCAGTTTCTTTAAAATTAAATTTAAAATTATATATATGTGTGTGTGTGTGTGTGTGTGTGTGTGTGTGTGTGTGTGTATACATTACTTTGTTAATAAATCTCCCTGACTAGATATAAGCTCTGAGAACAGAGGCCCTGTCTGAGTTTGCTTATACAGTATACCCAGTGATCAGCCAGCACAGTATATGGTAAGCACTCAACTCTTTGGACAAAGAGAACCTCCCAAACCATTCCTAGACTTGAGCTACAGAAAAGGGGGACTGGAGTCCTATCTCCTCTTACCCAAGAAGTAAAGCTGAAGTAACCCCAAGAGCTGTGACACAGTTAGTTCCCTGTTCTCAGACACTTGGACTTCTCCTTGTCTTTACCACACAGGAAGTGCGGCCAAGATCTTGTCTGACTGCAGGAAGCACTTGGTTTCTGAGTCAGGTGTGGCTGTCCAGGTTCAGGTGTGGGACAAGTAGTGTTAGTTGCCTTGTCCATGGTCTTTCATATTCCCCTGATGAAAGAACAATCAGAAGCCCAGACAGTCCTGTAGCTTGTGGGCAGAGGCCCAGCCTCCCTCCCCTACTTCATGGCACCTGGACCTTTCTTCAGAAGTTTGGGCTGGATGAATTTTTACCAGAGAGATAGTTATGGCCCCAAATTAGTTTCTTTCTTTCTTTCCTCCTTCTTTCCTTCCTTCCTTCCCTCCCTCCCTTCCTCCTTATCTTATCTTTCCTTGCCTTTCCTTGCCTTTCCTTGCCTCCCTTTTTGTTTTTCTTTTCAGTGGCCCAAAGTATCTTACTAAAAATGTTGACATCTCTCCTTTAACTCACAAGCCAAACAGCATTTGCAGGGCCCTGCTTGGCCTCCTCTCCAATGGACAGACAACTCTAGGTGGGTCCAAAGGAAAGTGACAACCCACAGTTCACCAAGCCTGAGTCACCTTTGACATAAACTCTTCTTTATTATATGTAGTTCTGAGAAAGAATGCAGTTGACTCTTGAACAACCCAAGTTTGAATACTGCGGGTCCACTTACACACGGATTTTTTTTTAAGTTTAGTGATTTATTTTGAGAAGGAAAGAGAAAGAGAGAGTGCGTGAGCACAAATGAATGGTGGAGGGATAGAGAGAGAGGGAGAGAGAACCCACGTAGCCTCCATGCTAACAGTGTAGATTTTTTTGGATAAAGTGTAGCACTATAAATGTCTCTTTCTTATGATTTTCTTGACATTTTCTTTTCTTTAGCCTAATTTCTTGCAAAAATATAGAATATAATACATATAAGATACAAAATATGTGTTAGTTGACTGTTTATGTTATTGGTAAGACTTCCAGTGAACAGTAGGTATTAATAGTTATGTTTTGGGGGAGTCAAAAGTTATACATGGGGGGGAACCTGCGTGACTCAGTCCGTCAAGTGTCCAACTCTTGATTTTGGCTCAGGTCATGATCATAGGGGACACTTTGGAATCTTCTTAAGATTCTCTCTCTCTCTCTCTCTGTTTCTCTGCCCCACCCCACCCCCAAATAAATAAACTTTAAAAAAAAAGTTATACATGGATTTTTGACTATGTGGGGAGTGGAGGTCAGCACCCGAACCCTCATGTTGTTCAAGGGTTAACTAAATACTAACAATTAAATGTTCCACTGATTTTAAGATTTATTCTAATTTCATAGCTGCTAGAATATGAAAAGATTGCATCTTAGAATTGATGAAAACAACACCATTACCACATACAAACAGAGGGAGGAAAAGATTAGCAGTCAGAAGAAAACATTCACATGTTCCACCCACAAATCCACCCACCATATCCTCTGACCTCCCTTTCCTGAAAATGGGTGAACTGTCCATGCTCCCACCTATGCTGACCCTGCACATGTGCACTGGGCCCCTCCCCTCTCCACAGCATAAGGATATCACTCAGTGTCCTCACTCCTCCTCTCTACGTGAATAATTTTTCCCCTTGGCTGGCTGCTTTCTAGTGCGTTACATGAAATGATAAATGATATCTTCCTTCTTGATCTTCCTCCAATTTAATTCATTTTTAAAGTATGTATGTATGTATGTATGTAGTCTCTACACCCAACATGGGGTTGAACTCATGACCCTGAGATCAAGAGTCACAGCTCCTCCAACTGAGCCAGCCAGGTGCCTCCCTCCAATTCCATTCTTGACTGCACTTTACAGAAAATTCCTTAAAAGAGATGTCCCCTCTTATTATCTCCTCATCCTCTTTTCCCAAGTTTTCCCTTGAACCCTGATGAGAACACCAGGCTTCGATCCCCACCACTCCATCTAAACTGGTTTCTGTCCAAGTCCCCAGTGACCTTCCTTTGCCAAATCCAAGGGTTAGGCCTAGTCAGTAGTTGATTCCCCTCTCAGCAGCAACTGACTTTCAAGATACCACTCTTTCCTGGTTCCCCTCCTCCTCTATACACTGTCATGCCCGGAGGACCAGACCTCTCCTTGGCCTGCCATCACTACCCAGGTGACCTCACCCGATCCCATGGCTTTAATTACCTGTCCTTACTTTAATAACTACTGTCCCCAGCTTTGGCCTCTCCCTTTAACACAGGGCTCATGTATCTTAACAGCTGCCTCAAATTAATATGTCCAAAATCAAAATTTTGAGTTCCAACCTCAAGAAGTCCTCCCGTCTTATTTATTTGTTTATTTGTTTATTTATTTATTAGTTTTTATTTATCTATTTTGAGAAAGAGAGAGTATGAGCTGGAGAGGAGGTGTGGGGTGGGGTGGACAGGGGGCAGGAGAGAATCCCAAACAGGCTCTGCACTGTCAGCATACAGCCAGATGTGGGGCTTGATCCCACAAACTGCCAGATTGTGAGCCGAGACCAAGAGTTGGATGCTTAACCAACTGAGTCACCCAGGCACCCCAAGAAGTCCTCCCAACTTGATAAATGGCAGTTTTTACTCTGGCCCAAATCCTCGGAATCTGAGTCATCATTGACTGCTCACTTTCCCTCACATCTAATCTGTCAGCAAATCCTTTCGGATTTCAAAATATCTCTAGATTAAGATCATCTCACAATTTCTTCTGGCTGCCCCCCTAGTCCAAACCACCATCCTCTTTTATCTGGGCTGTGGCAACAGTCTCCTACTGATTTCCCTGGTCCTCCCTGTTTCTCGAATTCTGTCCCAGAGTGATCCTTAAGAGGTACCCCAGACCCTGCGCCTACTTCCCAAGGCTCCCATCTCAGGTGGAAGGAAAGCCAAAGGCCTCCACAGGATCTAGCCCCTGGCTCCTCAGGGTTCCCCTTTCCCTTGCTTGGTCTGCTCCAGCAGCACTGGCCTCCTTGTTTCTGGAATACACTGAGCAGTCTCCCACTTCAGAGAGTTTCCTCTCCCCCGGGCCATCTACTCACCCTCCCCGCATTCAGAGTTGGCTGCATGTAACTCCACCAGAGCAGTCCCCCACAGAATAGCC
Organism: Herpailurus yagouaroundi; assembly: GCF_014898765.1. Lineage (NCBI taxonomy): Eukaryota > Metazoa > Chordata > Mammalia > Carnivora > Felidae > Herpailurus > Herpailurus yagouaroundi. The sequence continues at coordinate 99,086,299 of NW_024412377.1, forward strand.
CTCTGCAACATCATTCTCCCCTTTCCCTTTACACATCATCTTCTCCCATTTTGTAGATCTAATTTTTTTCTCTTGACTGTGTCTGTGGCCCCCATTTGAATGAGAGCTTCATGAAATCAGAGATTTTGTTTACTGCTGAGTCCTCAGCACCTCAGATATTGCCTCAGATAGTACCTGACATGCTAGGTACTCCATGAAGATTTATGGAATGACTTCTGATGCTGAAGAAAACTTTATGCAGAAATGTTGAGAGCGTGACCACTTTTCCTACTCTTTTCTATGACGAGGTCACTGGGAGTTAAAAGATGTGTGCCTAAATGTTTCCTGGAAATTGCCTGAGAACACAGAAAACAGCTGCCTTGTTAATCTTACAGAAGGATCAGTTCTTTCTTTTTTTTTCTTTCTTAAGTTTATTCACTTATTTTGAGAGAGAGGGAGGGAGAGAGAGAGAGAATCCCAAGCAGGCTCTGCACTGCCAGCGTGGAGACTGATGCAGGGCTCAAACTCACGAACCTAACCATGAGATCATGACCTGAGCTGAAACCAAGAATCAGAGGCTTAACTGACTGAGCCACCCAGGTGCCCCATTGAAGGATCGTTTCTGAAGACATCTATCTGTTCATGGCCTGAGTGTACTTGTGCAACTGAGGAGTCTGGCCAGGCTTTACCTGGGTCACTGAAATGACCCTGATAGTGTCATCTGCCATGTCATAAGGAGATCATGCCATAAGGAGATCCTTATCTCCTCATTCTAACCCCACCCTCTGCCCTCTTCATCTCACTGCCTGTAGGGGCCTGACCATCCTTGCTCAACTTCTTTCTTGAATTCCCCATCAGTTCTCCCTCTATGCACCCTCAGCTCTTTCTCCAGGCCCTTCTTTTTTACTTATTTATTTGTTTGTTTATTTATTTACAAGACAGCATGCTTGTGAGTGAGTGGGGGAAGGGCGGAGAAAGCGGGAGAGAAAGAATCCTAAGTAGGTTCCTGCACTGTCAGCATGGAGTCAGACATAGGGCTCGAGGGGGGCTTTGATCTCAAGAACCCTCAAGAACCGTAAGTCAGATGCTTAACTGACTGAGCCCCCCTGGTGCCCCACTCTCTAGACCCTTCTTAAGCCATTTATAAGCCTACATATGGCACATGTCTGTGTCCCCTCCCCACCAACCACCCCGCACTTCAAAACCGTGAACCGTTTGAAGGCTGGGGTTGTGTCTTACTCATGTTTGTATTCCAAACCTCTAACACAGTGCCTGGCATGTTGTAGGTGCTCAAGAACTGTTTGCTGAGTGACTGAATGACTGAATGAAAAATGAACTCCATTTTCAACAGACTAGCATTTTCACAGTTTCCCCAAAACAAGTTGAGCTTATTCTTGGCAAAGCTTTGCTCATCCATGCCCTCCAACCAGTATTCCCTACCCCTTCATCTGTACACACACCCCAACCCTTTCATAGCAAACTCTTAGTTAAGCAAAATATTTTAGCTCACAAAGCATTTATTGTTGGGGCACCTGGCTGGCTCAGTCAGGCATGCAACTCTTGATCTTGGGTCATGAGTTCAAGCCCCATGTTGGGTGTAGAGATTACTTAAATGAATAAAACTTTATTTTTTAATTTTTTAATTTTAATTTATTTTTTAAGGATTTTAAAAATGTTTATGTGAGGGAGGGGGAGGGGCAGAGAGAGAGGAAGACAGAGGATCCAAAGTGGGCTCCATGCTGACAGCAGAGACCCTCATGTGGGGCTCGAACCCATGAACTGTGAGATCATGATTTGAGCCAAGTTGGATGCTCAACAGACTGAGCCACCCAGGCATCCCTAAAACTTTTTTCTTAATGTTTATTTATTTATTTTGAGAGAGAGAGTCAGTGAATGGGGGAGGAGCAGGGAGAGAAGGAAAGAGAGAATCCCAAGCAGGCTCCACACTGTCACCACAGAGCCCAATGCAGGGCTCGAACTCACGAACCGTGAGATCATGACCTGAGCAGAAATCAAGAGTCAGAGACTTAACCGACTGAGCTTCCCAGGTGCTCCTAAATAAATAAAACTTAAAAAAAATATATTTTTGAAAAGCATTTATTGTCTATTTATAATGTCCCAGTACTATACCCAGTGGTTAATAAAGATGAGTTGGTGGTTGTTTTATTGGCTCAACATCTATCAAATAATCATTTTCTTCATTAGGCTTTTCTTTATAATTCTAAGTAATGCAACTCTTTCCCCTGATGGAGATGCACAGCACAGAGAAGTGGTTTCAGACAGAGGCACTAAAGCCCTGCATGTGGTTTTGACCAAAGTGTGTAAAAGTTGGGTGGCCCCAGTTTCCTGGTTCAAACCCAGGTTTTCTATTTACTGGCTGCCCAGCCTTGGCCAAGTTACTTTGTATATAAGCACCTCTCCACTCATCTATAATATAGACATAATAATAACTTGCTTCTAAGGACCATTGGGAAGATCCCATGAGATACTACATCTAAAGCACATAGATTGGGGCACCTGGGTGCCTCAATCTGTTGAGCGGCTGACTCTGGGTTTAGGCTCAGGTCATGGATTCCCAGTTTGTGGGTTTGAGTCCCATGGTGGGCTCTATGCTGGCAGTGTGGAGCCTGCTTGGGATTCTCTCTCTCTCCATACCTTCCCCCGCTAGCTCTCTATTTCTCAAAAATAAATAAACATTAAAAAAATAAAGCACATAGATCATGATCAATAAATGATAGCTATTATTATCTGTTTAAGCCTCTGATATGATTTATCACTTCATGAGGTATTGTTCTGTATTTCCTAGTTCTGTCATATCCGTAAATTATCTCTTAAATGACAGTCACCTTCCTTGAAGGCGTGGGTTATGAACAAATAGTAGGCCTACAGTAAACATGGAGGAATGAAGTTGTTCCAATTATATGAGTTAATTTAGGGGCTTCTGAGGCTGTATTTTTTTTTTTTTTTTTTTACTACATGGCCGGTCTTCTTCTCAAATCAGGGTAAGGGAGGAGGGGCGGGCCTTTCACATATGCTTATGTGTACATATGATTATATGTCCGCATAGGTCACCATGGCTGCTGGCAGGGTATTGTGGGGGGAAGTGTGTAGGAACACTCTGACCCAAAGCTGCCATTCTTTTTCCTCCTCAGCTAGAATGATTACTTGAAAACAGTGTTACACAGGGCGTCAACCTACATAGAGCAGTGGCACTCTTTTCTTTAAAATTTCTTAAGTTTATTTATTTATTTTGAGAGACAGAGACAGTGTGGGTGGGGGAGGGGCAGAGAGAGAGGGAGAGAGAATATCCCAAGCGGGCCCTGCGCTGTCAGCACAGAGCCCTATGTGGGGCTCAATCTCACGAACCTGTAAGATCATGACCTGAGCCAAAATGGAGAGTTGGACACTCAACTGACTGAGCCACCCAGGTGCCCTGTGGCCCCTCTTTTCTGCCTTTGTCCAGCTATGTTACTTTGGGTCAGTTATTTAACCTCTGTTTCCTTATTTGTGGAGTGAAGATGACGGTCATAGTCCTACTTTGTCGGGTTACCATAAAAATTGAATGTTAAGTGCCTGGCACACAGTTAAGGGCTCAATATGAGGCTGTTAACTTTATGACAACTTCTTTATTTGGCTGCTCCAGTTCTGGGGCAGGCCTTAGAGCAGGGCCACCAGAGGATCGGTGTTTTAACACTACCAGGCCTCAGAAGGGACCCTTTTGAGGGTCCCATGGGGGTTTTATAACTACAGAAGCTTATTCCTGCCTCACCCCAGGAGCCTCCTCCCATCCTGAGAGAGTGCCCAGACATCCCTAAATACTCTTCCCTTAGGGAATAGCTGGGGCACTGGGAAATGCCAGACTTCTTATTGCTATTTTTTTATTAGTATTTTTCAAATTAACCTGGCATGGGAATCAGAATTTTAGAGTAGTGGGAGCTCTGGGGGCAGGACCTCTGAGAGGTGATTAAAGGCATAGGCTTTAAAGAACTGAAGTGAGCTTCAGGGCGCCTGGGTAGCTCAGTCAGTTGAGCGTCCGACTTCAGCTCAGGTCACAATCTCGTGGTCCGTGGGTTCGAACCCCACATCAGGCTCTGCGCTGACCGCTTGCTCAGAGCCTGGAGCCTGCTTCCGATTCTGTGTCTCCCTCTCTCTCTGCCCCTCCCCTGTTCATGCTCTGTCTCTCTCTGTCTCAAAAATAAATATACGTTAAAAAATTTTTTTAAAATAAATAAATAAAGACTGAAGCTAGGCTGGGAACCTGGCACTGACCCTTACCAGTGGGGTAACCTAGGAACAGTGACCCAAGCTGTCTAGCTCTTGCTGCTAGAGTGGGAGTTTGTTAGACATGCAGAATCTCAGGCTTAAACCCCAGACCTACTGAATCAGGATGTGAATTTTAATAAGATTCACAGGCGAAGCTATGATGTAACCCCTCAGTCTTCCCATCTGTAAAACTGGGTGAACAGTTAAATGAGAAAATAGCACTGAGGTGCCAGGTAAAGAGTGGTTAGCTACCTCTTTTTCCATAACACCCTGCACTTTCCCTTTTATTTTATTTATTTTTTGTTTATTTATTTATTTTGAGAGAGAGAGAGAGAGAGGGAGAGAGAGAAAGCAATCAGAGGACAGGTAGAGAGAGGGAGAGAAAAGAATCCCAAGCAGGCTCTGCTATTTGTACAGAGCCTGATGCGGGGCTTGAACTCATGAACTGTGAGATCAGGACCTGAGCTGAAATCAAGAGTCGGATGCTTACCCAATTAAGCCACCCAGGTGCCCCTGCACTTTCCCTTGTATAACATACGTTGTGGTGCTTTAGAGTTGCCTGGCTGTCTGTCTGCCTTCCTCATCAGAATGGAGCTGTGAGATCAGGGACTATATTTTTCACGCTCACTGTCATCTACTCAATGCCTGTCATGGAACAGGGACACAGGGACTGAGTGACTGAATGAATGAGTAAATCAGGTTCAGGACTGTTTCCTACTCATTCTCTGTGGCATACCCAGGACAGGCACACTGTTTTACACAATATGCTCAGTGACAATAAACCAATGACTTCATCCCACTTACTCATTTTACAGATGAAGACACTGAGCTCAAAGTCCTTAAGTTATTTGCCGAAGGCACCCACATCTATATGTTACCCACCTCTGGGCACTACAAGTGCAGTTTCCTCTGTTGACATCTTTATTTCTGACACTCCACCCCCCCACCCCCCACCCCCATATATAACAGCTGTCCAGAAGACTGTCCTTCTGAATTGGAGATGGAGTGGCTGCTTTTCTTTTTTAGAATTTACATACATAGAATGAATCCATTCACCACACAGGTTGCTTTCCATGGTTATGACGGGCATTTTGTTAGTGCTGCCTACTTATTTATTTTGTAGGTATTTATTCTGGATATGTAAGTATATATTCCTGTCTAATGGAACAGCATTTCTACCACTGTGCTTCTGAGACAGCCGGATATTTGATCTGTTGGCTCAGTTTTGCTAGGATATCATTGCCTTCTAATTTAAATTTAGGTTTCTGTTAATCCCTTAACCCTCAGGTCTATCTCTGTAGAGCAGTGTGAATCTGTTTTTTAACTCATGCAAAGTAAGGAAAACCCCAACCACCAACAGTGCTAATACTAGTAAACCCTCCGTCCACTTAGTCTTCAGATGTGGCACCAGAGAAAGTGGTTGTTCCACTTGCCTGTTATACACCAGATAGTTGGGAGATCGCTATTTCTGCAGCATATTACTGAACTCAGTCATCAGATTTCTTACATTATCCTGCTAAATTAAAAATAGATCATTTCCTTGGGACGCCTAGGTGGCTCAGTTGGTTAAGCATCAGACTCATGGTTTCAGCTCAGGTCGTGATCTCAACGTTTGTGAGTTCAAGCCCCACGTTGAGCCCCATGCTGACGTGGAGCCTGCTTGGGATTCTCTCTCCCTCTCTTTCTCTGCCGTCTCCCCTGCTCTTTCTCTCAAAATAAATAAATAAACTTAAATTTTTAAAAATCTTTTAAAAATATAAAGAAGTCAATAAAAATAAATCACTTCCTTGTTTTTTAAATATCATTATGGGACCCAGATGGAGAATGAAACATGGAGTTGGGGGGTGGGGTGGGGCAGGGAAGTGAAGTGTCAGAGGAAGAAGGCAGATGGGAAAGAGGAAGAAGACAGGAATGCAGAAGCTGAATCTGAAAGAAGTGGATGAGCAGAATCCAAGGGAAAAGGCAATGAATGCAAAGGTACAAAAAGGTACAAGATTCTTTATCAACAATAGCCAAAGTTTGGAGACAGCCCAAATGTCCATCAACTGATGAATGGAAAAAGATGTGGTACATATATACAATGGAATACTACTCGGCAATCAAAAAGAATAAAATCTTGCCATTTGCAACAACATGGATGGAGCTAGAATATATTATGATAAGTGAAATAAGTCAATCAAAGAAAGACAAATACCGTATGATTTCACTCATATGTGGAATTTAAGAAACAAAACAGATGAACATATGGGAAGGTGGGGGAGAGGAGAGAGGGAAACAAACCACAAGAGACTCTTACCAATAGAGAACAAACTGAGGGGTGCTGGAGGGGTGTTGGGTGGGGGGATGGGATAAATAGGTGATGGGTATTAAGGAAGACACTTGTGATGAGCACCGGTTGTTGTATGTAAGTGATGAATCACTAAATTCTGCTCCTGAAACCAATATTGCACCATATGTTAACTAACTAAAATTTGAATTAAAAAAGTAAATAATGGGAATGCAAGCTGGTGCAGCCACTCTGGAAAACAGTATGGAGGTTCCTCAAGAAACTAAAAATAGAACTACCCTACGACCCAGCAACTGCACTACTAGACATTTATCCAAGGGATACGGGTGTGCTGTTTCGAAGGGACACATGCACCGCCATGTTTATAGCAGCACTATCCACAATAGCCAAAGTATGGAAAGAGCCCAAATGTCCATTGAAGGATGAATGGATAAAGAAGATGTGGTATGTATATACAATGGAGTATTACTCGGCAATCAAAAAGAATGAAATCTTGCCATTTGCAACTACATGGATGCAACTGGAGGGTATTATGCTAAGTGAAATTAGAGAAAGACAAACATCATATGACTCCACTCATATGAGGACTTTAAAAGACAAAAAGGATGAACATAAGGGAAGGGAAACAAAAATAATATAAAAACAGGGAGGGGGGCAAAACAGAAGAGACTCATAAATATGGAGAACAAACTGAGAGCTGCTGGAGGGGTTGTGGGAGGGGGGATGGGATAAATGGGTAAGGGGCACTAAGGAATCTACTCCTGAAATCATTGTTGCACTATATGCTAACTTGGATGTAAATTTAAAAAAATAAAACAAGTTAAAATAAAAATAATGAATGAATGAATGAATGAATGAATAAATAAATAAATAAATAAATATAAAAGCTAGTAAACAGAGTGATCCAAATATTTGCCCAGACTTTCCAGTATTATCTGCATGTGACAGTATTCAAATAATTGATGAAACCAAGCTTCTTATTATGTATGCCAGCTAATAAAGAGTAAGAAGTGGTAGAATTGGAATACTACCAGTACTGGATTGTAATGATTACCAGTGGTTACTGACATTAAAAAAATAGAGATACTAGATATCATGCATCTCCTGATAGAAATATACAAAATTACCCATGAAACAGTCATGGCATACACACCAAAAATTGAGTCCAAATCTTACCATTCTTCTGTATCTCATTATGGAGACGCAATCAACAGAAGTCAGATTCTAGGGGAATTCTGTATGACAAAACAGCCAGGTTTATTTAACAAAACAAAAATAAAAAGTACAAAGATATAAACCCAGAATATTGAAGGCGAATCTATAAAGAGACAAGACATATATCAATAAACTGCAATGTATGCACCTTATTTGAGTCACAAATCCAGTATGTAATTTTTTTTAGAAGGAGAAAAAGTATGTGTGAGCAGAGGGGGAGAAGGAGAGAGGGAGAGGGAGAAGGAGAGAGAACCTTAAGCAGGCACCACACCCAGCACCAGAACCTGATGAGGGGCTTGGGCTCTATCTCATAACCCTCAGATTATGACCTAAGCCAAAATCAAGAGTCGACTGCTTAACTGACTGAGCCACTCAGGCATCCCATAAATTTTTTAAAAAGGGAAAAAAAAACAACGGGGGACTTGTGAAGAATAGTGATTATTGAAGATTTGAGAAAATGTTTTACATTATGTTAAGGTGATGGTGCCTTTGTATTTAAAGAAACACAAGAACCCTAAGTAGGAATTTAAAAATTATTGAAGCTTGGTGGTGGGTATAAGCAGGTTTATCATATTATTCTCTCCACTTCTGTTTGTGTTTTTAAATTTCCATAATAAAAAGTTAAAATTGTTTCCATTAAAAAAAAGTAAATAAAAAGGTTCAAGATTATTTTTATAAAATTATTTAACCATGTACAGTGTGCATAAAAAGACTTGAAAGGAAATACACCAATATGATAATCCGATAACCAATATGATAACAGTTGTGGCAAGATTGGATTATTGCTCTCTATTCTTCCTGCTGCATAAATTTACAATGCTCTGGGAATGATGTAATTCTCTACCCCATTGATGTTGGGTGTGGCCAGATGACTTGCTTTGGCCAATGGAATGCGCGTGGTGGTTACAATAAGCTAGTTTCAAGTGAAGACCTAAGGAGGTACCATATTTTTCTGCTCACCCTTGTGCATTCTAGTGATCTTCCATGGAAAAAAATATCTCCTGGGAAATTCTGTACTGAAGAAGATGAGCAAACATGCAGAGGCAGCAGAACTAACCTAACTCATCCAGAACTAAAGCCCAGCCAAGCGCAGCTGGATACTCAGAGCCTCAGTGGACCCAGGAAACAGAAAATAAATGTTTGTTGTAAGCTCTTGATATTGTAAAGTTGGGAATGAAGCAAAAACTCTCTGAATGATAAATTAGTGGGTTTTAACTTTCTTCCTTATTATTTTCTGTATTTTTCAAGTATATTTGAACAAGTTTGCTTTACTTTTAGGGGAAAAGAATCAATAAAGCATGAGGAAACACGCATTTCCTGCTAGGTCCTTCACTATTATGATACAAGATGAGACTTGCTTGAACTGGACACACAAAGAACATACTTTATAAGACTGTTAAGACAACTTTAAGGGGCACCTGGGTGATTCAGTCCGTTAAGCGTCTGACTCTTGATTTCAGCTCAGGTCCTGATCACATGGTTCATGGGATTGAGCCCCGAGTCAGGCTCTGTGGTGACAGCACAAAGCCGACTTGGGATTCTCTCTCTCCTCTGTGCCCCTCCCCCTGCTCTTTCTCTCTTTCTCTCAAAATAAATAAATAAACTTGAAAAAACGAGAGAGAACTTTAAAAACAAGAGTATGCTAATTCCCATGCATTTTCTCTCCTATTCCTCTTTCTGCAGAGTTAACAATTAAGTTCACATTTCCAACGCCTTAGCAGATATTCTTAGTGTTTTGAAAGAGCAGCTATTTCTGAGGTTGTGTTTGAGGATCTGATTACATCACACACAAAGGCAAGCTCAGAGCCCTGGGAGATCTTAGCCAGTTTGAGAGAATTAACACAAAGGTAGTTCTCTGTCAAGCTGCAATTCTCTAAGAACGCTTGCTTTTCTAATCAGCCTTTGGTCAGAATAATTTTTTGTTTTATTGATTTTTCTCATTGATTATGGGGCAGGGGGTGGGGTGAGAATAAAACAAAAGGGGCAGGAAAGGAACCATCGAAGGATGAGATGAAGGAGGCAGATGGGAACGAAGAAGGTGAATCCTTAGAAAGTGGAGATTGATGAGGAGGGCAGAAGTGGGAAAGAGGCAGTGGGCGATGGGGAGGAGCTGGGGCTGCAGGCAGAAGGATTCGCCAAAGCGGCTCCAGATGTTGGGTAGCTTGGCTGCTCACTGTCTACACCAGCACTCACTGTGTACACCTGCAGTAAGTAAGCCCACGTCACTAAGCCAAACTTGCCCTGACTTTCCAGCCTGACCTACCTCTGCCTCGCCCATCATGGCTCAGTCACTTTGTTTCCTGTCTTCCTGGCCCCTTCCAAAATTCTCTCCCATTCTTCTGAGTCCTTCCAAATTCTGACCCCCTTCAAGGCCCCACTCGATCCTCTTCCGCTCCCTGAAATCTCCTCAACCCACACTGATGTCACCCTTCTCTGAACTCTGGACCAGATCTCTTCCCTGAGCCTCCAGGCTGATGAATCTGATCTCTCCCTCAGTGTCTAGCAGTATTGCAAATATGTCTGACTTTACCAAAGCATACATTAGGCTGCAAGCTCTAGGAGGCAGGGATTTTGTTTTGGTTTGTTCACTGCTGTATTCCAGTGTCCAGAAAAGTGCTCAGCACCAAGCAGGCATTCAAGAGCTAGTGGCTGAATGAATGGATTTATGAACTACAGCAGGGACAGCTAGGAGCATACCACTTGTTTCTACTGCACTGCTTATGATGCTTGTTGGCTGTCAAATTTCCCCAGCTGACCTGCAAATGCCTTTAGGGTCAAGGGCCCTGTGCTTTTGTATTCCTCTGGGCTTTTAGCACAAAGCTGTGCACATAGATGATTTATTCACTGATTAAACAGCCAAGTCCCGCAGCAGAACAAACCCATGACTAAGGCCATCTTCCTCAAATCCTAGGAACCACATGCTAACTCAAGAAAATAGCTGCATTCCTATCCACTAATTTTAAGCCGAGCTGGTATGTCAGTATAATACTTTCTAAATATCTTTTATTTTTTTTTTATTTTGTTCATTTTTGAGAGACAGAAAGAGAGCACAAGCAGGGTAGGGGCAGAGAGACAGAGAGAGAGAGAGAGAGAGAGAGAGACAGAATCTGAAGCAGGCTCCAGGTTCCAAGCTGTCAGCACAGAGCCCGACCCGGGGCTTGAGCTCACCAACTGCGAGATCATGACCTGAGCTAAAGTCAGCTGCTTAACCAACTGAGCCACCCAGGTGCCCCTCAGTATAATACTTTCTGTGTGTTTTGTTCTCATCATTCTTTATTATTTATTTATTTTTTTATTTAGATAGAATGCAAGCAGGGAAGGGCAGAGAGAGAGGGAGAGGGAATCTTAAGCAGGCTCTGCACTGTCATTGTGGAGCCCAGTGTAAGGCTTGATCCCACAAGCCTTGAGATCATGACCTAAGTCAAAATCAAGACTCAGACACTTCATCAAGTGAGCCACCCAGGTGCCCCTGGTGTCATCATTCTTTAATTTGTATCTTACCTACACATCTGGATTGTGTGAGGAGAGTCTGAGTCTTATTTTCCCATCCACTCTTCAGCGGCCCACCAGCCCAACCTGAGCACAGAGGAGAAGCTCAGCATAGGCCTGCCAGGGGGCTTGTGACCTTGATTCAAGATAAAGGTGTGCAGTGCTGGAGGTCACTGCCTTCTAGGGCACTGCCCTTTGAGGCCCTGGAAGGCTGAAAGCCGGGATTCTGATTTGCTGCCGGTGACCTCACTCTTCCAGCAACCTTCCTTCCCAGATGTGTGTCTGCTCTGTTTATCAGAGTGTCCTGCTTCACAGAAGCAACAAGACACAACAGGAAACAAATGTCTAGAACTGTTCCATCCACCCTAGTTTCGGGGTTTCTCGCAGCATTGTTCTTTGACACAAGAGCAAGTCCAAGTTAATTACGTGGGTTTCACTAGGAACTTTTCCCACCAGAGTCATTGGGGTGGGTGGAGCAGACTTTGTGTTCTGGCTAATTTGCTCTCTACATGGAATTGCTATTGGAATGACTAAGACTCACATCATCGCTACATTAGGAAGCAATTATCTGAAAACAGATCGTTCCCTGAGTCATCCAGTTTATTTCGCTGGCCTCCCTCTCTCTCTCTTTTCAAAAATCACCCCAGCAGTAAAGAAATCCAAACTTCCTATAGTACCTCCTGCTGTATTTGTCAGGAAATAACATATCTGGTTGAGACGGATTAACAGAGTTATTGCTTTTGCTTATATTACTAAGGCTGTTGTGTTCTAATCCTAGATTTATTTTCAAAAGAGGAATGGTTTTCAGGATTAATTTCTTTGCTTTTCACTCCTTTGTGAAGGAGCTCATTAGCTCACCAACTACTTGGCTTAGTTTCTTTTCCTTTCTTCTTTCTTTCTTTCTTTCTTTCTTTCTTTCTTTCTTTCTTTCTTTCTCTCCCTTTTTTTTTCCCATTTTGTTGTATTATTTTTTAATTAAATTTAAATTTAACTTTATCTCTACACCTAGCATGAGGCTCAAACTCACAGCCCCAAGATCAAGAATCACACATTCCACCAACTGAGCTAGCCAGGCACCCCTTCCATTTTGTTTTAAAGATATGAATACTTCCATATTGTCTCCATATTCTGTATGAGTTTCCTATGGCAGCTATAACAAATCATCATAAATTTGGAGGCTTAAAACAACAGAAAACTATTCTCTCATGTCTGGAGGGCAGAAGTCTGAAATCAGTACCACCTGCTGGAAATCTAGGGGTCAACAGGACCGTACTCCCTTAGGAGGTTCTGGAAGACAATCTGTTCCTTGCCTCTTCCAGCCTCTGATGATGGCTGGCATTCCTTGATCTGTGCCCTTATAACTCCAATCTCTGCCTCACATGACCTCCTTCTCTTCTGTGTGAACCTAATCTCCCTTTGCCTCCCTTGTAGAAGCACCCTTGTGATGGCATTTAGAGGCCACCTGGATAATCCAGGATATTTTCTCCATGGCAAGATCCTTAATTTACTCCTATCTGCAAAGACTCCTTTTCCTTACAAGGTAGCATTTACAGATTTCAGGGATTAGGATCTGATATCTTTGGGTGGCTATTATTCAGCCCACCACATTTTCAATTCCCTGCTCCCCACAATGCACAGAATATTTTGTATCTACACGAAAAGGTTGGTGGAGGAAGATAGGGGAAGAAAAAGCAAATCTAAAGGAAGCAGAAGAGAGTTAAGAAATCCTTCCTTGCTTGTTAACTCCTTCCAGTCGTATGGTGGCCCTCCTGGCTACCGGTTCCTGCTTCCTAAGGAAATATGGGTTCGGGAGGCACCTCAGAAGCCAAAGCTGGCCCAGAGAGTCCTCTCCCCTCTCCCTTGGCAACCAGCGCACTGACATATGACACAGGCTCATCCAATAAGATGTTTTCACCCAGCACCCAGGAGTTTTGACTTTTGAGGGTATGATACACAGAGGCCTGGAAAATTGGAGATTATTCCCAGGACAGTGGTGTCAAGGTCAGGAGTGGCAGCAGACAGCCCCTCACCTGGCCTGGTGCTGTGGCAGGTTCTGACTGAGTGAATTCTTCCTCTGCTTCATCATCACCTCCCCACATTCTTGGCCTCTTCTCCATCTTGGTTCTCCGACATTTCTGTTCCTTCCGTGAGCTGTTGAATAACCTGCCGGTACCTTCCTTCTCTGCCAAAGTTAGCCCGAGCAGGTCTCTGTGACTCGCAACCAAGAATCCTCCATGACTTAGAAACTGCCAGCTCCAAAGCTTTCTTTTATGAAGCCTGGCAGCAGCCTGGCCAAAGTGAGGTCTTCCCTGGAGGGGTGCAGGCAAGGCAGGAAAGTGTCTGTGATGTCCACAGCAGGACTGTGGGAAAACACCCAAACATCTGTGTGATGAAAGAGTGGCTTAATGTTAGGCAGGAATCACCACACTGAATCTGAAAAGAAGGAAACTTACATGGTTCTCAGCCTGGACTAGACACCTTTTATTTATTTTTAAAGTTTCTATTTTGAGAGAGAATGTGCATGTGCATGGGGGGAGAGTCAGACAGACAGAGGGAGAGAAAGAGAATCCCAAGCAGGCTCTGCACTGTCAGCAAGGAGCCTGATTCAGGCTCCATCTCACAAATCATGAGATCAAGACCTGAGCCGAAACCCAGAGTCCTACGCTTAATTGACTTAGCCACCCAGGTGCCCGACTTATACACCCTTTAAAAAATAGATTTTAAGGGTGCGCTTCGGTGGCTCATTTGGTTAAACAGCCGACTGTAGCTCAGGTCATGATCTCAAAGTTTGTGAGTTCGAGCCCTGCATCGGGCTCTGTGCTGACATCTCAGAGCTTGGAGCCTGCTTCGGATTCTGTGTCTCCCCCTCTCTCTGCCCCTCTTCTGCTTGCCCTCTGTCTTTCTCTCTCTCAAAAATAAATAAACATTAAAAAAAAAATTAAAAACAAAGATTTTAGGAGTACCTGGGTGGCTCAGTCGGTTAAGTGTTTGACTCTTGGTTTCAGCTCAAGTCATGATTTTGCGGTTTGTGGGATCGAGCCCCAAACCAGGCTCCTTGCTGACAGTGCAGAGCCTACTTGGTATTCTCTCTTTCCCTCTCTCTCCTTCTGCCCCTCCTGCTCTCAAAATAAATAAATAAACTTAAAAATATAGATTTTAATGCTCTCTTTACTATCCTGAAATTAATTTCATAAACAATATAACTTACCTATTTATATAATTTTAAAAGGTCAATAAAATATAAAGGAAAAAGGTTGTATAATGTACATGTTGTATATGTATACATATATAATTATGTATAAAAATAATATCAATTATTAAAGAAAATAATTTTTTATTAAAATTTCTTTAAAGAATGTTAATTTTGAGAGAGCCAGAGTGCAAGCAGGGGAGAGGCAGAGAGAGAGGGAGACACAGAATCTGAAGGAGGCTCCAGGCTGATGCGGGGTTTGAACTCACAAAGTGAGAGATCATGACCTGAGCCGAAGTCGGATGCTTAATGGGCTGAGCCAACCAAGCGCCCTAAGAAAATAATTTTTAAATAAAAATGTATCCTTCAACACATATATGGATAATACGACCACATTAGAGGACCCCACAAATTTATAACCCTGTAAATTTACAAAATTGAGAACTGCAGTCTTATTGACAACTATGCCCCATTGGATGAAAAAATACAGATCACAGAAACACGCATAGAGTATGATGAAATGCTTTCTGAAAAACAAAAGCTACAGGTACATATATATCTATGTGTTGATATATGTACAGAAAGGGAAACTAGAGGCACCTGGGTGGCTTAGTCAGTTGGTTAAGCGTCCAACCCTTGGTTTCAGCTCAGGCCATGATCTTCCGGTTTGTGGGTTCGAGCCCTATGTCGGGCTCTGTGCTGTCAGTGAGGAGTCTGCTTGGAGTTCTCTCTCCCTCTCTCTCTCTGCCCCTGTGCTCTCTCTCTCACTCAAGATAAATAAACTTAAAAAAAAAAAAAGGGAAACTAGAAGGAGAGAGTATTGGCTGCAGTTACCTCTGAGGAAGAACATGCTGGGGGAGTGGTGAGGAAGAAAGAGGGGCTTTCACATTTTGTTCCTTTTTTTTGGTATCCTTTGTGTCAGGAAAATTAATGTATTTGTACTTGTGTAATAAAACACGTAAAGGGAAGGAAAGAAAGTGCTCAGGGCAGCATTGTGTGCTACAAGCTGTGTAGGAAATAGCTGGATCAGAGAAAGTGACGAACAGAAGGGCTGGGCTAATTTGGTGATGAGGACTCTATAGCTCCAGGGAGGAGGATGCACTGTGTTCGGCCAAGGTCATTAGCATGAGTTTGGCAATTAGTGGCCTAGTGGCCACATGATCTTGAGCAAGGTCACCAGCCAGGTGCACTATTCTGAGGCCATGGCGCTTCCTATTTATAGCCTCACCCTGTTGTTTGTGTTACTATGACTGCATTCCTGGGGGGCAGAGCACTTCCGCTTCAGGGTGGAGCTTGCCAACAGATGCCCAACAGGTGGTCCTGCTCTGGTCCTGCCCGGCACCCAGCAGCAGATGGGACATCATCTGCCCTGTGGCACTCTTCCAGCCAAACACCTGGAGGCCTTTCTTCTTTGGTTTATTCAATGGACATTAATTGAACACAAAGCTAAATAGAGCACTTCTTGGCACTCTGAAATCTAAAAGCTTTGGAAAAAGCATTGGATTTCAATTCCTGCGTGGCACCTTAATATTCTATGAGCTTTCCTTTCCTTTTGTGTCAAATGAGGATAATATGTTTACTTCATAGCGTTTGTTAGGAGTAATACATAAGATAATGTATGTCAAGCACAAATTCAAAAAACTGAATTGCGATTTCAGCTGCTGCCCCCTATGAAGACAGAATCTGGAGTCTGAATTCAGCCACAGTAACCGCCTGCTAAACCAAACATCAGGAATCTTCACAGGAACAAAGCAGATCCATAATTTTTACAGTTCAGAGCTGTCGTATTAGTCTGAGTTGTCCAGGGAAACAGAACCAATGGGGTCTATAAATAAGGAATAGGCTCACAGTTATGGAGGCTAAGAAGTCCCGAGACCTGCAGTCAGCAAGCTGGGGACCCAGGAGAGTTGATGGCGTAGTTCTAGTCTGAGTCTGAAGACCTGAGAACCAGGGAGCTGGATAGAAGTTCTAGTCTAAGTCTTAGTCCAAAGGAAGACTGATGTCCCAGCTTGAAGACAGTCAGAGAGTGAATTTTGCCTTACCCTGCCTTTTTGTTATATTCAGACCTTCAGCAGATTGGATGAGGGCACCTACACTGGGGTGTAAAGCCAATCTGCTTGATTCAGTCTACCAATTCAAATGCTATACTTCTACAAACACCCTCATAGACACACCAGAATAATAAGCAAGCGTCTGGCACCCTGTGCCCCAGCCAAGTTGACACATAAAATTAACCATCACAACTATGGCCAAGATTAAAAATAGCAGACGGGGTGGGGGGGACGTTTGTTAAAATGAAGACTCTTGGGCTCTACCTGTCACCTGCTGAATCAGACTCGTTGCTCAAAGAAGTCTGTATTTTTAAGAAGTTCCCCAAAGCTGGGGTGCCTGGGTGGCTCAGTTGGTTAAGTGTGCGACTTTGGCTAAGGTCATGATCTCACGGTTCATGGGTTCAAGCCCTGTGTTGGGCTCTGTGCTGACAGCTCAGGGCCTGGAGCGTGCTACAGATTCTCTGTCTCCTTCCGTCTCTGCCCCTCCCCCGCTCGTGCTCTGTCTCACTCGGTCTCTCAGAAATAAATAAATAAAAGAAAATTGAAAGAAGTTCCCCAAAGCTTATTTATGTTACAGTCCAAATACTGCTGTTTAGATTCTGACAAGATCTGGCAATATGGAAGGATGTTAAACTCAACAATGATCACAGAGAATGGTATGTCGTATATACTGATGTGGACAACAAAGATAAAAGGAAATGTAGATAAAGTTACATTTCCTTATAACCTGCAGCCAGCCCATTGACAAATACTCAAGCAGGCAGAGTATGACATTCCTCCAGGAACTCCCAACTGTCTTAATGTTAATGCCTGGCTAGAGGAAAAAACAATCTTAGCTTGACAAAAGCCAGGCCTCCAGCATCCTGTAAGTCTTCTTTAACATACGAAAATCTTTTGGAAACTTCCTTTGTCTCCAGCCCTCCCAACTTAAAAGTACAAAAACAATCGACCCTCACAATCCTAGTGCAGCTCTTTCTGCCCATGGGTCCTGTCTCCACGTTTTAATAAAACCATCTATTTTGCTCCAAAAATATCTCAGCAATTCTTTCTTAACCGTTTGTTCCTGGATCCCATATCAAATCACATCATATACCTGATGATATATGAACTATTTTCAAATGGGAAGGGGGAGTTTACGTGGGATAGAAGTGTTTATTTACCACAGGGAGAAATCAAGCTGAGTAAATAGTGTTCTGGGGCACACCCCCTCACTCACTCACACCTTAGAATAATTTCACCAACTTTTGTTCAGAGTCCAAATGACAAAGGACAGTGCTGGATTGTTTGTATTCTTGAGTGAGTCATACTTTACTGCTGACTAATTCTGTTTCCTCCTCAAGGCTGCTTCCTTCCCATCTCCTGAGGGTCGAAGCCTTTGTTTTCCCCCCAAATCATACTCCTGATTCACAAATGGGAATCTTATTTCTGTATAGTATCAAGATTCCCCCACCCCCTGCCACTGTGTGTGTGTTTCTGAACTTTGGAAAGCTTTTATATTTTATGTGATGTAATAATCCCCCCCCCCACCACTGGGAGTCCCAGCTTTAAAATATACATGCATATTTATTTAATTGTTAAAATGTATGTAATATTGTTGAAGGTGTCACTTCCGTACAAAAAATGGACATAAGCGTGCAACTTCATGAAGTTTTACAAAGTGAATATACTCGTATAAAATATACCCGTATAAAATATACCCGTATAACCAGAGTCCCGACCAAGAGGCCGAATGTTACTGGGACACTAGAAGGCTCCCCTTGGCCTCTCCTTTAGTTGTTAGTCCCCATCAGGATAATTTAGAAGGATAGATTCCTTTTGTCTCCTTTTTAACTGCTGAACTTGATGTAAGTGGAGTCATATTCTCTGGCTTCTTCTCTTCATTTCTCTGAAGAGTCATATTCTCTTCATTTAGTCAGGGACACTCACCCATGTGGTTGTCGCCGGTTGCAGTTCCTTCCTGGTCACTGTCGTCTACCACTTTGTTATGTGAATGTTCCACCAGTCACTTACGCATCCCATTTTTTTTTTTTAATTTTTTTTTTAACGTTTATTTATTTTTGGGACAGAGAGAGACAGAGCATGAACGGGGGAGGGGCAGAGAGAGAGGGAGACACAGAATCGGAAACAGGCTCCAGGCTCTGAGCCATCAGCCCAGAGCCTGACGCGGGGCTCGAACTCACGGACCGCGAGATCGTGACCTGGCTGAAGTCGGACGCTCAACCGACTGAGCCACCCAGGAGCCCCTACTCATCCCATTTTTAACGAGCATTTGAGTTTCCAGTTTTCGGCTACTGCAAATAGCATGAAGCACCGTTTTTTTTTTTTTTTTTTTTTTAATGAGTCCTGGTTTGAAGAGGGGATGTTAGATATTCAAGTTAAAAAACAAAAAAAACAAAAAAAACAAAAAAAAAACAAAGACGGCTTGTGGGAAATAATAGAAACAAATGAACATTCCACAGATTCCTCTGCTCACCCTGAAAATGGCTCCCAGGGTTGGAAAGCACGATGGGAGGGTGGGACAAAGAGAGAGAGTCCTGAGCAAAGAATGATTTACAGTTCCGCCTGCCCTCCGTATTTGCATCTCCAAGGCAACTCCAAGCCGGCCCCGCTCGTTTGGCCTAAAGCAGTAGCTTTTCAAAGCACCTGCTGCGCATCCAAATTGACCCATTTAGGGGCTCTATGATGGACTCATTGTTATTTGGCCAACAGACCAACTGAAGGGCTCATAGCCAGCCAGTCCAGTTAGAAGTCTTACAAAGTGTTCTTGGGAGTTCTGATCTTCCCTTCAGAGGTCAGAAAGATCTGGTTCTGTAGAATGAGGGGGAGGTTTGAGCTGAAGGGACCTGAGGGTGCATCTAGTGCAACTCCTCATTTTATAGGGGAGGAAACTGAGTCCCAGACAGCTGAAGTGCCTGAGATCACATGTAGGGTCAAGGGGTGAGCCGGAGGATGACTTAGAACCGCATCTTTTCCAGGGTTTTCATTTGGTTCTGGTTTGTTTTCCTGGGGCCACATGGTGGTAGAATATCACTTTTCCATGGTATTTTGCTATATGATACTTGCTGCTTTATTTTTTTAATAAGTCTTTTTTTTAATTTTATTTTTTAACGTTTATTTATTTTTGAGACAGAGAGAGACAGAGCATGAGTGGGGGAGGGTCAGAGAGAGGGAGACACAGAATCTGAAACAGGCTCCAGGCTCCGAGCTGTCAGCACAGAGCCCGACGCGGGGCTCGAACCTACGGACCGCGAGATCATGACCTGAGCCGAAGTCGGCCGCCCAACCGACTGAGCCATCCAGGCGTCCCAATAAGTCTTTTTTTAAATCTTTACTTATTTTTGAGAGAGAGAGAGAGAGACAGACAGACAGACAGAGCATGTACATGCTGGAGAGGAGCAGAGAGAGAGGGAGACAGGATCCCAAGCAGGCTCTGCATGGACTGCAGTGAGCCTGACACAGGACTAAAACCCATGAGAACCCTGAGATCATGGCCTGAACCAAAGCCAGAAACTTAACCAACCCAGGTGCCCCTACTTTTTTTTATTTCTTGCCTTTGGGGTAGCATCTCTCAGGCTAAAATGTTACCAATCTCTTCTTTATCTCTGTCATTTTGGTTTTGCTTTGTTACCTGTTTTACCCACCAGTGTACATCAGTGATATTAATATGGCCTGGATAGTGGATGTAGAATATGTGTGCTGCTATCCCTTCAGAACTAGGAGTTTTCAATTGGCAAACAATTAAAGAATTAATACTGTAAAAGTTTTTTCTGTCTTAGAGAAAGAGAGTGCAAGTGGGGGAAAGGGGCAGAGGAAGGGAGGGAAGGAGAGAAAATATCAAACGGGCTCTATGCTCAGCATGGAGCCTGACTGGGGGCTTGGTCCCATGACCCTGGGATTATGACCTCAGCCTAAATAAAGAGGCCGACGCTCAACTGACTGAACCCCCAGGTGCCCCAAAGAATTGATACTTTTAAAAGATGTGTAGTTATGAATAAGTGTATGTGCTCACAATGTATTAATTGCAAATTCAAGAATTGCATCATATGCTCAAAACAAATGAACAAAGAAAAAAAAGAGACAAAAATAGGACTCTTGTAAAAAAAATTTTAATTTGGGGCACCTGGGTGGTTCAGTTGGTTAAGCATCTGACTTCAGCTCAGGTTATGATCTCGAGGTCCATGAGTTCAAGCCCCGTGTCAAGCTGTGCTGACAGCTCAGAGCCTGGAGCCTGCTTCGGATTCCATGTCTCCCTCTCTCTCTGCCCCTCCCCAGCTCACGCTCTGTCTCTCTCAAAAATAAATAAACATTAAAAAAAATTAAAAAAAAAATTTTTTTTTTCAACGTTTATTTATTTTTG
>NW_024412377.1:99107529-99115547 GCF_014898765.1 Herpailurus yagouaroundi
AAAAAAAACAAAAAAAACAAAAAAAAAACAAAGACGGCTTGTGGGAAATAATAGAAACAAATGAACATTCCACAGATTCCTCTGCTCACCCTGAAAATGGCTCCCAGGGTTGGAAAGCACGATGGGAGGGTGGGACAAAGAGAGAGAGTCCTGAGCAAAGAATGATTTACAGTTCCGCCTGCCCTCCGTATTTGCATCTCCAAGGCAACTCCAAGCCGGCCCCGCTCGTTTGGCCTAAAGCAGTAGCTTTTCAAAGCACCTGCTGCGCATCCAAATTGACCCATTTAGGGGCTCTATGATGGACTCATTGTTATTTGGCCAACAGACCAACTGAAGGGCTCATAGCCAGCCAGTCCAGTTAGGAGTCTTACAAAGTGTTCTTGGGAGTTCTGATCTTCCCTTCAGAGGTCAGAAAGATCTGGTTCTGTAGAATGAGGGGGAGGTTTGAGCTGAAGGGACCTGAGGGTGCATCTAGTGCAACTCCTCATTTTATAGGGGAGGAAACTGAGTCCCAGACAGCTGAAGTGCCTGAGATCACATGTAGGGTCAAGGGGTGAGCTGGAGGATGACTTAGAACCGCATCTTTTCCAGGGTTTTCATTTGGTTCTGGTTTGTTTTCCTGGGGCCACATGGTGGTAGAATATCACTTTTCCATGGTATTTTGCTATATGATACTTGCTGCTTTATTTTTTTAATAAGTCTTTTTTTTTATTTTATTTTTTAACGTTTATTTATTTTTGAGACAGAGAGAGACAGAGCATGAGTGGGGGAGGGTCAGAGAGAGGGAGACACAGAATCTGAAACAGGCTCCAGGCTCCGAGCTGTCAGCACAGAGCCCGACGCGGGGCTCGAACCTACGGACCGCGAGATCATGACCTGAGCCGAAGTCGGCCGCCCAACCGACTGAGCCATCCAGGCGTCCCAATAAGTCTTTTTTTAAATCTTTACTTATTTTTGAGAGAGAGAGAGAGAGACAGACAGACAGACAGAGCATGTACATGCTGGAGAGGAGCAGAGAGAGAGGGAGACAGGATCCCAAGCAGGCTCTGCATGGACTGCAGTGAGCCTGACACAGGACTAAAACCCATGAGAACCCTGAGATCATGGCCTGAACCAAAGCCAGAAACTTAACCAACCCAGGTGCCCCTACTTTTTTTTATTTCTTGCCTTTGGGGTAGCATCTCTCAGGCTAAAATGTTACCAATCTCTTCTTTATCTCTGTCATTTTGGTTTTGCTTTGTTACCTGTTTTACCCACCAGTGTACATCAGTGATATTAATATGGCCTGGATAGTGGATGTAGAATATGTGTGCTGCTATCCCTTCAGAACTAGGAGTTTTCAATTGGCAAACAATTAAAGAATTAATACTGTAAAAGTTTTTTCTGTCTTAGAGAAAGAGAGTGCAAGTGGGGGAAAGGGGCAGAGGAAGGGAGGGAAGGAGAGAAAATATCAAACGCGCTCTATGCTCAGCATGGAGCCTGACTGGGGGCTTGGTCCCATGACCCTGGGATTATGACCTCAGCCTAAATAAAGAGGCCGACGCTCAACTGACTGAACCCCCAGGTGCCCCAAAGAATTGATACTTTTAAAAGATGTGTAGTTATGAATAAGTGTATGTGCTCACAATGTATTAATTGCAAATTCAAGAATTGCATCATATGCTCAAAACAAATGAACAAAGAAAAAAAAGAGACAAAAATAGGACTCTTGTAAAAAAAATTTTTTTTTTTTTTTTTTTTTTTTTTTTTTTTTTTTTTTTTTTTTTTCTCACGCTCTGTCTCTCTCAAAAATAAATAAACGTTAAAAAAAATTTTTTTTTTATTTTTTTTTTCAACGTTTATTTATTTTTGGGACAGAGAGAGACAGAGCATGAACGGGCGAGGGGCAGAGAGAGAGGGAGACACAGAATCGGAAACAGGCTCCAGGCTCTGAGCCATCAGCCCAGAGCCCAACGCGGGGCTCGAACTCCCGGACTGCGAGATCGTGACCTGGCTGAAGTCGGACGCTTAACCCACTGCGCCACCCAGGCGCCCCTAACAAATTTTTTTTAATTAAAATTTTTTTTCTTTCTTTCTTTTTTAAAGTTTACTTATTTATTTTGAGAGAGAGAGAACACAAGCAGGGGAGGGGCAGAGAGAGGAGAGAGAATTCCAAGCAGGCTCCTCAATAACAGTGAGGACTGAACCCATGAACCGCGAGATCATGACCTGAGCCGAAGTCAGACGCTTTGCTGACTGAGCCACCCAGGCACCCGTCAAGAGTCTGATACTTAACCAAGTAATCTCTACACCCAATGTGGGGCTCACACTCACAACCCCAAGATCAAGAGTCCCCAAGCTCCAACCATTGTGCCAGCTGGGTGCTCCCAAAATAGATTCTGAAATAGGGAGAACTGGTGGTTGCCAGAGGGGGGCGGGTGGGGGGATGGGAAATAGGTGAAGGAGATTAAGAGTGCACTTGTGATGAGCACTGAGTAATGTACAGAATTGTTGAATCATTATATTTTGCATCTGAAACTAATATAACAACATGCATTAGTTATATGTGAATTTTGAAAAGGTCTACAATTTTAGAAACTATTTTCACAACTACTTTTTTCCATCTCTAAAGCAAAATTTTGTATCGGAGAGAGGAAACAAAAAAAGAACTTACTACTTGCCAAATACTAGGCCAAATATAAAGGTTCTTGAGATGAAACATAGTCACAGAGCTCACAGTCCTAAGAGGACGGACACGGGCAAGTAAGGAGTCCAAAACCCTGGGGTGCCTTGGTGGCTCAGTTGGTTGAACACCCGAGTCTTGATTTTGGCTCAAATCATGATCCCAGGGTCATGGTTTCGAGTCCTGCCTCAGCCTGCCTAAGATTCTCCCTCTCCCTCTCTCCCTCTCACTCTCTCTGTCTCCCACCCTCTGCCTCTCTGCCCCCCTCTCAAATGCTTTCTCTCTTTCTCTCTAGAAGAAGAAGAAGAAGAAGAAGAAGAAGAAGAAGAAGAAAAAAAAGAAAGAAAGAAAGAAAGAAAAGGGGCACCTAGGTGGCTCAATTCGTTAAGCATCTGACTTCAGCTCAGGTCATGATCTCACGGTCCTTAGGTTTAAGCCCTGTCAGACTCTGTGCTGGCAGTATTGAGCCTGCTTGGACTTCTCTCTGTCCCCCATTCTCTCTCTGCCCCTCCCTCACTTGAGCACGCGCGCTCCCTCAAAATAAATAAACTTAAAAAAAAAGTCAAGAATCTTGTGCTGGGCTGGATAGGTGTAAAGGATGCTGTGGGAACCCCCAAGGCTGGGGGGACCAGGGGAGGTTCCCAAAGGTGGTGCCTGATCTGTTTGCTACAGTAGAAGGAACCAGCTAGTTACACATCCTCGGGTCAGGGTGGGCCATCACCTTCTGATTGTGTCAGGCGCCACTCTCCACTCCTGTTTTCTCCCTCTTATAGGGATCCACTATCACCAAGGTTTCAAGCTTTCTCCATATTTTCTAGGTACAAATAGTTTGGGGCTTCTAAAACCTGCATAGCATGTCACAGCGTGTGCCCCATATTTTACCCTGGTTCCATAGTGACGATCACCTTGGCTACTTCTGACTCTCACCACCACCAGTAATGATGCATAAACTGTCCCTGTGTCCTTAGGTTCTGTAAGATCAATTCTCTAAGATATATTCTCAGAAGTGGGTCTCTGTGTCATGGGGCACGCATATACCTAACTGTGAGTGAGCACAATCAGACTGTTCTACTGTTTTATATTCCAGTTTAGGGGATCCAGTCTGCAGAGGGGGAAAGAGTGTGTTAAGAGTATATACCAGCTTTTGTTGTTGTTGTTAAAGTAAACTCTATACCCAACATAGGGCTTGAACTGATGAACCCAAGATCAAGAGTCGCATGCTCTATGGACTGAGCCAGCCAGGCACCCCGAGGGTACATCACCTTCTTAAAGGTTTTGTCACCGACGTGGCCATACACTTGATCTTAGCTAAAAGGCCGAGAAGCGATTGGACGTGGACATAGAGTTCAAAGTGGTCACTGTGTGCCCTTTAGCTGCAAAGAATCTAGAAATGTAGTCCTGGGCTTAACAGCTGCTTCCCAACTCCAAATCAATTATGGAAGATAAGAGAGGATTTCCATGGGAAAATGACCTCGTAGGGCTTTGGCTTTAACTGAATGAGTAAGGACACCATCTGAGAGTCAGTTGTAGATGGTATATTTCACTCCTAAATACTTGAGCATGAATTTCCCAAAATAAGGGCACTATAAACAAGTTGAGAAAATTGAACTTATATATTTTTTAATGTTTGTGTATTTACTTTGAGAGAGAGCGTGAGCGAGCTTGAGTGGGGGAGGGGCAGAGAGAGAGAGGTAGAGAGAATCCCAAGCAGCCGACAGCACGGAGCCCGATAAAGGGCTCTATCCCACCAACCATGAGATTATGACCTGAGCCGAAATCAAGAGTCAGATGCTTAACTGACTGAGCCATCCAGGCACCCAAGGACACTCTATATAACCGTAGCATTATCATTAGAACATTAACAATAATACCCAAATATCATTCAATGTCCATGTTCAAATTTCTCAAATTGTTATGTAACTAATTTTGGAAATCATATTTATTAAAACACATAAATAAATGCACATGGAGTCCCAGTTCTCCCACCACTACTCACATCTTCTCCCTTCAGGCTCAGAGTATTACTATTACTACTATTAAAAAAAAAAAAAAAAATCACCCTGGAATGCTGCCCAGGAAGGTGCAGTTTGCCAACATGACAGTAGGGGGCCCCACAAGCTCATTCTGCTATTTGTCAGCTCTGGTGATTTCCCTAGCTAAAAGTGGGTGCTCAGGTGTCTGGCTAATTCCCATTGTGTCACATGTGCACCTATAATTTCAGGGTACACCCAGGAAACCACAATGTCACCAGTTTCCTTATGGGAAGTCATAAAGACTTCAAACCAAATTTTAATTTTATCCCATTAAAAAGTCAGCTCAAGCCACACATCACTTTTTCTGGGTGATTTTCAAAACTGTGGAATCAAATAAGCAAAAAAACTATAACTCACTGAGCTAACTACTTAAAAGGCAACGACCACAGTAATTTCAAAGATAGATATACAAGTCAAATTTCCAGTAGTTTCCATAATTCAACCATTACCTACCATTACCTCAAAGTATGCATGGACATGGTTAAAAGAGAAAAAAAAAAAAAAAAAAACACCAAATAGTTAAGGTTTTTTGAAAAAAAGATCAGTTGTTTTCCCTCTTCTGTTTCTTTCATCCCACTTTTCAGAAACAAGCGCTTTTCCACAATATCTGGTCTTAATTCTTCTGGATGTTACCACCATAAGCTTCTATTTCTATTTCTTGATTCTTAACTTAAAAAGTATCTATTAACTTCTAACAATGAGAGATTAGATTTTTGTTCATTTACACTAAATCTTGCCTTTCCTCTCCCTCTGCTCCCAATTTTGTCCATCGCCAAATTATTGCTTCAAATCACTTTAATTGGTTATATTCATAACTACAATATGCTTTAACTCCTATTTCTTCTTCCATCCATTTTATACACAAACACCCACTCCCCACAAATAGAATGAGAATATTAAAATTCCCACTCTTCCCTCCACCTCCTTTCCTTCCATTTTCCGGCCTCTGCCATGGGTGCCTTTGCTTTTACACAATCAAAGCTGACAACCTTTTTTTATTCTGTTCTACAATCATCAAGCTGTCCTTGTTGGGTAGGGTCTAAAAGTTGAGAATCAGCAAACTGATTATATTATTACATCTAGGTACATATCATTCACATAAAAGTCAATTTCCTTTGCCTTGAGCCATGATTATGTTTCCTTCTCCAAAGATGTAGTGTTGTATTCCCTTATGCTGCGGTGAGTGAATGTCCAGTATTAGGGTATCAAGATTCTTCTCATATTCCATCAACTGCTCAAAATTACCTTATAATTTAGTTTGCTTCTTATAAGGATTATCAATTTTTTGTGCAGATTTATTCCTTGGAGCTCTAATTTCCTTAAAAAAATTTTTTTTATTTTTTAAATTAGAATTTTTTAAAATTTTATTTGAGAGAGAGAGAGAGAGTACGCGGGGGAGAGGGGTAGTGGGAGAGAGAGAAAATCTTAAGCAGGCTCCACATTTAGTGTGCAGCCTGACAGGGGTCTCAATCCCACAGCCCTGCGATCATGACCTGAGCTGAAATCAAACATTGGATGCTGAACCAACTGAGCCACCCAGACGCCCCAAGTTTTATTTAAGATATCTCTGTGCCCAACATGGGTCTGGAACTCACGACCTTGAGATCAAGAGTCACCTGCTTTTTGAGACTAAGCCAGCCAGGCAATCCTAACTTCCTTTCTTAATGAAGAAGAAACATTCCTTTGCCATCAGTCTCTCCCCACCCCCTCCTCCACTGTTTCTTACTTATTTTATATATTGCCTGGAATGCAGTCCGTTCTTCATAGCGGTGTTTTTTTTTTTTAATTTTTTAATGTTTATTTTTGAGAGAGAAAAGGAGAGACAGAGTGCGAGTCCGGGAGGGGCAGAGGGAGACAGAATCTGAAGCAGGCTCCAGGATCTGTGCTGTCAGCGCAGAGCTAGATGGGGCTCGAACCCACGAACCGTGAGATCATGACCTGAGCTGAAGTCAGACACTTCACCGACTGAGCCTCCCAGGCGCCCTTGTGGTGTTCTTCTTGGAACCCAAACACTTTAATCATTTTCATTGCTCTCATCCTGGTTTGGTTCCTCAACTGCTTGTACTTTATACCTTTTTTCTCTTCCTTGGGTTTCTCCATTTCTTTTGGAGTACATCCTCCAGCATTCAAAAGGGTATATAGCAACTGAACCTTATCTGCTTTAATTTTTGACAGATGTTTTAGATGAATAGAATTCTAGGTCCTAAATAACTTTGCCGCAGCATTTTGAAAATCTTGCCTTTTAGCATTCCGTTTTCAGCCTCTTTCTCAGTCTCTTCTTACGTGCAGACTTTAGTCCAAACCCACTCTGGGCATCTGTCAGGAGAGAAGACCCACTTCCCTGGAGCCCCTCCCGCACATTCCCTGTACTTTGCCCCCTCTGACTACACATTTGCACTCTTTCCATCTCCCAGAAGTTAACTGAAATCTCTTAACTGCTCGTCATCAACTCATCCTTCACTGTCTTTGTGACTGTGGATTTAGACTCTTTTACATCCTTCAGTAGGAAGTGGGAAAGAAGGATGACAAACTTAAATGCACAAATCACTTCTTGAATCAGAACCTGTTTCATACACCTTTGTTTTCCCTTGCCTTTTTGTTTGCCTTTTTTTTTTTTTTTTTTTTTTTACAATTACCGGAGTGGTATTTGCTTAAAACAAAACAAAACAAAACAACCCAGAAACTACTGCCATCATGTTTATAAAACAGTTTGGCAAACTTGACTAGGTCTTTTGGATATTTAGGAATTCCTGATTTATTAACTGATGGTTAAGGCCAAAAAAAAAAAAAAAGAAGTATACAAGGATATGAACAATAGCCAAATTATGGAAAGAGCCCAAATGTCCATCAATTGATGAATGAATTAAGAAGATGTGGTATATATATACAATGGAATACTACTTGGTGATGAAAAAGAATGAAGTCTTACCATTTGAAACAACATGGATGGAACTGGAGGGTATTATGCTAAGTGAAACAAGTCAGAGAAAGACAGGTATTACATGATTTCACTTACATGTGGAATTTGAGAAACTTAACAGATGATCATAGGGGAAGGGAAAGAAAAATAAGATAAAAACAGAAAGGGAGGCAAGACATAAAAGACTCTTAAGTACAGAGAACAAACTGAGGGTTGAAGGGGGTGGGGAAAATGGGTGATGGGCATTAAGGAGGGTACTTGTTGGGATGAGCACTGGCTGTTGTGTGTAAGTGATGAATCACTGGATTCTACTCCTGAAGCCAAGATTACACTGTATGTTAACTAACTTGAGAATTGAAGAAGAAGAAGAAGAAGAAGAAGAAGAAGAAGAAGAAGAAGAAGA
>NW_024412377.1:99115557-99263591 GCF_014898765.1 Herpailurus yagouaroundi
GAAGAAGAAGAAGAAGAAGAAGAAGAAGAAGAAGAAGAAGAAGAAGAAGAAGAAGAAAAAGAAGAAGAAGAAAAAGAAGAAGAAGAAGAGGAGGAGGAGGGGGAGGAAGGAGAAATATACAAGGAATGCATAACTCCTACAGGTTAGAGGGTACAACCCCGGTTATTTCTCAGAACAAGCAGTTATTAATCCACAGGCTTCCTGAAAATGCATTCTATAGAGAAATCATTGTTCCCATTTTTGATAAGTTTATAATTTCCAAGAGCAAAATAGATACTTGGGTTTACACCACCAACTAAAGAGCAAAGCCAATGAGAAATAAATAATTTCTCATTTGCTAATTTTCAAATTTGCTAATTTGCCAACTAGCAAAGTCATTATGATTCACAGGACTCTTTCACTGTCAATTCTAATAATTTGTCTTTTTGAACAAAAGCTTTTTTTGTTTTAAATGTTTATTTATTTTTCAGAAAGAGAGAGAACATGACCAGGAGAGGGCAGAGAGAGAGGGAAACACAGAATCTGAAGCAGGCTCCAGGCTCTGAGCTGTCAGAACAGAGCCCCAGTGCGGGGCTTGAACCCATAAACCATGAGATTATGACTTGAGCTGAAGTCGGATGCTTAACTGACTGAGTCACCCAGGTGCCCAGGAACAAAAGTCAGTCTTAACAAGGTAAGCTGGACTATTAAAAAAAATGGCAATGTTTAGTCTCCCACAGAGCATGTGTAAATGTCTTGGATCTTACCTTTCTTGGAAGGACGAAGGATCAGTCAGAATTTTTCATATTTAGGAAAGGAATCTTACTTGAGATCAAAGAGAGTTAGCCTTCTTTAAAATTTTTTTCAAGTTTATTTTAGTAATTTTGAGAGAGAGAGAGAGAAGGAGAGATGGAGAGAAAGAGAGAGAACCTGGGAAGGGGAGAGAGAGAGGGAAAGAGAGAGAATCCCAAGCAGGCTCCACACTGTCGGCATGGAGTCCAATGCAGGGCTTGAACCCATGAACCATAAGATCATGACCTGAGCTGCAATCAAGAGTCGGATGCTTAAGTGACTGAGCTACCCAGGAGCCCAGTTAGCCTTCTTATAAAAGCTACAAATAATATTATAAGGACTATAAATATAAGGGGTACAGAATAACAGTACTCGACTTCTTTAATTATACCAGTGGTCTACAGATAAATTAGCAGAGAATTGTTAGTTTTCTGTAAGTCTATCTGAATATTGTGTTTTTAACTTGATAATAACCTTCTTAAAATAATATATGCCTATTGTAAATTGCTGGCATGACCACATTTTAATTGGGTTCTATCCAGAGCATGCTGGGCCCACATTTCCCCTCTGTGTTTTGATTCCCTGGGCTCCAAACTGTACTTGGAGTACATTAGAGAAGAGCCAGGGGGACTTAATAGGTAAATGATGGCATTATGTCAAATGATGTCAGGACAAGCTGCACGATTGACTGCAGATACTTGGACATGGTTCCAATAGAGGGAAAAGGATAAGAGGACGGAGACATCACATGGCCTGTGATGGTACAGACCTGCTGAGCTCAAACAAGAACCTTCTCAGAATACTACAGTTTGTGCAGAAGAGAAGCCTGGGTTTAGGCTTCCTGGGACTCAAAGCTTGTCCCTGCCCCCTTCAGATGTTTCTCCTTAGGAAATGTATTAAGCTCTCTGAACCCATTGTCTTTCTCAGCAATACGGGAATAATGACAGTATTTACCTCTGGAGCTGTTGTGGGGTTGAATCAAGTTATTTGAAGTACTCAAGCCAGTGCTCTGTGATTCTTTTAGCCAGATCCTTGGTGAGCAATCTCACCCACAAATTAACTGGGATTGGCATCGGTAAAGAAACTGGGATTGACACCCATAGAAGGTTCAAGTGGGGTGGAAAAGCATGTCACTTTTTGAGGAATGTGCACGTTGCATTGCTCAGAGAGGAAAGAAAAATTGGGCTGAGTTGGGGTGCCTGGGTGGCTCAGTCGGTTAAGCGTCCAACTTCAGCTCAGGTCATAATCTCGCAGTTCATGAGTTTGAGCCCTCTGTTGGGCTCTGGGCTGACAGTTTGGAGCCTGGAGCCTGCTTCAGATTCTGTGTCTCCCTCTCTCTCTGCCCCTCCCCTGCTCATGCTCTCTCTCTCTTGCTCTCTCTCTCTCAAAAGTGAATAAACATTAAAAAGATTTTTAAGAATTGGGCTGAGTGATGTAGAAATTCTTTGAATTGTCCGGGGGAACACTCCTCTTTATCAGTGGAAGAAGGTACAAGCCCCGTCAGATGCTGGTTAAGGAAGACTGCTGCTGTCAGCTACACTCAACTCTGCTGGCCTCCTTCTCAGACTGGAAAACTGAAAACGACTTGCTGGTTCCAGGTTCTAATACCTCTGGGACACTTGTGTCTCTCTCCCTTTGGAGAATTCTGCTCCGCTCTGTGGAACTGAAAATTGATCCTTGGATAGTCAGGCACTCTTCTATTTTAGTCATTTGTATAGTATCGTAGGTACTGATCAGGTCTCAATCCTGGAATGAGTGACCATTTTTAAAGACTGTGTTCACTACAGCGGTCCTCAGACAAGAGTCACCCCTCTGCATACCCAATGTGGCTCCGCACCAACTCTAGAAAGGTACTCCGTATGAGGAAAGAAAACCAAGTAAGTGAACGTAAATCGCCCTGCTGACCCTAGACCCAAACAGTGAACAAACCCACGTTCTGGCTATTTACCAACAGTTGCAGATTCTACAGTCTGGACTCTTTTGCCCCAAATTTTGTCTGCTGCCATTTCAACTGGTGGTAGTGGTGAGGGTGCAATGTATGCTTATATGTTAGCAGCTTTCAACAGCCAGAGTATGTACAGAGACACAGAGCTCCAGGACTCTGCGCCTCCATCCTGAGAACCTAACAGAGGGCTTCAAAGGTTAGACCAACAGCCTGAACAACCCGCAGTCCACAACAGAACAGAGGCCAAGGTTAAACCACTGGCCCTCCTGGGAAGCCAACTCATTCAAATGCTAAGTAAATGTTCCCTGAAAGAAATGGACTCGGGGCATGAGATTCTTTCCTAAGTTAGGTCATCTGCAAAGTGGTTTAGAAAAAGCCAAGTGGCCTCTGGACCGTGAACGGATGACCTTTGGAACAACATCAGTTTGTGGGACAGAAACCTGTTGCTTTAAAAACGAATCTTGGCAGAGTTTTCTGCGCTTGCACTATCTTACCTTGGCCTGAGTCTGTCAGATGTGCAACTTGAAACCCTGCCCCTACCCTACCACAAAGCAGGTGGAGAGTAACTGAGGACTCAGGAGTTCAGTTTCAACAACAGCTAAGCGGTATCTGGATGTCGAGCTCTTTGTGGGTGTCACAACGTAGATCAGATCTTCGGTACTTTTGAGGCTTTGTCATTTGTTTTACAGAGGAATAGACAGCTTGAGGGTTCACCAAGTGCAAAATGTGTGAAATGTTTTATAAAACGAAACCTACATATCAGGGCATATCTGTCAGTTTACAGTCTCACCTAATAAAAGTTGCTATCCTCCCTCTCTTCCTTCCTCCCTGGTGGTTTTAGTAAGTCTTAGCGGAAGCAGGAAGGAGGATGGAAAAAAAAAATCACATTCTTCAGTGTGTGTATGTTGTTGTTGTTTTTAAAGTAGGCTCCCCACCCAGCATGGAGTCCAACACAGGGCTTGAATTCACGACCCTGAGATCAAGAGTCAGACACTTAACTGACTGAGCCACCCAGGTGCTTCTACTCTGTGGTTCCTGATCTGACTCTAAACTATTTGCCTTTGAACTGCCGTGAGATGCTGCGGATTCTAGGTCATTCTGACACCAGTCATTGTGATGGCCTCAATCATGGGTCTGTACAGAGAGCCTCAGGCAGATAGCATTCTACTTTAGCATGCACAGACATACACCAGGCACACTTTGTGGTTCTATAGGCGGAGGGATAGTCTTCTCACTAATGAGAAAACCAAATCACACAGAATTGCTCTGAAAACATAAAAAGATGTAACCCCAGGATTGTTCTATTTGCTTAAAATTTTATGTTTTATTTTTAATGTTAAAAGTATAGTTTAAAAATACCAATATGTGTGTGTGTGTTTATTTAATTAAATTAATTAATTAATTAATTTGCGAGAGAGACAGAGAGACAGAGAGAGAGAGCATGTACATGTGAGTGCAGGAGGAGCAGAGGGAGAGAGAGAGAGAGAGAGAGAGTCTTAAGTGGGCTCCATGCCCAGGGCAGAGCCCAGTGCGGGGCTCGATCCCACAACCCTGGGATCATGACCTGAGCTGAAATCAAGAGTTGGACGTTCAACCAAATGAGCCATCCAGGTGCCCCCAAAATACCATTTTAAAAAAGGCTTTGACAAAGTGATTCTGGGGAAGCTCCTGCTGTCAATGGGAAGCTGGGTTGGCTACTTCAAAAATGAGCCCAGTTTTGTTTCTAAGACAAGCGAGTAACAGAGTGAACGATACTGGACCAAGAGCCAGAAGACCTGTCACCACTGGTATATCTTTCATTAATTGGTTTATGTGAACTTGAGTTTCCAAAATCCACCTATAAAGAGGTCTTTGCCCTAGACCATCTCTGAGGTCAGTGCTTGGTCCCTCCTGTAAGTATACATGGCAGAACTCTGGGAGAGACTGGCCACCTGCCATCTGGAGGAGATTCAGTAATAACAGCACTGCTCTCAGGTGCTGCTAGGGAGGGAGTCCATGAGCTGCAGTGGGGAAAAAGGGGAGAGCCTGGTGTCATGGTGTGCTTACCCCTAGTCACCCACAAAGCTGAATCCAGACCCAGCAAAGAGCCCTCACACTTTTTATTTGAAAGAAATGAAAACACTAATGTATTTATTCAGCATAGCTCCTGTATCTATCCTTAGGTTTGTGGGATACTGGGATAGGAAATCCTTGGCCTCTTTGTGCTTATTTGAAGCCACAAGTCTTGAGGACAAACATGATTGGAGCTGGATTCAGTCTTTAAAAAGGTGAAACAGAAAGCAGTTTATGAAAGCACGGCCTTCACGTGCACATAATGCAACATGTGGTGGAAGAGGAGATAATTCCTTTTAAAACCCAGGAAACTTCTTTCCCAGAAATTTCTAGGATACTTCCTTTGTGTATCGCTGGTCTTTGGCCTGAATCAGGGCACACACCTCTTGCTGAGTAACCCCTGGGTCCAGGGGCCTGGATTACTTTTAGATTACCAGACCCATTCCTGGGGCTGGGGTCAGAATCAGCCTTCCCTGAAACCCATAGGCTGCGTGGGGTGGGGAGAGCTTTATAAAACTTGATAAGAATCAGAGAACTCTTAGGAAGAAAAAAAAAAAAAAGAAGAAGGGATGTGGGGCTGGTGACCAAAAATATCCACTGCAATTTTCTTAGCTATCCTTTCAGTTCATTTTATCTGGTATCTCTTATTCTGTGGGGCAGGGGAAGGAAGTCTGTAGAGCAGCAGTATTGACCATATCTCACGATCTTCCCAGGGTTGGATTTTTTTACACGTATGTTCTCATTTTAATCCTGAAAACAGTGTGGTGAGTGCAGGTATTACGCTTCCCATTTTATACATTAGGAAGCCAAGGCTCAATGAACTTCAGTGACTTCTCTAAAGACACAAGACTAGTCAAGATGAAAACAAAATTCAAAGTGTGGGCCCTGTGGGTGTGTAGAACATTTAACTGCTACCTGTACTGCTTCCCCTGTGCACCTGCCACTAACCCAACCTCACCGCTCAGCGTCGTCTTCTTTAACAATTTTTTTCAATGCTTATTTATTTTTGAGACAAAGAGAGAGCATGAGCAGGAGAGGGGCAGTGAGAGAGAGGGAGACATGGAATCTGAAGCAGGCTCCAGGACTGAGCTGTCAGCACAGAGCCTGATCCAGGGCTCGAGCTCACGAACCGGGAAATCTTGACCTAAGCTGAAGTCTGACGCTTACCCTACTGAGCCACCCAGGCAGCCCGGGTCCTACCTTGCTTCTGGCCTTTAACCTCAGCTCCTGGTTCTACAATGCCGCCTCATTGTGTCTCCAACTGCTCCAACTCTGAAACGTGGGACTCTTCCTTTTGCCTTTGCTGTTCACACCATCCTTCCTCCCCATCAAAACCCCTCTTTGACCCTGCGGTTACCACTGTGTCCCTTGTTTCCTGCCCATCTTCCCAACCCATCTGCCCTCCTGCTTCCTTTACTTCTCTAACTTGTTCAGACTCCATGGCAACCATTTTACTTACCTTCTCATTCACCCTTCCATTTCCTTACCCCTGGTCCACCTAGGACCCTGGACTTGCTAGTCCCCACCCACAAATCCTTTCTACCCCAAATTCCTGCACTGGAGTTTCTTCCTTAATGCTGTGGGGGAAAAGCCATAACTACTATTTCTGGGTCCAGCTTGGTGCTTGGGGCGCTGGATTGTTGATCCCAGGTCGGGAGGCTCTCCACAAGCCCCTTCCCTGCTGCTGTTTGTCCCAGCACCAACATGACTACTGGGCCTTCTGCTTTAGTGAGAAATGGGGTCCTCAGGGGTGAAGTCATACTAAGCAAATGTCCCCCCTCCCCAGCACACACACATTCACACCAGGTGACAGGCAGCTGGGTGACAGGCAGGCTTGACTGAGAAAAGGTCTGGGACCCTGATATTGGGGTGTTGCCCACTTGGGAACATGGCAAGCAGATTCTAAGGTGTAGTGAGGGTGCAGTTCTCAAGAGGAACAGCAAAAATAAAAGCCCAGAGAGCAATTCCTAGAGCAACCTGGGGGCCCAGGAGAGGCTACAACACCGGAAGAGCCAAGAATGAGGAGATCTGGAAGCGGGAAAAGTTGGTGGAGCCCAGAAAGACTTCAGGAGCAGAATGAGGATGCCCGTGGTAATTTCCAGGGTCTGGGCTTGTGTGGCAGGTTCATTTTTTTTTTTTTTTTTTAATTCTCAAGTCAGCTAATACACAGTAGAGTCTTGGTTTCAGGAGTAGAACCCAGTGATTCATCCTGAAAAGTGCCCTCCTCAATGCCCATCACCCATTTTCCCCACCCTACCTCCATCAACCCTCAGTTTGTTCTCTGCATTTAAGAGTCTCTTATGGTTTTGCCTCTCTCTCAGTTTTTATCTTATTTTTCCTTCCCTTCCCCTATGTTAATCTGTTAAGTTTCTCAAATTCCACATATGAGTGAAATCATATGATGTCTGTCGTTCTCTGAAAGACTTATTTCACCTTAGCATAATACCCTCCAATTCCATCCACCTTGTTGCAAATGGCAAGATTTCATTCCTTTTCATTGCTGAGTAGTCCATTGTATATATACTTATATACCACATCTTCTCTATCCATTCATCAGTGGATGGACATTTGGGCTCCTTCCATACTTTGGCTATTGTCAATAGGGCTGCTGTAAACATTGGGGTGCCTGTGCCCCTTTGAATCAGCACTTTTGTATCCTTTGGATAAATACCTAGTAGTGCAATTGCTGGGTCATAGGGTAGATCTATTTTTAATTTTTTGAGGAACCTCCACACTGTTTTCCAGAGCGGCTACACCAGTTTACAGTCCCACCAACAGTGGAAGAGGGTTCCCATTTCTCCACATCCTCGCCAACATCTGTCATTTTCTGAGTTGTTCATTTTAGCCATTGTGACTGGTGAGAGTTGGTATCTCAGTGTGGTTTTGATTTGTATTTCCCTGATGAGGAGTGACATCGAGCATCGTTTCATGTATCTGTTGGCCATCTGGATGTCTTCTTTGGAAAAGTGTTTCTTCATGTCTTCTGCCCATTTCTTCACTGGGTTATTTGTTTTTGGGGTGTTGAGTTTGGTAAACTCTTTATAGATTTTGGTTCCTAACTGTGGCAGGTTCATTTAAGGGAGGAGGAGCACATGCATTGTCTCTTCCTCAGGTCCATTCTGCGTTCTGCTGGTGGCTTGTCTTCCCTCCTCAGGGAGAGCCATCGTCTTCCTCCTGATTTTCTCACTCCTTCAAAGCTTCCTCCTTGCCTAAGTCTTCATTCTTTTTCTTTCTACAAACCTGTTCAGAGCTTTTTCATCCTAAAATACGTTATAATCTCAACTCAAGTCTGTCTCTTTTTCCAGCACCTTCTCTTCTTCCCATCAGAAGCTGCTGACCTCCTTCTCTCCCCCAAGGCCTCTCTGTTCCTACTTCACTGCCACTGCTCTTAGAGGTCCTGGGAACAGCCCACCCCAAGTCCCTTGGCCCAATCAAATACCTTTTCCTGGATGGCATCCTATCTGAATCCTCTAGAGCATGTGACATCCTCTCTTGGAAGCTTGTCTGCCTTGCTCTTTATCACAGCCCTGTCTTCTGGTTTTCCTGCTTCCTCATTGACTACAGGTCTCTCTTATGGATTTTCTTTCTCCTTCTACTGACCCTTAAATCCAAATGTCTCCCCCAAACTCTGGCCTTAATATTCTCTCTTTTCTGCTCTATGTTCTCTCCCCCTGCAATCTCATTCATATCCATGGTTTCAATTTGCCCATATACTGAGGACTCCCTACATCCATTTCCTTCAGTCTCAAGATTGGGATCAGCATGCAAAATTTCAGGGAGTATAGAAACAATAATCAATAAGTCACAGTAAATAATGTCAATATAATACTGTAAAATAATCAAAAGTAATGCAAAAAAATTCATAATGAGCAAAATATCATCATTTAACTAATGACAGGATCAGTTAATAGTGCTGTATGGAGCCACATCAGAGCCCAAGGCAGAAGGAAAAATCAGTATACTGATCCCCAATCATCCTAGTAATCCCCTAGATTACTGGCTCTCAACCACAGTGGTGCATTAGGATCCCTTGAACTTTTTCTTCTTTACAATTTTATTTTTATTGAGATAAAATTCACACAAAATAAAATTCACCATTTAAAAAATTTTATTTATTTTTATAATTTTATTTTTTGTTTTTTAAAATTTACATCCAAATTAGTTAGCATATAGTGCAACAGTGATTTCAGGAGTAGATTCCTTAGTGCCCCTTACCCATTTAGCCCATCCCCCCTCCCACAACCCCTCCCGTAAACCTCAGTTTGTTCTCCATATTTATGAGTCTCTTCTGTTTTGTCCCCCTCCGTTTTTATATTATTTTTATTTCCCTTCCCTTATGTTCATCTGTTTTGTCTCTTAAAGTCCTCATATGAGTGAAGTCATATGATGTTTGTCTTTCTCTGACTAATTTCACTTAGCATAATACCCTCCAGTTCCATCTACGTAGTTGCAAATGGCAAGATTTCATTCGTGATTGCCGAGTACTACTCCATTGTGTGTATGTATGTGTCTGTATATATATATATATGTATATACACCACATCTTCTTTATCCATTCATCCTTCAATGGACATTTGGGCTCTTTCCATACTTTGGCTATTGTGGATAGTGCTGCTATAAACATGGGGGTGCATGTGTCCCGTCAAAACAGCACACCTGTATCCCTTGGATAAATGCCTAGTAGTGCAATTGCTGGGTCGTAGGGGAGCTCTATTTTTAGTTTTTTGAGGAACCTCCATACTGTTTTCCAGAGTGGCTGCACCAGCTTGCATTCCCAATAAAATTCACCATTTAAAAGTATGTAATTCAGTGGTTTTTAGTATATTCATAACGTTGTGTAACCATCACTACTAGTTCCACAATGATTCCTTCTCCCCAAAAAGACACGTGGTAGTCTTTTTTGTGCTTTTCCTAGGTTTCATTTTAGAACTGACTAGGTAGTAAACCAATACACCACCAACCTACTGACCTTGTCCATCACCACCACTGTCTTTCCTGTTGAGAGAAGTTGCCGCTGATGGCAAGCTGTGTGGGAGACTGTGGTTAACAAGACTCACGCTTGCCCATGACTCACCCTATCTTCTACCCCGTCCTCTGAGTAGGGTAACACTGGGTTAGTGTCTGTGCTACAATTTGCAGCTTTGACTCTTAACCTTCAGTATGACTGATGACTTTGTTCCAAAACAAAATAGCCACATCAATTCTGTTAGGACACTGCAAACCCTTATTCCATTTTGCATACATCCTCTTTTGTTCTTTCTTAATTACTTCTAACAAAAGTTGAGTTCCTCAGACTTTACTCTCCCTAATAAATTAATCTAATGATATTCTGCAGTCTAAACTTTAAAATTTCAAGTCTTCTTAATTAACCAGTAGACCAAAAAAAAAAAAAAAAATTCAGAAGGAGAATGAGATGGTATTGCCTGTTCCCTACAGCTGCAGAGGAAGAGATACCAATTCTATATCCTCAAACTAATTCTAAGAATGTTATCCAATAAACTGTTCAACTGACACCATTTACAGAAATCAATCTTGTTCTCCTGTTCAGTGTAGAGATGTAGTGGTTGTTTATGATTATTACCAACTTGTGTTTGGATGTTTTTTAAGATTTTATTTTTAAGTGATCTCTGCACCCAGTGTGGGGCTCAAACTCATAACTCTGAGATCAAGAGCCGCATGCTCCACTGATGGAGCCAGCCAGGAGTGCCTGGACATATTATTTGAACAAGGGAGTCTTATGAGATACTTTGTCTTCAGAAATTTCTGTCATGGCCTTTCATCTCTAAATAGAGGCTTGTAATAGGTTGTCTTACTTGATAATTTGCTGCCCTGGTAATGAGGTTAACTGACATCTGTTTTCCTAAATGGTCTAGAGATGCTTGTAAGATTTATCTGCTACATAAGAGTAGTTTCACTGGCATGTTCCTTTTCTTCAATATGAGTGGAGACAATGGAAACCTATGATTCTGCTAACATTCCTATGTAAAGAGTTTGAGTGTTTAGGCCTCATGTGAACAAATTCTTCTGTGGCTACCTACAAAGTCTGCTCCATGACTTCTCAGGAGTCCACATCACATCATGTGCTTTTAGAGCTGGCTCCAGTGATTCTCCAAGATATGTCTTCATAACTCAGTCGTGTCCTTCCCACTTTGCCTGTAATAAAGCCAGTCTCTCTTTATGGGGCCCTCTTCGGCTCTGTTACATGTTTCTGCTGTGATTACGTATGGTAGCTGCTCTTGTCTGGGCCTCAGTCAAGAAGGCAAATGCATTTGGTCACGTCAGAAGTGAGACCTTGTACTTGTCCCAAAGTCATTTCTTCAACAGGTCACAACTTCAAGCCAAGTTTTAAGGAAGAGGCAGAAATGGTTTCTGATGAGCCAAATGACACACAAGGCCTTTTCAGAACACTCACAGGGAATCTCTTGGCTGTATCGCCATCTTTTCCCCTTTTTTCCAATTATACTTCCAACAAGCTTGATTATGTCTCCGCTTTCCGCTCCCAGCAGACTCGATCCTGTTGCTGAGAAGGAGCAGTACTGCTGCAGGCAGGCACCCGACCTCACCCCCAGGAGAAGGGGGAAGAGACAGGAGAACTAGGCGAAGCAGAAGCAAGAGCTCACACAAGTTTCAAGAGGCCTACAACCGTGTTGTTGAAGGCAAATCATTCCACCACCTCAACAGTAGTTATGCCACAGCAGGCTAAAATAACTAATGCTCTTTATGATGCTGCTTAACCACTAAGAAAAGGTTCAATTATGTTCCATGTACTGTGTTAAAGCATTTCACGAGGGCTCAAGTGAGTTTTGGAATTAATAGAATGCAGTAGATGCCGTCAGTGCCCTGCTTGCATTCCTCGGACCTTGTTGATTCATTATCCTCTGGCTGACTTCCAACTGTCCATCTCCACACTGAGGGTTTTGTTTGAAACCAGAAGGTCACTTTCCTAAATGTGGTCCTGCTCAGAGGTCCAGAAGGGCCGGGGAATGAGTATTGGCTGCCCTAGAAGCAGCACTCAGCCAATACACAGCAGATGTTGGTGTATAAACACATCTGCTCCCGT
This sequence comes from Herpailurus yagouaroundi, assembly GCF_014898765.1. NCBI lineage: Eukaryota > Metazoa > Chordata > Mammalia > Carnivora > Felidae > Herpailurus > Herpailurus yagouaroundi. The sequence continues at coordinate 99,127,386 of NW_024412377.1, forward strand.
GCCCGAGTGGGATCATTTAACAGGCCCCCAGAGTTGCCCCCTGTGTTAGGCTCCAGTCACCCTCTGCACTAACTCAGTCAATAGTATACATTCTGGTGGCTGCGGTACCATCCTGTAGCATTTGGCTACTTCCCTAGAGGTAGTATTTCCAAGATAAACTATCTGTACCCTCAGGATCAGCCTCTGGAAAACTTCACACTAATGCAGGAAGGTAAGCTTCAACTATGTGAACACTTATATATTTGAAGCAAGACTTTTTCTTCAGTGTTGCTCAAAAATGAGGTGCACATACAAAACCAAAATGCCTTTCCTACCACTGCTCTTTTTCCCTGGGTATGCTCTTATATATAATTCTTCCCTCCCCATCCTGCTTCTTCCCCTCTCTCCTTCTCTCTGTCTACCAGAAATTTAGCTCATAGATTACTGAGGGGCAATCAGACATTTTCCTTTGAATTCTCCCAGGTCCCAGATTTGAACCATCTTAAACAATAGCTAGGTCCACAGGGCAGAGTTTTCTTATCTTGGCTGTTTGGATCTTGGTTCCAGAAGTCCACTGGATGGAGATCAATACCCCATGGCTCCTGTGGCTGAGCCGCAGGCTGCACAGTCCTGGTGCCCTGGGAAGGTGTGTTCCGCCTTTCTTGTAAGGGAAGCTGGAGGGTTGGGGCCATTTAGCTAAACCTTAAGAGACACATGCATGCCGTGGACCTGGCTAGGGAAAGAACAAAGTGGAGAAGGAATATATCTATGTAAGATGATGCTTTATGCCGTTTGTATGTATCTTAGCATATGGGGAGTATGGGTAGCTCCAATCTGATGTCGGCAGGAGACAATTTACAAAGGAAGTACCTGTTCCATAAGGTGCTACCATATGCCAAAGTCCCATCTCCAAACCTACAGAATAGGCTCCGGCCTGTTAAGTATATGTCTAGACTTACTGAACTATGTGTGGCCTGATCAGTATGTGTCACCAAGTCCTACCTCGCACCTCTTATCAGAGAGAGATGTTCCATTCTTCTTGTTAGGCACATCAGTCAGTAGTACTGAATGCGTTTGGGTCATTCAATGTCTAAGTAATTCCGCAGGCATATTAAAGTATTTGAAAACTCTAGTTAAAAGGTTATTTTTTTAAACATCTGGATGAGGCTACTGATAGCATCAGAGGCAACGTTATATTAAGAAACAAAGTTTATTTATTAAAATAAGCAAAATAGCAATTGAAATGAAGCTAAATGGGAAGCAGAAACCAGTATGACCTCTGACATTTGTTTCATAAACATTTCTTAACGGTAACTTTGTGAGCATGACTATTCTGATTTTAAAAATGCAAAGATCTGAATCAATACTAAAATGCTAAAAATAATCTTCAAAAACACATTGACAAAGAAGGGTGAAAACCATACGTGACCACACTACTTTTCCCCAAGTGGCTTGTTATTACATCAGCATCCTTGTTGAAGGAAGTCAGATACTTAGGAGCAAATCTTCAATTAAAATCTTCAAATTTCTTTGGTGGGGCTTGAAGCATTCATTATATTTCATGTTTCCTTGACTACTTCCCTCGGATCAGTATTCACCTTTTCCTCTTTCACACATGACATGTGCTGGCTGGGCTGAGTCTGGAACCCAGGGCTTTGACCTGTTTTTATAATCTTTCTGTTAACATTGAAAAATATTTAAACAGCTAAAAAATCTCCGGCAATCATGGCCATGTTGTTATAAAAGTATAATATTTGAATGCTAAGCCATTTCTTGAAGGATCATTATGAAGTTTTCAGACATTGTGTGATTTCACTGATGACACCAATTCTTCACTCTCTACAGACATGAGTTTGTCACGAGACTTGGAAATTCCTTTTACTGAAGAGGCGGCATCTCTTTCTCCATCCCCTTGTATCTGGAATGGGCTTGTGTCTTGCTTTGGCCAAGAGAATGTGATCGTAGTGAGGATATGCCAATTCCAATCCCAGACCTCAAGATGTCCTGCATGTTTCCTCTTTTTTTTGCTCTCTGCCACTGCCATGAGAATATGTCAGGATTAGCACGCTTGAAGGCGAGAGACCTATGGATCCCAGTTAAGCCACGCCAGTCATCCCAGTCAAGGCCTTCCTAAATCAGCTAACAGATTCCCAGAATATGTCAGCAGAACTGTCTACTTGACTATTTGAGAGCACGAGCAATGAATCTAAATTATTGTATGCCTCTGAGGGATGTGTGTTGTTTGCTATGCCGCAATGCCTGACTGATACCTGTATGTCAACAGTTTTTTGTTTATTTTGTTTTTTTATTTTTTTATTTAAAAAAATTTTTTTTTTCAACGTTTTTTATTTATTTTGGGGACAGAGAGAGACAGAGCATGAACGGGGGAGGGGCAGAGAGAGAGGGAGACACAGAATCGGAAACAGGCTCCAGGCTCCGAGCCATCAGCCCAGAGCCTGACGCGGGGCTCGAACTCACAAACTGCGAGATCGTGACCTGGCTGAAGTCGGACGCTTAACCGACTGCGCCACCCAGGCGCCCCTTGTTTGTTTTTTTAAAGTAGGTTCCATGCCCAATGTGGGGCTTGAACTCAGGACCCTGAGATTAAGAGTCACTTGCTCTACCAACTGAGTCAGCCAGGCAGCTCTCAACAGGAGTTTTAAAAACTCAAACATATAACTGAAAAATAAAATGGCCAATTATATATTTTCCTTTTGCCCCAGATTATGTTTTAAATACATCCAACACCATACTCAAGAACCTGTTCATTGTGGTTGCCTCTGAGGAGATAATAAGGGTGTCAGGGAAAATTTTCATTGTACATCCTTTTGTTCTTTTGAAATTTGAACTATATGAGTGCTACTTATTCAAAAAAAATTATGTTAAAAATCCTACATGAACACAGAGCATTGAGTTGTATGTCTAGAGGAGAAGGTACCCATTTCTACACATAAAAGGCAAAGTAAATGACAGAAACAATTAAGGCTAAATCTTTCAAAGGATATAACCTGATATTTATGGCCAATATCTAGGGAGAAATAGCTCAGAATCATAATACTCTAATAACTTTGCAGATAGAGATGATAATCTACAGGATAATGAAAAACATTAGCATTTTAACAGATAAACGATGATTTGCTACTTCCTGACCACAGGAAGAGATTACACTAGGTCAGAGATTTTCGGAAAATATTAGTTCTATGGTTCTCACGCTTGGTGTGCATAAGAAACACCCCTGCCCCTGTTAAAAATGTGGATGGTCCAGGTCCCAGTGCAGAAATTCTGATTACAGGTATTGGATGGAGCCCAGAAATCTGCATTATCACAAGCAGCTCAAATGATTTTTATGGATTCCTTTTGAGAAATGCTCAGTGTTGTCATTTCTGTGTGGTTCTATCAAGTACCCATGCCCCATGCTGCCTTCACTGTGCAGAAATAATGAGTCTGTGGGTGCTTGATCCACTTTCACCAGATGGATTATTTGACAACTATAACAAAAGGAATAAGCGAAATTAAGTACCCAACAACATGGGTCAAGTAAGGTAGAAGCAAGTTAAAGAAACAAAGCTCTAGTATTTTTTTTAAAGGAGCTTATGGAAGAATTAATCAGATTTTTCAAATACTAGATAATAATATGTGGGTTACATATATAAATTAAAGAATAAGAAGACTGACCTAATTATGTAATGGAATCAGCCAAAATAAAGCTTTTGTTCTGCTTTGAGAAAATAATGTTTCCTGCTTGATGAGGAATGATGAATTCCACAGGAAAATAAATGAGCAGTCCTTTTGGTGGGAGTACAAAATCTGTTAGAGGAAAAAGTCCAGCTCTGGTTATGTTGTCTGGTTATGTATGGTCACATATGCTGTGTTGAACATTTTTTTTTAAATTTTTTAAAAAAGTTTATTTATTTTTGAGAAAGACAGAGCATGAGCAGGGGAGGGACAGAGAGAGAGAAGGAGAGAGAGACACAGAATCCGAAGCAGGCTCCAGGCTCTGAGCTGTCAGCACAGAGCCCAACGTGGGGCTCGAACTCATGAACCATAAGATGGTGACCTGAGTCGAAGTTGGATGCTCAACCGACTAAGCCACCCAGGCGCCCCTGTGTTGAACATTCTGGTAGCTATGGGGACAAATACAAATATTTCTGGTTTTAGAGTCTGGCTAGTTAAAGACATTTTTATGTTTTCAAGTTTTGCAGCACTGCGGATTCTACACAGTAATTCTGGAATAATGGTGAAGATGTGGATGTAAAATCAGAATTTTCTAACATTTTTATCCCCTGATTGAATAACATATTGAGGCATGAAGTACTAATTGTGGTGAGGAGATGCTCAAGAGTGTCTGTCCAAAAATGATAGCAAAGGCAGGACCATACACCTTTGTACTTTGGAAAAGAGAAGAACGTGGTGACAGGTGACAGGGTTTTGTTGTGTTTTTTTTTCTGTTTATTCGATTTTTTTAAGCTTTATTTATTTTTGAGAGAAAGAGAGAGACACACACACAGAGCACGAGCGAGCAGGGGAGGGGCAGAGAGAGAGGGAGAATCCTGAGCAGGCTTTGCGCTGTCAGTGCAGAGTCCCATGGGGGCTCGATCTCACAAACTGCAAGATCATGACCTGAGCTGAAATCAAGAGTTGGACGCTTAACCAATTGAGCCACCCAGGTGCCCCCGATTTTTGTTTTGTTTTAATATGACTGCTTTTTTGTTAGAGAAGTAGCACATATTCAGGAAAGAGGTAGGAAATACATAAAAGGGAAAAAGTAGCCCTATTCTCCAAACACAATTTAATAGAAATAGTTTGGTATATTTCCCATTAGCCTTTGTTAACAGATCCCACACAGATCTGGTTTTTTTCCCCATATCGTTGGTTTCATACTACACACACATCATTGTACCTTGCTTTTTAAAAAATTAAGTATTATAAGCACTTCTCAGTGCCATTCTATGCACATCATACATGTCATTTTATTTTGTTTTGTTTTATTTTAAGTTTATTTATTTATTTTGAGAGAGAGAGAGAGAGAGAGAGAGAGAGAGAGAGAGAGAGAGAGAGAATGAGCAGGGGAGGGGCACAGAGAGAGGGGGACAGAGGATTTGAAGCCGGCTCTGTGCTGACAGCAGACAGCCTGATACAGGACTCATGAACCAAACCGTGAGATCAGGACCTGAGCCAAAGTTGGACACTTAACCGACTGAGTCACCCAGGCGCCCCAATACCTGCCATTTTAAAGGGGTGTGCTCGTTTTTGAAGCAGTACTCTAGGGTTGAACATCTAGAGGGTTTCTAGGCTTTAACAAATATGTACATAAGGATGCTATTAAAAACTAGAAGTCTGTTGCTTTTTTTGTTACTTAAAGTGATCTCTTGAGGACTGATTCCCAGAAGTCATACAATTGGATCCAAGGTTATGGTTATCTGAAGGGTGATGCCATTTTGTCGGATTGCTTTCCTAAAGCAAGCCCACCAGCTTTCTCTTACTCTTGCTGTTTTTACATTTTCCTTCTTGCCTTTCTTCCTTAGGAAGCTGCTTATAGCCGTCATAGAAAAAAATCCACTGCTAACTAGACAGGAACCAGTACTCTCTTGTATTTAATTGCAGATACTCGGGGCGCCTGGGTGGCTCAGTTGGTTAAATGTCTGACTTCGGCTCAGGGCATGATCTCACGGTTTGTGGGTTCGAGCCCCGCATCGGGTTCTGTGCTGACAACTCAGAGCCTGGAGCCTGCTTCAAATTTGGTGTCTCCCTCTCTCTGCCCCTCCCATGCTCATGTTCTGTCTCTGTCTTTCAATAATAAATAAACGTTAAAAAATTTTTAATTGCAGATACTCGATTATTGCTGAGATACAACATTTTCCCCATACAAGTTATAGTTCTTCTTTTATCCTTCAGTAGTTTTTTCATCACCTTGTAAAAGGGCTTCCAGAATGAAGAAATTATCCCAGGTTTATGGTACATGCTGCAAATGCATGTTACTAGAATTGACCTCCCAAACCTTTGTTTTCTCCCAGGCACAGTGGAGTCATGGATTCCCTCAGGATGACGCCTGGACCGACTCATTTGCCTGAGGGTTTCCATAGCCACTCATTCCAGCACCATCAAGACTGAAGCTACGGATGCTTACTAGTACCCCAGCATGTCCCTGAGGTCACCATTTTTCAGCCAGACCCAGAGACAAGAAACACATCTTCTTCGTGGTAACCAGGCGCTGCTGCTATCTGCCCTGCACTATCTTTACAAACGAGGGTTGGAGTCGCCACTCTAAATCCCTAGCCTTTTGTGAAATGGTTTTATGTATGAGATTAAAGCCTTTTAAGCTATCTTCCCCCTAGGAAAGCACCCAAGAGCAGAGAACAAAATATAGTAAGATAGCGCCCAAAACAAATTTTGATCAAGCACTTATGCTGCTACATTAAAAATTGCCCCAATTTTACCATGATTAAAAAAAAATGTCTCAGAAAATGATTTTAAGAATATGAGAATTGAAGTTTTTGAGGGCCTCAACCTCCAACATGGTCAAATTTTGCCTCAGGGCCCTGGTACTCAAAGTTCGGTCCAAAGAACCATCATGTCAACATCCATGTCAACATCACTGGGAACTTGTTAAGACACTCAGACCCCACCCCAGACCTACTGCAGTTAAGAAGATGCCCAGATAATTTGAATGCATGTTAAATTTGAGAAGCACTTTTAAAGAACACTTTTTTTTGAAAGAGAGAACTCACGAAAGAGAGCACACGTGCAAACTGGGGATAGGGGCAGAGAGAGAGGGAGAAAGAGAATCCCAAGCAGGCTCCATGCTCATCGACCGAAGGCTTGATTCCACGACCCCAGAATCATGACGTGAGTCAAAATCAAGAGTTGGATGCTCAACCGACTGAGCCACCCAGGTGCCCAAGAAGCACTTCTTTTTTTCTTTAGCATAAGCTCTATGTGCAGTGTGAGACTTGAACTCACAACTCCAAAAACTAGAGTCACACACTCTACTGATGAAGCTGGACAGGCTCCCCAAGAAGCACTCTCTTAAAGCAGTGGCATGAACCCTGGCTTACACGTTTGAATATCCTAGGAGCTTGAAAACAATATGGACGCCCAGGCCCCATCCCCAAAGATTCTGATTCATGTTGGTCAAGGGTAAGGACTGACCAATGGAATTAACAGCTCTCCAATGACTCTATGTGCAGCCAGAGATGAGAACTGACCTAAAGTTTCCAAAACTTCCTTCTAACAAGGCAGAGGTGCTAAAACGCTAAGATTTGAGGTCTTCAAAATCCATGCTTCTTAACAAAGCATTCTATGTTATGATTAAATCCAAAACCTGGTTAGCTCCTGGGAAACAGGGATACATTAAATAAATTCTTTTTTGGCATCATGTAGGCCAATTTCAAGAGCAATTATATATCTTGGGATAGGCAGCTAAACAACAAAAACATGCTGATCAATTGAGGTCTTTTTTCCCCCTAAGTAAGCTCTAAGCCCAACCTGGGGTTTGAACTCAGGCCCTGAGATCAAGAGTCTCATGCTTTACTGACTGAGCCAGGCTGGCATCCCAGGGTCTTGTTCTTAAATGCATCATAGTATTGCCTATCCCACCCTCTCTCATGTTCTCACTTCCCTGCATGGGTCACACAGCAGCATGCTAAAAAGGCCCAATATTGTGGTTATTAAAATAGGCAAAAGAGGCAGACTGGCCCTGCCACCACCTGATGTGTTCAGGCTATAAATGCAGCTTTCAAAGCTAATCTCCACAGTGCTGATGAGTCATTTCCTGAAGTTGTGAGCATATAGCCAGCTGGTTAAAAACATACTGTGTTATCTAAATTCCAAGATGCTTCTGAATCTGACCTCTGGTTTTCTGTGTTTCCAGAAGACCAACAGTCCCCATGACAAGAAGTATGGAGCCTGATGTTCACTTTAGTGATGCTGCCAGGGGTGGTTCATAGCAGCTGGCTGCAAAACAGACCTCACACAAAGCTTACTAACTTCTAAGCCACACTGGACCTGCTGCCTTGAGTCAGTTGCCATTGCTGTAAGGTGCTGACCCCCTCAGCTGTGAGGCTGCCAGAAACTCAATGTGGTGGCTTGTAGCTGTGAACCAACTGTTCGCCCTTATAAGTGCTTTCTAATTATGGCTAATTTCTTTTTTTTTTTTTAAGATAGATTTATCTGTCTTTATATATATATGTATATAGCACGTGCAGGGGAGGGGCAGAGAGAGGGAGAGACAGAGATCCCAAGCAGGCTCCTCACTGTCAGTGCAGAACACGATGAGGGGCTTGAACTCACGAATCGCGAGATCATGACCTGAACAGAAACCAACAGATGCTCAACGGACTGAGCCACCCAGGCGCCCCTGAATATGATTGATTTCTGTCTTCTTGAAGGCAATAAAGTTGGCAAATCTTGCATAAGAGCAGGGTTCTCAAGCTTCTTCGGTTGAGGATACCTTGATACACTTAAGAATTACTGAGGACCCTGAAGATTTTTCACTTAAGTAAGTTATATCCAGTGGTGTGTTGGAGTCAGCTTGTATCAGAATTCAATACTCAGGAATTTTTGAAGCCAACTGTTAAACCACTGGAAGCTTGAAACTGGCAGCTGAGAGGGGCATTTACACTATGGAAACAGGCAAATGCTACAAATCTGGGCCTTTTTTCTTTCTCTGGAGATCAACAGCAAACCACTGATTCTACCCACCAACATTTACCATATTAGACATTAAAATGGAGAACGTTTGAAAAGATTTCTTTCACTTGGAAATAACAATAAATCTGTGACATATTGGGGCGCCTGGGTGGCGCAGTCGGTTAAGCGTCCTACTTCAGCCAGGTCACGATCTCGCGGTCCGTGAGTTCGAGCCTCGCGTCGGGCTCTGGGCTGATGGCTCAGAGCCTGGAGCCTGTTTCCGATGCTGTGTCTCCCTCTCTCTCTCTGCCCCTTCCCCGTTCATGCTCTGTCTCTCTCTGTCCCAAAAATAAATAAACGTTGAAAAAAAAAAATTAAAAAAAAAATCTGTGACATATTTTTTTTAAATTTTCTTCCCCAAACAATTATTGATTTTCTGAGGAGAGTTGCACTGTTTTCTGTTTTTGTAAACTTCTTTAATGGCTGGTTTGATAGACAGTCAGATTTTCTTAACTGTCTCTGCTTTCAGGCTGTTGCAATATCATGTGTCATGCAGCCTCCAGAAAACTCAACTGTATGGTAGTGAGAAAACCAGAGCAGGAAAAGGCAAGTAACATCGTTAGTGTTTTAAGATAGGTTTGACTTCATACATCCCCTAAAAGGTCTCAAGGACTCAGAATCACTGCCTTGAAGCATTTCTTCTCTCTGTGTGCACTGTGGCTTACTTAACCACACCTCGCTCATAAAACACAGGTTGATCCTGTGGTCAGTTACTCTCTACACACATTTGGTCTAGTAATGTTGCCAGAAACAGCCACCCAGCGATGTCACTTCTGCCAGGAAATTACTGTTAATGACTGTTTTCCCGCTTAATTTTTATGACACCTGGGGGAAGATAAGCTTCTAGTGGAGGGTCCAGGCCTCACACACTTAAAAAGCTTGGTCATAAACACTGCTTAACTTTTTCCACTTGCTCGCAGAGCTCAAGACTTCCTAAAGGATATGCCAACATTTAAAACGATTTCTTACGTTCATAAGTATAACCTCAAATTTTCCACATTTATATTCAACAGGCAAATATTCAATTTCCTTAAAAATCCTATTTTTGACTAGGTGGAAAAAACAAACATTTTTCCATTAAGAAAATTCAGGGGCGCCTGGGTGGCTCAGTCAGCTAAGCATCCGACTCTTGGTTTTGGTTCAGGTCATGTTCTCACGGTTTTGGGAGTTCGAGCTCCACATGGGGCTCTGCACTGACAGTGCAGAGCCTGCTTGGGATTCTCTGTCTCCCTCTCTGCCTCTGCCCCACTCACACTCTGTCTCTCTCGAAATAAACTCAAAAATTTTTTTAAAAAAGAGAATTCAAATGTGTTGTTTTGACTTCAAACATATTTTGACAAATAACAACAATAGAGTTTAAAGGTCACTTTCTGTTTAGGGTAGGCATCCTATTTCTGGTGGCCATGAGCTGGGCCTACTTCAACATACCCAATCCTGAAACATTTGTGGAGCATGTGGGCCTCAGAAACTTAAGCCTGTATATTAACTTAAAAATTCTGTGTCTTAACAGAATTCTTATTCAGTTGAAAACAATTTTTGTTGACAATGAATGTAGAAATATGTTACTAGAATTTTTCTTGCTGATTTTCACCTCCTAGAGGTAGTATTTTGCTTTTAATTCTCTCTCCTGCCTCCTTGCCCCCTGCCCCAGGGAGCATTACATGGCAAAGGACTGTCACTCAAGGGCAATCCTTCTTGGGGTTTCGATATACCCTACTGGCTCTGACATTTCATTGCTTTCTGTCTTCATTAGGAAAGAACTGCAGATTCTGTTCGTGATGCCTACAACCCAGGAATCTGAACATATTCTCAATGGTACAACCTTCCATTCTCTTAAGAAGGAATTAAAAAAAAAAAAAAAGATACAGAAAGTTCATCATCCAATTCCTTTGTTCTTTCAGATCCATTCTCCATGCTCCAAGAAGCAAACCTTTATGCACTGGGCCACCCAGGTTTCCTTGACCTCTGAGTTTAGGTTAAGACCAGAAGCAAGACGAGGAGGTACCACGATTGAGTCGTCAGAGGGTTGAGGGAAAGGTCAGAGTATTCCCTCCTCCACCGCCTTTAGACCTGGGGGTGTAAAGGCACCCTCGAACTGCTAGCCCCTGGGGTGCTTCATCATCCCCTGTGGGTTCCCTTGACCCTGTCCACATCAATGCACATTGCCTCTTCATTAAATTTTTTTTTTTCAACGTTTATTTATTTTTGGGACAGAGAGAGACAGAGCATGAACGGGGGAGGGGCAGAGAGAGAGGGAGACACAGAATCGGAAACAGGCTCCAGGCTCTGAGCCATCAGCCCAGAGCCCGACGCGGGGCTCGAACTCACGGACCGCGAGATCATGACCTGGCTGAAGTCGGACGCTCAACCGACTGCGCCACCCAGGCGCCCCCATCGCCTCTTCATTAAATACTGTTCAGCTAAGCCCTAAGACTGGCCTTCCTGCCAGGACCCTGGTAGATACAGTCAAAATTTATTCCAAACAAATACCAAGCAAACTTTGATGTTTATTAATATGTTATATACATTTTTTTAAAAACAGAAAACATAAAAACAATGACATAAGTACACAATGATAACATAGTAATGATAGTCATATAAAGTCAGAGGTATATTAATATTTCAGACTGAATAAACAATCTCCACTGAGTTGAATAAAATATAGTAACTAAGTTAATAAAACCCATGCTAAAAAAATAAAATCGATGTTAGCTTATCCTTACATTATGCTCTTTCATGTAAATTATTCTATGGCATTTGGAAAGCGTTTGCTCTTTTGAAAAGGTAAACATTTGCCTTGAAACTGTTTTATTTTTTTGTTTAAAAGGCCAACATTGCTCCATAAGGAAAAAATATACATTTCAAAGTAATTTTCAAATTATTTTCTCAAATCCATGAGGATTTCCTGTACTTGATACGAATCATGGGGTTAAAAAATGCTTTTAAAATCATCTCATTAACTCTTAAAAAAAGTAAATGGAAAAAAAAGAATAATTTTCCTAGATTCCAAAGTCAGTTTTAATTTCTCCTATTATTTCTCATCAAACTAGCATAAATGATTCTTTAAAAATTTTTAAATTCTGAATACATTTGTAAATAAATAGTGTTCAACCAGCATAGAACGGAAGACTTGTTTTTTAAAAATGTAATTCCTGTATTGTGCTATGTTTTCATCTGAAGTTATAACCATTGGAAACAGTAGCCCAAAATGTTCAAAGTTCTTCAACTGACGATCCTTGCTATGAAACTTGCATGGTTACACTGGGCTAAAAAAGCTTCTTTAGATAAGGACATATTTACTTATCATACACATACCACACCCTGTACTGGTCTACTTCGTTCTTTTTGAGGGCAGGTCTCGGTCGCAGTCAACTCTGTATGCCCAGCACCCATCATTGTGCCCAGAGCACACAACGTGTGTTCATGTTTGCTCCATGAGTGTTTCCATCTGAGAATGGTCCTTGTGAGATAATTGCCGGAAGTGAATGGGACCTCCTTCTCTATTCTTAAAACGGGCAGAAAAAAGTCTTTTACGTTCATTATCTCCTGGGATAGTATAACCTACTTTGCCAAATTCTAATAGACAAGAGAGCTCACAGCCAGCCCTTGTGGGAACCGCAGGAGGAGAAAGTAACGGTGGTGGCCCTGGTTCTGATCTCTGGGAGGCTCAGCTGGAGGGTTTGTGACCAGTCCGTGTCTGAAATGGCCCTGCTTTGTATCTATTGCTTGGAGTCCTCCATCCGGGGCAGGCTGCTTTGAAAGCCAACCTAAGGTCACTCGTGGGACCTATGCTCATTCTTGCTTTACATACAGAGGGCGTGAGACATCTATCTGTTTTCATAATCTAAAGAATTCAAACTTTGATACGTTTAAAGTGAAAAACAGTAGAACCTTTTCTACACACAGATAGTGCTAAGTCTTATCCCTTAATAACTTAAACATTGCTGTTGAACAATTTCAAAACACATTTATTTGCAAAAGCCGTATGAGTCCAAACCACGGAATCCCTCCCTATTGATGAACATCTTCAGACGTTCATCCACCAACCTAAACTTTGCACATAAAATCAGAAAACTAGGGTTTATTTCCTAGGGGGCAAAAAGACAGGGTTTCAAAGTGCCTATTCTATACTGCACGCAAAATGATACAAATACGTGTGCGTGTATGTATGCACATACACACATACATAGTAAGTCACATAAATATATAAAAAAATGACATTCAGTTATTACTGTAGCACTGGCAATACTCTTGGAATAACACTGTTTTCTATTCTTGTTATCTTTTCCTATAACTAATAGATATGATTAATGGCTCTCATAAGAAAGAGGCATGCAAATTATAGATGTGTTGCTTTTGATCACAAATACCTTTTTGGCAAGGAATAATAGAATCCTCAGGTTACTCACTTTTTTAATCTTTTCTTTTCAACTAACTGGCAGTCCCTTTTCCTAAGTTAAGAGCTTTTTGTATATGCTATTACTGAGGTTACTAGAGCAAGTATCCACTTTACTTGCCATCAACTGACCACTGCTGTTATAGCTGCTGGGATCAGAACTTTCTTTGCAGCATAGGATACTGTAGAGGTACCTCTGGCACTCAGAGGAAGCATAATAGTAAATCAAGGGATCAATGCAACAGCTTATGCTGCTAACACAGACACACAGGAGGTAGGCAAAGTAGGTGGCTTCTGCCATGGAATCTTGAGAAAGGAATGAGTAATGCACAATCAGGAGGACATTTGTGGGTCCAAAGCAAATGATGAAGATGCAGAAAACAGCAAGCGACAAGAACAAAGCCCGGGACTTCTTGCTCCGGTTGGCAACGGCGGAGGAGCTAAGACATCGAATGATAGACACGTAACAGATTGTGGAAATGATTAGCGGTACAAAGAAGAAGACAGCAGAAAAGGCTGAGAAGTAAAAGGCATAATAGTCTTCGAGCAGGGTTTTATTGAGCACGTCATGGCAGGTGGTTATGTTGAGCCCCGGCATCTGGGTGGTTTGCTCCTTGAGGAGGAGAGGCACCACCCCGGCGATGGCCATAGCCCAAATGGCCAAACAAGTGAAGGAGGCCCTTCCCAGAGTGCGCCAGGAGAGGGATTGGATGGGGTACACCACAGCCAAAAACCGGTCAATGCTAATGACTGTCATGAGCATGATGGAGGCGTACATGTTACAGTAAAATGCTGCAGTGACGAAGCGACACATCTCGGACCCAAATTTCCAATCAGTGCCGGAGAAGTAGTAGCTGATCTTGAACGGGAGTACTGACACAAACAGCACGTCTGCTGTGGCCAGATGTAACATGTACACCACAGCAGGCTTCTTGATCTTCATCTTCAGGATGAACACGAGGATGGCCATGACATTCAGAGGAAGGCTTACGACGAACACACCAGTGTAGACGGAGGGGATAAAAAGCGTCAGCCAGGCACTGGTCAGATATCCTGAGGCATCTTTTGAGATGGGCAGAGAGGACAGTATTTGAAGAGGATGGCTTCTGTTGATGGAGCTTAATCTGTCTTCAGGGAACCCACTTCCGTTTTTCGCCTCATTGTCTTCTAGTGGGAATGGTTCAAATCTGTCGTTGGTGCTCTTGAAAAAAAATGACCGGATGTCCAAGGTAACATTGGGTGCTTTTGACTCTTAAAAAAAAAAAAAAAAAAAAAAAAGAAAGAAAGGAAAGAAAACAAAGAGAACAAATTAAAAAGGCAAACTAGAGAGTACATTTTATTTTTATTTTTTGTGTTCTTACTAGGAGAGTGGTAAAGAGCAAGTAATGCACAATGGGTTACAGATCGTATCAGGGAATTAGCGGACTCAGAATACTGTACAGCATTTTTTGTTGGCACAAGCAAACACTTAAAACTCTGCTCTTCAGAATGACAGAGGGGGGAAAATAAGGACAGAGGGGAATGATATGTTTTCGGAGATATACCCTGAAGGCATCAGGAAAGGATGAGGGCCTGACATGAAGGAAAACAGCGGTGTTCTTTTCCACACTACCTGCCGTCTCTATAAGCAAATCACTCCCAGGCTCTATGACTTCGTTTTCCTCCACAGGCCTTCGTGTGTGTATTTTCTCCATTTAGTTTGCAGACACCCCTTGAAACCCATGCTTCCCAATGGAAACATCTGCAGGAAGGTGAGGGGACTTCCTCAGTTATGGCGCTAGAGCCAAACTCAGAGTAGGACTGAGGACTCCCATTTCCATGGCCATTGTCCATGTGACAGGAGTTTTCCTCTACTATCTTCAGTTTGTTTACATAGTAGGATGTCCCAAATGTCTCATCACATTTGGACCCAAACCACAGTCCTTCGGGTCATCTTCTAATATAACCACAAGGTGCACACCACCTAGGTCATCTTCCTTCTCCTTCCTGAGCAGGTCTGTGGAGGAGCAGATATTCTGGGCTGATGGCCTTCCTCAGTTGAGTTCCAGAATGCTATCTGCATCAACGCCGATGCTAGGCTAACCAGGCTCTTCTGAGTGTCAACCAGAAGTCAAAATAAAGGCTCAGTTGCAGACTCCCTCCTTTTACCATCATCTTCTACCAAAAGCACCCAATGAAAGTGTTCATCAAAGAATGGCCACCCTGAGCTGCTGGAACTCCACCAGCTGTTCCTTCTGGAGAGCTTCGGCTAAAATTCTGCCATTCAGGAGACATGGACAAAGAGCCTTTGTTGGGCCTTGGGAAGCTGACAACTGGGAAAGAAACCACAGAGGAAGAAGGGCAAAGCCTCCATCACTGAAAGTGGCCTCAACAATGGCTGGACATGCAGGTCCCTGAGAAGTGATGTTAGAGGCTTAAAATCTGGCTACAAATTGATAAATACAGTGAACTGTCAAACTTTTGTTCTCATCTTTCAGTGGTGGACCCTTTGTGCAAACAAACGCTTACAGAGAGAGGCATAATGTAACAGAAGAGATAGTGTCCCACCGGACCCAACCATCCCTTAGATAAAAATTACAAACTCTTGACCTTCTGCCTCCCTCCAGTCAATGACCTGAAGGCATTTAGGTTCATCAGGTAGTACTGGGGAGAGGAGGAATGAATATTGAAAGAAAGGATGGTGTCCAGTGACTTTCTCGTTTTCTTGACTTTCTTGTTTAGCTTGAGGGAAGGCCAAAATCAGTGGCACAGAAGATAGCTAAAACTGAGATAAAAAACCCAGTTTCCGGCCTGAAGAACCAGAGGACAGAGTTCAGGGCCATTCTAGTCACTGGCAAGTGAGGAGAGAATTCTAGAAAGGAAAGAAGTCAGAGAGGGGAGTCCTAAATTCCAATGTGCATTTGCCCTGGCCTGTGGCTGACTCTGGAATCACGTACATGTAAGTGTAAAAAGCAGCCCTGCTGAAGACAGAAGAGCTGAAGTGGCGTTTTTGCTCAAGATGGAGAGTTTGCAGTTTGAGTCCAACCAAATTTATTGCCTGCTACAGCAAAAACACCACAATTCTTCAGAGAAATAAAACAAAATCCTGAGTCTGTAGAATGGCAATGTCCAGGATATAATCCAAAATCATCTGACACAAGAAGAATCAGAGAAATGTGACCCAGTCTTAAGAAAAACGATCATCAGTGGAAACCAATCCCATGATGATCCAGATGTTGGACTTAGCAGATAAGGATTTTAAAGGATGTGTTGCAATGAACTAAAGGGAACTATTTCATTGAAATGAATGAAAAAATAGGAACTATCAGCAAAGAAATCAACCAATGGAAATTCTAGAACTAGAAAATAAAATACCATCAATTGGCATCTATTTCCAAAACAAGGAGCACAGCTAGAGGAGAACAGGGACTGGAGGTGAAAGACTGAGGTGAGGCTACCTCAGCAAGGTCCTAAGTGGGCCCCTGAGGGTGAAGGGGTGGCCTGGCGTGAAGGGGAGATCTGTCACCAGGAAGGACAAATGT
Organism: Herpailurus yagouaroundi; assembly: GCF_014898765.1. Classification (NCBI taxonomy): domain Eukaryota; kingdom Metazoa; phylum Chordata; class Mammalia; order Carnivora; family Felidae; genus Herpailurus; species Herpailurus yagouaroundi. Next base: position 99,143,970 of record NW_024412377.1, read on the forward strand.
CTCCAGGGATGAGCTTCTGAGAAAACATGTATGTCTCGATTATTCCTCAAGGGTAAGAAACCATTCCTATGAATATCTGAATCTCTAGCATCCTGCACATGGTAGTGCTCCTTAAGTTGGCTTTTATTCCCAGATTTGCCTTCTAATATTGGCTCTGTGAGGAATCACTTAACCTTTCCAAACTCAGTCTCAGAATCATAAAAATGGGATTCATATACCTGTCTGGCCTACAAATCTGGAGCCAGGTGCATCCCATGTGAATTAGGACATACAGTAACTTTGTAAACTATAAAAATTAATCAGCGTAAGAAATTAATATCATCCTCCTTTCACTTCAAGAGAAGCTTGCTTTTAGACTCAATTGTTTGCTTACTCTCATTATTTTTAGAGTTTACTTATTTATTTTGAGAGAGTACATGCACGCATGGGGAAGGGAGGGGCAGAGAGAGAGGGAGAGAGAATCCCAAGCAGGATCTGCACTGCCAGCACAGAACCCAATGTGGGGCTCAATCCCACAAACTGTGAGATCAAGACCTATGCCAAAATCATGAGTCAGATGCTTAAGTGAATGAGCCACCCACATGCCCCTACTCTCAATTATTTTAAATTAAAATGGAATCTATGCACCTCTTCCCTACTGTTTAGCAATATTTAATTTTTCAGTGTGATGAGGAACATGAACAGGTTGTAAAGTATATAGCCCCAGCATTCAGAGATGCAAATCAAATTTCAAATTCACAGCCTTTTCCGGAAGTATAACTTTCTTCCCTTTTGTGATGCATCTAACTTAATCTGTGTGCATACTGACCCAGTCACAGGGAGGCCTAACACCAGTAAGAATAGCCCCTGTGGGATGTGAGGCTACCTCGGGGTCATAATGAATAAGTCAGAACTGAAGGAAAAGAATGAATGGGTTCTGGCATTTTAATACCACAAAGATAAGTGTCCTTAAAAATGCTGACCCGGGGTGCTGGGTGGCTCAGTTGGTTAAGCTTCCGATTCTTGGTTTTGGCTCAGGTCATAACCACATAGTTTGTGAATTCAAGCCCCATGTCAGGTTCTGTGCTGCCAGTGCAGAGCCTGTTTGGGATATTCTCTCTCTCTCTCTCTCTCTCTCTCAAAATAAATAAACTTAAAAAAAAAAAAAAGCTGACCCAGAAGAACCTAAAGATAACACAATTTTACTCTGCAGTTTGGAAACCTGGCCTGATTAAGGACTTCTGTCATGCGTGGAGGGAAAAAGTACACACACACAGGCCTGCACAGACAGGTACGAATTCAGACATTACCTAGAGGAATGACATAATTTGAAAACTACTGAGCACTTATAACTAAGCCTCTTAGATACTATCTATTCATCTGAAAATAAAACTGTTGTTGGGTTTTACTCTATGTTTAGTACTCTGGCATTAAGTATTTGCTTTAAAAAAATTTCTTCCCTGGCTAGGTCTTTTTAGGCAGTATGGTGTTTATAACGGAAACATTATACCCACTGAGACATGACATTTTTACAGGCTGGAGCCCAGGAGGAATGCATAATCCCTTGATTAAATATCATTACCTAAGGCATCACCTTTTCTTGCTACTATAGGTTTGATATTTTGGTTTTTCTGGAATTAAAAAATGTCAGGAAAAAAAAATTTTTTTTTTCAACGTTTATTTATTTTTGGGACAGAGAGAGACAGAGCATGAACGGGGGAGGGGCAGAGAGAGAGGGAGACACAGAATCGGAAACAGGCTCCAGGCTCTGAGCCATCAGCCCAGAGCCTGACGCGGGGCTCGAACTCACGGACCGTGAGATCGTGACCTGGCTGAAGTAGGACGCTTAACCGACTGCGCCACCCAGGCGCCCCAAATTTTGATTTAAGTATATACCAGCACCAAAGAAAGAACAAAACCAATTCCAAATAAATAGACATATCCAACTAACTCAAGCCCCTTAGGCTGAAATTCAGTTTGAGTATCTCCCTTTTTCTCCCATCCTGGCACAGCTCACAGGTCAAGGAGAAAGCGCCTGTCAGTGTGCCAAACGCTCTCTCAATTCATCTGTGGTTTTGTTAAGCTATGGTTTCAAACACACAAAAAGCAGCTCAAGTCCTAAAATCAGTTCTCATACTCCTTGCTAAGTTTCACTCAATTTATGTTTCTCTTACATGACCCTAGAGTCATTTTGTGGTTCAATACAGCACACTGCTAAATGCTTAAATATGGACTCTCTAACTGGAGAAAGTCAGGCCATGCTTCATTTATCTTTGATGAGATCTAGCGTGGAAGCAGAGTGGTGACTAGATGCGGTACCGAGGTCCCTTGGGATCCTGGAATTTACACCATGCCAGCCTCCGCTGAAGCACCAGCCTTGGTTCTGACTCAGAGCTCCGGCCTACAGGGCTTTTGCTTTGTAGGAATTAGCAAAGCAGAAGTCTCAGGACCTTGCCCACATTCCCACACAGAGCAGGACAGCTGTACCCTGCACTTCTCCACAAGTGAATCAACACCACAGACTAAAGAGAAGTAGAGAAGAAGTTGATGGAAAATTAACAGAAACATATTAATTCCATCAAATGACAAACAGCAAAATTACTGGAATACTCCACTGCCTCAAATGCAAATACACACCATTTTCCAATATAAAGAACCAGAGCTCCTGAAAGAAATGGCTAGTTCCAGATGTGGGGTGAGAAATACACTAGCTGAATCTCTATTCTTTAAAGAATATTAGGGTCAAAAAAAAAAAAAAAAGAATATTAGGGTCAGGTTCGACTCTGGAGTCTGGGCTCTCACTGGCCAAGGTGTGACAACTGACCACCAAAAGAATAATGAATGACAAGAGTGACTTAAAACATGTGAAATATGTCATATATGTTAAGATCCAGGAGTTCATAATGATCCTCAAAGGAAAATGAAACCTTTTTGGTCACCTCTGGAGGAAATGAGGGGACCCTGTACAAAAATTGGTAAATAAAAGCAAGATTCAAGCATTTACCCTGCCTTTTCTATATAAATTGTATTTTCAGGGAAACAAAACAGTCAATGAGAGAAGGTTCTTTTTTATAAAACAATTCCAGCTCACAAACACAGAAACAGTAACAGATTTAGGAAAGCATCGTTTGGAAGCTCTTGGTGAAAAAAGGGACTCAGTCTAATCAGGAGTGGTCACTAAAGCCACTGGATGAGAGGTGGATAGAAAACTTCATAACAGCCGGAGCCAGCAAACAAATGCCTGAATCGGCTGAGTAATCTTTTTTTTTTTTTTAAGATTTCATTCTTTTTTTCTCCTACTGAGTAATCTCACGATCACAAAAAGAGAGGCAATCCTGAGATGCATCAGAAGTACACGGTACCACTGCCGATTTAGTCTTACAAAAATCCAAACCCGAATCTGATCAAGCCTGCTGATGTACCTACCATGTGACAGAAAATGCAGGCGACAGATTGGCACGATGAACAACCAACCCTATGTGACGCAGCTGGCCGGATCCAGCGGGCAGGGGAGGCTCCGTGACAAATGACCCAGTTTCTTTGAAAAATAAACAGCCATGAAAAAGGAGGAGAGGGGAAACAGTTACAGAGTAAAAGAGATTTAAGAGACATACCAACCAAATGCAACGGTTGGCTTTGTTTGATCCTGATTCAAACAAAACAACTGTAAAAAGGCATTTATGAGACAATCAGCAAAATCTGAATGCTGACTGAATAGTGCATGATATAAAAAAATTGATATTCATTTTTTTAGGTGATATAATGGTGTTATGGTTATACATAAAAAAAAAAGAGTTCTTATCTCTGAGGATATATGTCAATGCATTTGTGGATGAAATGATGTATGTGTCTGGGATTTGCTTTAATATTGTTCAGTTGGGGAGGAAGAAAAGTGAGGTGTAGGTAAAACAAAATATGGGGAATAATTATACTGTTCACTTTTGGGTATGTTTGAAAGTTTTCATAATAAAAGGTAAAAAAAAAAAAGGAACAACAAATATTGTACGCATAATTACTTACTCCTAGAAACTAAGGACAAGGGTTTTTGCTTGTTTTCCTTTTATTTTAGTCTTGAAGGGAAAAAAGTTCATGAATGTGTAAATGAACATTGTTTTACATTTAATGAATTCATGCAATACCAACTCCTCAAAGGCTTTTCTGGAATATGGAGGAGTTGTTATGAAAAACACTTAACATGTGTTGAACACCTACTCTGTGCTAGGTACTTCATGACTTACCTCATGTAACTCTAACATTTCTACAAGATAAGTATTATAATCCCTGTTGTATGGACAATATACAGAGGCACAGATAGGCTAAGTAACTAATCCAAAGTCACACAGGAAGTGGAGGAGCCAGGATTTGAACCTAGATCTTCCTGGCTCTGAAGCTCATACCCTTTGAACCATACCGCATTACCCTGTCTCTTTAAAAGACCTGAGGGGTGCCAGGGTGGTTAAGTGGCTGGCTCTTGATTTTGGCTCGGGTCATGATCTCGCGGTTCATGAGTTCAAGTCCCATATCAGGCTCTTCGCTGACAGTGTGGAGCCTCCTTGGGATTCTCATTCTCTCTCTGTCTCTCCCTCCAACCCTCCTTCTCTCTCTGTTCCTCCCCCACTTGTACTCTCTCTCTCTCTCAAACTTAATAATAAAAAAATAAGACCTGAGATTTATGACCTACTCCTAAAACAGTATAATTACTTTCCTCTAACCTTTTCAGCAAACAAATGAATGTGCCCTTCCTTGTAACTAGAGCAGACGGTACATGACCAGGTGAATATGTAACTTAAGTTGATGATGTTCTTGATCACTGCTTGGGAATTCACGAGTCCTGCTGACCTTGGCTACACACCAATCACATGCTAACAACCTAGTTCTCACAGACAAATCAGTTGTAGTACAGAGATGTTCAAGGACAAAACAGAAAAACCAATCTTTTTTTCTTGAAAAAAAATTTTTTTAACATTTATTTACTTTTGAAATAGAGAAAGACAGAGTGTGAACAGAGAAGGGGCAGGGAGAGAGGGAGACACAGAATCGGAAGCAGGCTCCAGGTTCCAAGCTGTCAGCACAGAGCCTGATGCAGGGCTCGAACTCACAAACTGTGAGATCATGACCTGAACCAAAGTTGCATGCCCAACCGACCGAGTCACCCAAGCATTCCAGAAAAACTAATCTTTAAAAGAGTGTTCAAGATAGGGCGGAAGCAAAAGCAGCAATGAACAAAAGTCTCTGCTATGAGAAAAGCAGAATTAAAGGTAGAATAAGGTAGGCACTGACTGCAAGGTTTAGAAGAGGTTGCCAGTATCAGGGGCTGCTTTCCCTTCTATCCCACATCCCTGGGGCAGAGACTCAGCTGGAAGCACAGGAGAGCAAACTTAAGACGAAGCTGGGAGAGGAGTTACAGGGGAACGCAAGATAAAAGCAACCAGAAAATTTCAATGTGGGGGCACTCAAGGCTAGAACAGGCACAAAGATGACAGAAGAGAAGCATGTGGGGTCCTAGGCTGGAGCCTCCTGGAGGCCAGGGCTTGACATGGGGGGTTAGGACACTAGCAGGCCTCTCTGGGAACAATTCTGATTCCCTGGTTTTTCCCATTCCTCCGGCCTGTTTAGTCACAAAAGTTAGAAGCCCTGAGTTCCAGGTCCTGGGGACACTGCTCTCTATAAAAACAAGCTAAAATGAAAACTAATTCACTCTAAAAGATGTTAATAATCAGTTCCTCCTGGTACTAAGCTGCCTCCGTCCCCAAACCCGCCCAAGTCCTACTGCAGTCTGTAAACCTGAACTCAGACAATGTGGATTCTAGACTGTGACAGAAACTATCACGAACAGCACTTCGTGGAAAGCAAACTCTTCTCACAAAACAAGTAAGGCTGTCAACTCTGCTAACCATGGGACAATACACTGAGCCTGCTACACTATGCTTTACATGATGGTGGAGACTTGATAATGGTTATGAAATCAATTTAGAAGGCTTAATAAGCATTTGAAAAAGTAGAATACTGTAGGAAATACTGGACTTCATAGCACATGGTAAAGGTGAGTATAGTTCAGAAGAACTTTTATTTCATGTCTATGTATATACACAACTGCCCATGCATATTTATTGCACACACACACAACTACTGTGTCACAATAAAAAGTATATTTCTTAGTCTTTACTGTTAGCAAAAAAAAAAGAAAATACTGGAAAACACTATTCTACAATACCCTAATACCTGACTTCTAATTCATCATGGACTTGAAATACAGATTACATAAGGTCCTTTCTTAAAATTAAGTAAATTTGTTTTCAAGTGCAAATTACAGGTTATTCCTGTCATGTCAAAAGGCTGGTTCTTTTGAAAGTAAATAAAGAATGCATAAAGGCCTGTAATGGCCTTGAAGTGACAAAACTTCATCGGATGCCTTGGGGTGGAGGAAATGGAGGTTGTAACTTCAGAGGGTTTCTGCAAATACCATCACAGGATCAGTGTGGAAAGGGTGTTTGGAGGAATTGGACGCTCATACCCAGAAAAAAACAATCTCGGCCCATGGGGAGAGCTATTTGCTCTGACAGTTCTGGGTATAAGCAAGAGAAGACAAAAGGAAGAATGACAGAAACCTCAAAATTGGGAAATAAACAAATTTCTGAATGCTGAAACCAATACCAGCCTCATAGTAAAAAATAAACCAAGGCTGTGGTTCCTCATGACTCTTCCTGAACGATTTCCTAAGTATACACAGCACAGGGGAGCCTGAAAACTAGTGAGAGGAGAGTCCTCCAGAACCCAAAGGCCACATACTGTATGATGCTATTTATACAAAGTGCAGAGAAGGGGGCTGTGTGGCTGGCTCAGTTGGTGGAGCATGTGACTCTTGATCTCAGGGTGGTGAGATCGAGCCCCCAGTAGGGTGCAGAGATTATTTAAAAAATAAAATAAAATCTTTAAAAAAAAGAAAGAAAGAAATGCAGAGAAGAGGTAAACTCACAAAGACAAAAAGCAAATCTGTGGTTGCCAGGGGCTGGGGGGAGAAGGGGGTTTAAGGGGCTTGTTTTGGGGTGATGAAAATATTTTGGAACTAGACAGATGTAGTGGCTATACAACATCGTAAATGTACTAAATACCACTAAACTATGTACTTTATTATCTTTTAAAATGTTTATTTATTTTGAGAGAGAGAGAGAGAGAGAAAGCGCGCATGCACATGCGAGTGGGGGAGGGGCATAGAGAAAGGACAGAGAATTCCAAGGAGGCTCCCTACTGTGGTGCAGAGCCCAACTTGGGGGATCATGACCTGAGCCTAAATCAAGAACTGGAGGCTTACCCCACTGGGCCACCCAGGCACCCCTAAACTGTATATTTTAAAGGGGTTAATTTAACACTCTGTAAACTTTACCTCAATTTAAAAATATACAGGAAAGAAAGAAAATGGAGCTCTGAGGGAAAAGAGGAATGTGTGTCTAAACAGAGGAGAGCGGGGAAGATTAGAAACCAAGGGTCTTGGAGAGTCCATTGTCTCTGTGGAACTGCACACACTTAAGGCTCAGCTGAGGTCCAGTGTGTGAGGGTGACAAGGACAAAGATGAACTGAGTGAGGGAGGGGGAAGGGGCAGGGAGGGCAGTGGGAGGAGGGCTGGCCAGAAGCATTTTGGAAAAGGAGCAAATTCAGAGCTGGTGAGAAAGTGCAAGTTAGGGTTCACAGCACACCAATCCATGTAGACATAAAGGGCTGAGAAATACTGAATTAGAAAGATGGAGAGAGGGGTGCAAAGGCATCCAGCAGAGAGGACATGAGAATATTCCTGAGAAGGGGCCCCCACTCCTCAGAAACATTCCCTCACACAAAGGAAGGGTGGACTAATTTAGGGGGAACCTATTATCTCTATATGGCCTATAAAAATAAACGTCAAAGGCATAGGGGATGAAAAAAGGGGAGGAGGGAAGGAGGGAGGGAGAGAAGGAAGAAACTAATTTAGGTAGATTTTTAGAGTAGAAGGCGACTCTTGCTTTTCATAAGAAATTTGGCTTTCAATCTTACAGAGGTTTCTGGTCTGCTTAGGGTAGAATCAGTGTCCAATTTTGTGCCTTTTATTTAGGCTTAAGATCACAGTCTCTCAGTAACAGCCAATTAATTAGCATATTCATGAGTAGGGATGCATTTATGGCCTGTCTTATCACGTGTTTGCAAAAGTAAATGGTAGGATACCACAACCTAAGCATCAATGTTCCCTAAACACCTCCATGTGCTAGGCCTGGGCTACAGACCAATGGGGTGCAGACTTTTCTGGAGAACCTAAGAGTTACTCTTCTCTACAGGGGGTCTGGATGTCTTCTTCTCTATGGGGAGGGGGGCGGGGAGAGGGGCCAGATAGAGAAAGCCAGAACTTAGGAAAGACAGGCTTGTGGTCAAATACCAGATCCACTTTTTGCTAGACTTGTGACTTAACCATTTGGGGGTCTGTTTACCTACCTGCAAAATGGAGGGGACATCTACTGAAAGGACTGTCATGAGGAATAAACAAGAAAGTGTATGTAAAGAACCTAAGCACGATGTTGCTGTAGTAGGTGCTTGATACAGAGTGGCTGTTTTTAATTAAATGTGAATACGTGGGGTGTAAGGGAGGGCATTTTGGCCAGAGGGAGTGGCAGGGGGATAGAAGACACAGAAAGCAGAGCTCCTTGGAGGAGGAAGTGAAGGGTGGGGCTGGGGGAAATCTAGGTAATGTAACAGGTTATGTAAAGAGGAGGCTGGATAGAGGCTGGGGACCCATCCTGCAAGGGGAGAGGCACCTCACTCTATGCTAAGGAGTTGGGCTTGACCTTCTGGGCAGGTGGGCAGCATGTAGAATCTTCCACCCAATCCCCTCTACCATGGTCACCATCAGCTGTTCTCGAACCCTTTCACCCTCCAGAACCTCACAACCTTCACAAACGTCGCCCCTTGGATGTTGGCCCTCTTTAATGAAGGCAAGTCATGTCACTTACATCGCATGGACAAAGGAAAGTAAACCAGCTAATGAACTCATGAATTTCTCAATAAATGTCGGCTGAATGAACACTGGTTCTAGACTCCCTGGGGATAAATGGAAGTTTATAATCTTAACTGGAGAGATGAGATACCCACATAGTGACAGTGCAGGAAATGCCAACATGAGTGGGGACAAAAAGTCCCAAGAGCTTCAGGAAAGCTCAAACTGGTGGGCAGGGCCAGCCTGGAGGGCTTGCCAATGCCTGGGGTCTCACATTTCCTCCGATCGCATACAACCGGTTATGACAGATACTATTTAGAGCTGCCTGTGAACGGTGATAAGAAAAAGCAGACCTATTTTTTAGTTGATTTTATTAGTGATTTAAACTCTCTAAAGACAAGGCCCCACTTATTTCCTGCATGCAGGGCCCCCTCCCCCATTTGGAATTTCGGTATACTGTCTCTGAGCCTTGGTTTCAGAATGGTAACGGGATAAACATCTGCCTTGACCAAGTGTTCTGACAGGGTAAAATTAAGATACTTTGAAGTGCAAATGCCTCCCAACCCAGGGTCTGACAAGGAACAGGACACTTAGCCTGAGCTCCTTTTCCTCCCTCGGCGTCCCTTCTTCTTTCCCTCCCCAAGTGGTTCCAGAATCCACTGTAGACAAATGAGCCAGTGTGTGTGTTCAGTTATCCGCCCACACCGGCTAGCCCATCTTAGCATGTACCTTCTCAGTTCATAAGGAAGAAAGCAGAGCACAAACAGCAGCCTTAACTTTACTCCTTAACAGAGACCAAGAATCTTCCCCCGAGGCCACTGCGAGGAAAGGTGACTACAGTGGGTCAGCGCTTGTATAAACTTGTCCCCAACACTACCATCCAAATCACAAACAACAATTTGTATTCTCAGCAACTTGTCCCAAAATAAAATTACAAAGTCACATAATACAGCACATGTAACACCACACACAACGCTCAGTTCTCCATGCTTCCTCAAACACCCCAGGAGATAATGCCAGTTATCCACAGCAGCTTGGCTAGCTCCTGCAAAACTGGGCCTCTATCTGAAGCTTTTATTTTTCCCAAAAGCACCGTGTCCAAACTCACCCTGAGCAAAGACGCAGAGCAGAGAAAACACTATTTTTGTCACTTCTTATTCTTTAAAAAAAATTTTTTTTAAAATGTTTATTCATTTTTTGACAGAGTGAGTGGGCAGGGGCGGAGAGAGAAGGAGACACAGAATCCAAAGCAAGCTCCAGGTTCTGAACGGAAAGCACAGAGCCCAACATGGGGCTCGAACTCACAGACGGTGAGATCATGACCTGAGCCGAAGTCCGACGCTTAACCAACTGAGCCACCCAGGCGCCCCTTATTCTTTTTTCTTTTTTTTTTTTTAAGGTTTATTTATTTTGGGAGAGAGAGAACTCGAGCAGGGGAGGAACAAAGAGAGAGAGAAGGAGAGAGAGAATCCCAGGCAGACTCCATCCTGTTAAGAAGCCCCATCAGAGGCACGATCACACAACTCTAAGATCATGACCTGAGTCTAAACCAAGAGTAGGATGCTTAACCAACTGAACCACCCAGGCACCCCACCACCTTTTTCTTGATGCACCTACACTAGGTTCCAGTGTGAAAACAATGTCAAGTACACAATCTGTTACCCATAAGAAATCCAGCTAGAATCTGTTTGTACATGAAAAAAAAAATGGGGGGGGGGAGGGGGCTAAAAGCTTATGAAGTACTATCGCTATGAAGAACCTGAAACAATGTTTCCCCCCTCAGCTTCAAACTAGTGCCTTTACCAGTTAAAAACAACTTCTCTGTCCTGCTTTTTAGGGGTGAGGGGCGTTTGGAAAATACATTTATTTGGTCGAGTAGCCAGATACTTAAAAATACACACTAATGGCGAGAATTATATGCTGGTAAGCAACCTCCTCCTTGCAGCATGCCAGAAACAGAAATACTGAACTCCCATCGTGTCAAAGGGAGCCAGGTTCTGGGGAGAGGATCTCTCTTTCCTCAGCTCACTTGGAAGACTGGGTTTTGGGTAACAAAACCTCCCAGCCACCAGCACCATCACTGAGGCCGCTGCCACTGCCATCCTGTGGCTATCCTGTTATCACCATACATTCCTCACCATGAGCACCTCCCCATACACACGGCCCGTGTCAGAAGCTGCTGATAATGATTTTCTACGAAAAGTCCCCAGTACTTAGCTTTTCTCTACACCATTTTCCTCGCCCGTAATATGTGCAAGAGAAACAATTCCAGCAAAACAAAACTTCAGCGGGAGCGCTTCTCCACTTTATGTTGAAAAGGCCAGAACGTAGACTGGTGGGGCAACCCAAGACCCGTTCTTTTTGGAGCGGTCCTGGGAGAAACAGGTCACACAGTGGCAACAAAAGCAACGAGGGGCCAGGGGCCTCAGGCTTCCCCAGGAAAATGTGACCACCTCTTCCTCCTCCCTATCCAACACCACGTCCCCAGAAGGCTGCATCCTCCGAAACCAAGTGCAAAGGAGCATGGCTCATAATCCCCGCCGGGATCTGACTGGGGGAGACTCTGGATCTCAGCTCAAATAGCTGCTTGGCTTCTGGAACAACCTGAGACAAAGGGTGCGGCCAAGGGCACCGCCGTCGAGGGGAAAGCGCAGCCTGTACCCATTCGGTCCCCTCTCCCGCCCGCTCCATTCCCGCGGGGTCCCTGGCTGCCGGGCCCACAACGAGCAGGGAGGGAATACCGGGGCAGCTCTCACCGGAATTGCCGCCTCGGGTGCGGGCCGACAGCAGGGGGCCGCACAGACTGAGTCCCGCGGCCACCAGCAGCAGCCGCCGCGGCCCCATTGTCCCGAGGCTCCGCGCGGCTCGGGCAGACGGCCCCGCCTCCGAGCGGCTCGGGTTCCCTGCGCTCTCCCTCTCGCCGCGGGGTCCAGCCGCCCGCCGGGGCGCACGCGCGGGCGGGCAGAGCGCTCACTGCCCGGAGATAGAGGGAGGACGCTCCGCGTCGCCCCACTGGCCGGAGTGTCTGGTGGCGTGTGCGGTGGCTCTCCGAGGGCGCAGGCGGAGGCGAAGGCGGGGGGCGGAACCCGGGCGCGCAGGAGCCAAGGCGCACGAGCGGGGAAGGGCGCCCCCCGGCGCCGAGTGTGCGCGTCCAGGCGTTGGCCGCCCGCCACACGCTCCCCTCCCCCTCCCCCTCTCCGTGAGCCCCTCGGCTGCCGCTCCGCTGTCCCCGGCTTCGGCGACCCGACCTCTCGCGGTGCGCTGCACCGCGCGCCCCTCCCTGCCCCGGTCCCGGCAGCCGGCCACTGCCCGGCGGGGGAATCTAACCGAGACAGTTTTTCCTCCGGGCGCCTTTGACCCGACAAACTCTCAGTGACTCAGACCGGCGGGGTCCTCGGAACAGGGCCGCGCGGCCTCAGGAGCTTTTGCCTTGGCTTCTCATGACCCTCCTGGGGAGCAAAGGCGTCGGCAGTGAACTTCCGAGCAGCGATGCGCCCGGGGGCGCCGGCCCCCACGGCCCCGGCCGACACCTTCCCGACCCGAGCCAAAGCGCCCCCTTTCAGGCCGAGCGCTGCTGCCCTTTCGGAAACTGGGTCTTTAGCTGAAAGGTTCAAAGTGACTCGTGTTTTTTTAACTTAGGGAGAGTGGACTGCAAAGTTTATCCTGCAGTAACAAGGTAGCCCCTAATGAGAAGGAGCCTTTCTGTTTGGGCAGATTTTTTGACATTTTTACAAATCGTTTCCCTTTATTTGCTGAAGTTAGTCTTTTCCTGCGTGGGGCACTTACGGTTTCGCGGACTGACTTCGAGGGGAACTCGTCAGGCCGAGCCCGAGCGCAGCCTCTCGCCGCTCCCGCCCCGCACGGCTGCAACCTTTTGTCCTCTGACCGCGCTCTCCGCCCCGCCGGGCGCTGGAGCACCTGCGCAGCCTCCCCCGGGGTTGCGGCCGCTGCGCGTTCCCTGCGCCCCCGGCACGGCTCCGGCGCCTGCCTCCCGAGGGCGGCCCGGGTGCTCCGAAGGCATCCCTCGCGCTTTCTGGGAAGATTGTACGGGAGTTTGGCGCAGTTCGGCCAAATTCGAGTCGCAGGGTGGCGGACACCGGGGGACGTCGCGGCTGGGGCTGGGCGGGGAGGAGCACGCGGTTGATTTGGCTGCCCAGGCAGATCTGGTGGGTGTTAAAGACCGCCGCGGGAAACGGCTACCCTCAGCCGGCCTTTTCCGGGCAAGTTCACCCGCAGCCCCTTCTCCTCTTCGTTGTGCGGGCGTGTTCTGCACTATGTGGTTGATAAAACTACTTGAGAGTCATTGGTCGGGTTTAAGCTTTCTAAAAAGGGAATTTTGCTTTGAGAGTGTCATTCCCCAGTGAGAGCCCTGACACTTAAACTAGGATAAAAGAGAGGAGACTGCCTCGTTTCCTATATTCCTCCCATCGTTCTCAGAGGACAGGACCTTGTTGTGTATAGAAGTGGCTCAATAAATGACTGAATAACTCATACATAGTTACTTTAAAAAATCTTTTCCTATTCAATTCTCCAAGGAAAATATATCCAAGAGTAGATGTGAACCCCTAAAATCATGTATTTCCTCACTCCCTAACTTATACTATTTTTCATACATCCTAAGATGCCATCGATTTTAAGCCTCATTTTAGGGGTGCTTGGGTGGCTCAGTCTGTTAAGCTGACTCTTGATTTCCGCTCAGGTCCATGATCTCACTGTGAGTTGGAGCCTCACATGGGGCTCTACACTGACAGTGCCAAGCCTGCTTGGGATTCTCTCTCTCTCCCTCTCTCTCGGCCCCTCCCCTGCTTGGGCTCACTCTCAAAATAAATAAATAAACATTAAAAAAAAAAGACTCATTTTAATTTATGTACTACAAAGCACCCACACAAAAATGCTGCCAGTGTTTAAACTGTGGCATACCTGTTGATTGTAAGAAACATCTCAACTTCAGGATTGTTTAAACATGAAGGAAGACCACTTTAGAATCAACGAAATAGTGTAAATATAAAAGTAATCAATACAGGTGGCAAGAAATTCTAACAGTTCGAGGAAATTAAATGAAAAGTAAAAGTGTCTTCACCCTCCCCTTCTAAGAACCATGTATCCATGATGACCCTGGTTAAAAGTTTCTGTCCATCATTCAAGGGTTTGTATCCACATACAAGTATATATATGTATATCCTTAAAATAACAATGGGATAAAACTACGAGTACGCTTTAAAAGTTCCACTATATCATTGGTGGAAAATGGTTTTAACCATTTTACAAAAGTGAAGTTTAAAAGGACGCTCTTTCGGTTAGTCATTAGAACAGAATGCACAGAGTGCTGAAACTCAGGCTTCATTCTTTGTGTATATTAGCCAGATTGAAGCATCCTTTACAGTGGGGCCGAGACATAGTGAACAAGGGTGGAGAGTGGAACAGAATGAGGCATTTTCTTCCTCCCTTTAGTGTTTTCTATAGGTTGTGGATTGCTCATTGAACAGTCACTAAAAACCTACCTTCGGAAACAGTGGTTTTAACTTTTATTACACACAGTGCAGATTCCTGAACCTCATTCCAGACCTATGAAATCAGATTCTACATTTTTGACAAGCAGCCCCAGGTGATGGTGATGTCTGGGGGTGCCTAGCCAAAGTTTAGACAAATGTAATTCTAAGACAGTGGTTCTCAAACTTTAAGCATGGATCAGAGTCATCTGGAAGATTTGTTAAACCACAGTGCTGGACCTCATCTCCAGAGTTTTTGATTCTGTAGGTCTGGGGTGTGGTCTGAAAATTTGCATTTAAAAAAATATTTTTGTAACGTTTATTTATTTTTGAGACAGGGAGAGACAGCATGAACGGGGGAGGGTCAGAGAGAGAGGGAGACAGAGAATCTGAAACAGGCTCCATGCTCTGAGCTGTCAGCACAGAGCCCGACGTGGGGCTCGAACTCACGGACCGTGAGATCATGACGTGAGCCAAAGTCAGACGCTTAACCGACTGAGCCACCCAGGTGCCCCTGAAAATTTGCATTTTTAACAAGTTCTCAGGTGGTGCAGATGCTGAAGATGATGGGGGCAAGGGCAGGTGGGAGGGACACACTTTGAAAACTGCTCTGAGAGATAAAAAGAACTAAACAGGATTTCATATAGTTTGTGTGAGTTTTTTTAGATTACACAATATTTCAGGGCGCCTGGGTGGCTCAGTTGGTTGAGCATCCGACTTCAGGCTCAGGTCATTATCTCGAAGTTCTTGGGTTCTGCCCTGCATCTGGCTCACTACAGTCAGCCCAGAGCTCCTTTCGGTTCCTCTGTGCGCCTCCCCCATTCGCGCGTGCGTGCTCCCTCTCAAAAGTAAATAAACATTAAAAAAATAAATTACACATTTCAAGCATCGAAAAGTATACCCATGGGCTTACAACCTGGCATTAACATGTATATGTATATGTATATGTATATGTATATGTATATGTATATGTATGTGTATGTGTATATGTATATATATCTTGTATTCATTAGGCTTTTTTTTTGGTACCCTTTTCTGATTTTATTTTTTCCTGCCCAAAAGAGTAACCTTTTTATTCATGGTTTTTTGTACCATTGGTACATTTGTGTTTCAAAAAAAAAAAAGCATTGCTTTGTATGTTCTATATACTTATACAAACAGTAACATACTTTAGGAATACTTCTGTAGTTTTCATTTTTCTAGATTTACCTGGTTGTATATGTATATCTAATTCTTTTTAAACTCTTTATAGTATGCCTTTGTATATAGAACATTTTATTCTTCTAACACTATTTTATCTGAAGTTTGGTCCAATTTATTTCACACAACATATTTTTGCTTTATTTTCCATGATTAATCTGGCCAGAGGTTGGAAATGACTCTTTTCCAATGCCCGTCTTTTTGTTTTGTTGCTTTTATCGTTTATTTTCATTGTCATTAATTTTCACACAGGCTTTTTATCATTTCTTTCTACTTTCTTTGAATTTACTATTATTCTCCCAACGTTTTGAACTGATTGCTTTGTTTAATTTTCACTCCTCCCTCAAGTAAACATTTCATCTGCATTTTGTATGTTTTGACATGTGCATATATATGGCAATTCAGGTGAAAATATTTTGTCAATTTCACTAACTCTTCCTCAATCCATTCATTATTGGAAGTTTCGACTGGCTTCCTGATTAATTCTTTTTTGTTTGTTTTTAGACAGAGGGGGAGAGAGTGGGCGAGCAGGGGAGAGGGGCAGAGGGAGAGAGAGAATCTTCAGCAGGCTCCACAGTCAGTCCGTGCCCAACACAGGGCTAGATCCCACAAACCTGGGATCATAACCTAAGCCAAAATTAAGACTAGGACGCTTAACTAAGGCACCCAGGTGCCCTGCTTTATGATTAATTTCTAATTTTATATTATGGTCTGCTGGTAATGTTCTGTTTTCTGGGTTTTTTTTTTTTTTTTGCATACTCTACAAAATTCCTTTAATATTTGTGTGCTCCATAGAGCTTTTGAAAAAGAACTCTCTCTATTTGTTTCATATCATCCATACCAAAATCCCTTCGTTGACAGTTTTAGAGCAAATGTGTGCAGGTTCCACAGGTAGAAAATCTACCTAACCAAACACTACAGCGGTTCCCTAACACGTTGATTTTGGTCAGAAGTGAAATCTCAACATTGCAGCATTATTCATACTGAAATCATCTGACACTGACTCCTGGTTTTTATTTTCTCTGTTTGAACTTACCTGGTACCTAATAGTGTGAGTCATTAGCTATCCTTTTACAGTGTTTGTGGTATTTAATACTGTTTTAAAACAAATGTGACATAAAATGGTGAAAGAAAACAAAATTTTAATGTTTACTTTTGGGAGAGAGAGAGAGAGAGAGAGAGAGAGAGAGAGAGAGAGAATGCACAGGCATGGGAGGGGCAGAGAGAGAGGGAAATAGAGGATCTGAACAGCAGAGAGCCCTATGGGGGGGGGCGCTCAACCCCACGAACCGTGAGATCATGACCTGAGCCGCAGTCAGATATTTAACCAACTGAGCCACCAGGTGCCCCCAAAAGGTGAAAATTTTAATCATAAGATGATATGAAAGCAGTTTGTTTTAAACCCTTTACATGATCTACCTGCTTCAGGTATTATGGTTACTGCTTCTCTATTTGAAGCCCTCCAAAGACAACAAGAGATTCAAGAACTTCCTTAGCAATTTCTTTTTGGAAGATAATGGTGGTGCTACCAGGGCTCATATCTCATATGAAATAAAATCAAGTGTATTCAAACTAGGTATGACATACTCTAGGTTCTGTGCAGATATCTCCATATTTGTTTTTGAAGCAGATGGGTCTGTAATCAAGGTACAAGCTAGTCAATAGGAGACCCATTCCTGCCTTTTGTTGTTACAAATCTGCATTCGTATTTTGAGTTTAGAAATAAAATTAAACTCTCATAATGGGTCAACATGTGTATTTCCACTAATTACACCATGGATAGAATGGTAGACTATCCATTTGGTTGGGGTGCTAAGAAAAGGTCAAATTCAGTACCTATTAAAAAGAAAACAACTGGGGCGCCTGGGTGGCTCAGTCGGGTAAGTGTTGACTTCGGCTCAGGTCATGATCTCACAGTTGGTGAGTTCGAGCCCCGCATTGGGCTCTGTGCTGGCAGCTTAGAGCCTGGAGCCTGCTTCAAATTCTATGTCTCCCTCTCTCTCTGCTCCTCCCCCGCTCATGCTGTCTCAATCTCCTTCAAAAGTAAATAAAAACATTGATAAAAAATTTAAAAATAAAATAAAAAGAAAACAACTACAAAAACTTTTGTTCCAGTTTTTAAAAAAAAATTTTTTTTAACGTTTATTTATTTTTGAGACAGAGAGAGACAAAGCATGAACGGGGGAGGGCCAGAGAGAGAGGGAGACACAGAATCTGAAACGGGCTCCAAGCTCTGAGCAGTCAGCACAGAGCCCGATGCAGGGCTCGAACTCAGGGACGCGGGGCTCGAACTCAGGGACGGCGAGATCGTTACCTGAGCCGAAGTCGGACGCTTAACCGACTGAGCCACCCAGGCGCCCCTGTTCCAGTTTTATAAGGTGAACTCAGTATCTTTTACCTCTCCTATTCATATTCTGTATTAGTTTTGGTTTTCCAGAAAAACAAAACCAACAGTCTACATCTATCATCTATCTATATCATGTATATAGATATACACATATAGATATACATATATAAATCTTCTCTTATATACACATAGGCTCGCATGGTTAGAGAAGCTGAGAAGTCCCACAACCTGCTGTCTGTAAGCTGGAAAAACCATAACAGCTGGTGGTATAGTTCAGTCCCAGCCCAAAGGCATGAGGACCAGGGGAACTAATGGCATAACTCCCATTCTGAGACTGAGGCTGCCAGTGTGAATTCCAGAGTTGGAAGCCTGAGAACCTGTGTAAAGGCAGGAGATAGAAGGCCCAGTTGGGGGGTGGGGGAGTGGGAGGTTTTGCCTTCCTGTGCCCTTTTGTATTTGAGCTCTCAACAGATTAGATGATGCCTGTCCACAAAGGTGAAGGGATCTTTCCTCAGTCCACGCCTTCAAAAGTTAATCTCTTCTGGAAACACTCTCACAGACACATCCAGAAATAGTGTTTTTTAACCAGTTATCTGGGCATCCCTTAACCCTATCAAATGGACACATAACATTAACCATCACACCGTCCACTGCATTTTAGGTCAGAGGTTTTATACTCTAAGGAAAACAAGGGTGAGGCAACCTAGAAAATCTGTATGAACCCCTTTATTTGGAGACTGACTTGAGAGCATATGCGTTGTCAGAATGAGATAGTCACTAGCTGCTCCATTCACAGCAGGGCCGACCTAAAGCAAGACTGTGACTCCTGAGGGACAGTGGGGTGGTGAGGTCTGCCTCCTTCCCAGCCCATCAGATCCAGTCTTTGGGTCCCCACCTCTGCACCAAGTACGAGGCATGGCCAGGCTCTGGACTTAGAGCAGTGGCTAAGACAGTCTCTGTCCTCTGGAACTCAGAGGATGATTTTGAGAGCTCTATCTGAACCTGCTACTAAATCCAGGTTTCAGTAACAGAGACAATAGGTTTTCAAAAGCTTATCAGCAGTGTATCATCCATTCTTAGCAGAATTTCTTAAAATATAGGCAGCTATCACCATTGAGAGTCCTGTGGTTCACCTCTGGGGACATTTGAGGAGTACCACAAATCCCTACTTAACCACAGCCAAAGTTTTAAAAATTGCATCATGAACAGCCCCTCTAATTAGAACTCAACCACACACACATACACTAACACACATCGCCACGGTTCTGGTCTCTCAATGACTTAAGGGAGACATGTCAGGTCAGACAAGGGCCACAATGAGGTGGTCTCTTTCTTTACCACAAACTTCCAGAATATTAAGTATGCACAGGTTTTCCCTCTCTTGGAGATGACTAGGACACATTGTTTGAGAGGAGCTAGAATGCAGCTTAAGGTCTAGGTGCTAAAAAGTACAGTTCACTGTGTCTCCCTCTCTCTCTGCCCCTCCCCCGTTCATGCTCTGTCTCTCTCTGTCCCAAAAAAAAAAAAAAAAAAAAAAAAAAAAACCACGTTAAAAAAAAAAAAGTACAGTTCAAGGTACAAGTTCTAAACCTTGCAACAATACCATTTTTCTAATAGTGGAAACACGACTAGACATACATCAAAGTCAAGGAGTCAGATATACAAAAATGAAGTTATAGTTTCAATTGGTTAAGTGTTTCAAAAGCAAAAAACATTTTTTTTTCTTCTTCCCACTGAGTAAGAAAAGCTATGAGTTCTGGGGAGGAAGCTGGTGGAGGGTAGCAGAGTGTAATGCTCCAAAATATGCCTTTTGGCATATGGCTTATTTTGAAGTGATGATTTTTTTCGAAACTAACGACACAGGAGAAGCTCTGCAAGCAGAAGTAATTCTTTTGTGAGGGCAGTTTACACATATAAAGAGATTTTACACTGTTTAGGGAGGCTGTACCAGGAAGAGCCCTATTATCAGACATTCCTTCTTCACCTGGCTTAGGTTCCAGGTGGGGCAAATTTGAGCAAACATTTCCTCTCATCACTTTCCCATGAATTGCACTCTCCACCCCCCGTCTATCCCCTACCATCCTTCTTTTTTTTTTTTTTTTTAATGTATGTTTACCTTTTGTCTTTAGCCGAAGATAGTAAGGTGGGGGCTTGGGCTATTTCCAGGAGTGTTTCTTAGTTTTCCTGTGTATACATGAGGTATGCATTTTAAACTTGTATTTGTTTTTTTCCTCCATAATTTACTTTGACAGAGCAAAAGTGAGAGTGTGGGGGAGGGGCAGAGAGGGAGAGAGAGAATCCCAGGCAGGCTCCATGCCCACCATGGAAGTTACCGCTGTGAGATCATGACGTGAGTCAAAATCAAGAGTCGGATACTTAACCGACAGAGCCACCCAGGCACCCTTCTCTTGATAATTTATTACAGAGTGTCTCAGCCAAGAAGCACTCAGAAGGAGAGAGGGAAAATTATTTTTCTTCCTCTACAATGGTTAGGAGTCTTTACTGGCTCAGGGTTATAAGGCACAACAGTCCGCTGGCTTGGGGTTCAGTGCTCCTGGGAGGGGTATAGGCCTTGGTTCCAACCATATCTACATCTATGCCTCTGCTGGTTTCTTCTTGTTCACGCTCCATCACATTTCTTCTCTGGGTCACCCATTCACTCACGTGCCTTAAAGATCTCAAGTAGCAGTTGGTAGTATCTTCAACAATAAATAGCCTTACCAGGGCACCTGGGTGGCTGAACTGGTAAAGCGTCTGACTTTATCTCAGGTCATGATCTCATGGTGAGTTAGAGCCCCGCATTGGGCTCTGTGTTGACAGCTCAGAGCCTGGAGGCTGCTTCAGATTTGTGTCTCCCTCTCTCTCAGCCCCTCCCCTCCCCATGCTCTCTCTCAAAAACAAACATTGAAAAAAAATTAAAAACAAAAAACAATAGCCTTACCATGTGGGCCAAGGGAGAGAAAACATGCACTGCTTTCCTCAACGGTACTGGCATGATACAAAGGTAATACTAATAAAGACTCAAGCGTAATGCTCAGTCTCGGAATAAGACAAACTCCCTTCAGAAATACTATGAAACGTTAGCTTTTGCCTCTAAACATTTTTCCTTAACTCCGGCTCCTTCTACACATTTCCACTAAAAATCTTTCCTGGAGCACAGAGGAGGAAGCTTAATCTACCTCCCACCGTCGCTGGATCCTGTTCCTCATGTACTGTAACTGCAGGGAAGATGAGGTTTCTTCACAAGATGGGCCCTACACAAGATGCATGTTTATTTGATTCCTTTTAGGTATGCAGGTCTGTGTTAAGGTTAACACATTACAAAAATGTACACATCCACAAACTGTTAAGATAGCGAGCATTTTGACAGAGCATTTCCTCTTTTTTTTTTCTCATTAAACTTTTGTTTTAATGGGTCTCAAAATTCTGTGACAGATTTTTTGGTCAAGTTGTTTCCATTAAAAAGTACTGATTTTAAAAACTAATAACTCAAAACTGCCACACACACACACACAGCAAATGGTCCACAAAACGTTCTCCTTTCCTTCTAAAGGTTTTATGGTGCATTGTTATCATTACCCAGTCTTTTACTATTAAACTTAAATGGCCAATTGGCACAACAGTTCTGAGACTGTTCTCCTACCACTTATTAAGACTGGGGTGGCAGGGATTGGGGACAATAATCATTTAGCCTTCTGAGCTTTCTGGGCAGGCTTGGTGACCTTGCCAGCTCCAGCTGCCTTCTGTCCACTGCTTTGATGACACCCATAGCAACCATCTGTCTCACATCATGAACAGCATAACGGTCCAGAGGAGGAGAGTCAGAGACGTTCCCAACACACATGGGCTTGCCAGGAACCATATCAACGATGGTAGCATCACCAGATTTCAAGAACTTGGGACTATCTTCCAGCTTTTTTCCAGAATGATGATCAATCTTCTCATTCCGCTCAGTGAACTTACAGGCGATATGAGCTGTGTGACAGTCCAGCACAGGTATATAACCGGTACTGATTTGGCCCGGATGGTTCAGGATTATCGCCTGAGCCGTGAAGTCAGCTGCTTCCATTGTGGGTCATTTTTTGCTATCACCAGCCACATGGACATCTTTGACAGATAGGTTCTTGACATTGAAGCCCATGTTGTCCCCAGGAAGAGCCTCACTCAGAGCTTCCTGGTACATTTCAACAGACTTTACTTTAGTTGTAACATTGACTGGAGCAAAAGTGACCACCATGCCTGGTTTAAGAACACCGGTCTCCACTCGACCCACAGGGACAGCACCAATGCCACCAATTTTGTAGACATCCTGGAAGGGCAGACTCGAGGGCTTGTCAGTTGGACGAGTTGGTGGCAGAATGCAACCCAGAGCTTCAAGCAGTGTGGTTCCACTGGCATTGCCATCTTTATGGGTGACTTTCCATCTCTTGAACCAGGGCGTGTTAGCACTTGTCTCCAGCATGTTGTCACCTTTCCAACCAGAAATTGGCACAAACGCCACTGTGTCGGGGTTGTAGCCAATTTGCTTACTGTAGGTGCTGACTTCCTTAACGATTTTCTCGTATCTCTTCTGGCTGTAGGGTGGCTCAGTGGAATCCAACAAGTTGTTTTACACGCAGTGTGTAAGCCACAAGGGCATGCTCACGGGTCTGCCCATTCTTGGAGATACCTGCTTCAAAATCGTCAACATCAGCAACGATCAGCTCAGCACAGTCGGCCTGGGATGTGCCTGTAATCGTATTTTTTATAAAGTCTCTGTGTCCTGGGGCATCAATGGTAGTCACACAGGACTTGCTTTCCACAGGGAGATAGCAATGATGATACCACGTTCACATTCGGCTTTCAGTTTATCTGAGACCCAGGCATACTTGAAGGAGCCCTTTCCCATCTCAGCAGACTCCTCAAATTTTTTTGGTAGTTCTTTTGTCGATCCCACTACATTTGTAGATCAGATGACCAGTAGTGTAGACTTGCTCTCTTTGCTAAAAATATGTACAGCTGGACATAATCACTAAAGTGGCAGATTCTACTTTTGAAAATTTGAACTTTCTGGGGTGCCTGGATGGCTCAGTCAGTTAAACGTCTCTTAATTTTGGCTTGGGTCGTGATTGCATGGTCTGTGGGACTGAGCCCCACGTTGGGCTCTGCAGCGACAGCACACAGAGATTGCTTGGGATTCTCTCTCTCCTCTCTGCCCCCCTCCGATCTCTTTCAAAAGATTAAAAAAAGTTTAAAAATTTGTAATTTCCAAATTCTATTGATCTCACACTCAACTTAAAGTTCATTTTTGTTAAATGAGCTTAAGTTACACTGAGAAATATTTTGTAATCCCTATGAAAAATAAAGCCCGTTGAATGATTAAACAGAATCCCAAGTATCAGGGGGCTCCAGCCTGAGAGTCTGAATCACGACTGTCATGAAGATAGCTAGCTAACCTGTCCCCAGGAATCACTTTCTTTTATTAAAAGTATCACCTCTCTTGTACCCCAGTTTAAAAAAAATTTTTTTTTTTTTTTTTTTGTACAAGTTTTTAGTTTTTTGAGAGAGAGAGAAGGGGAGGGGTAGAGAGAGAGAGAGGAAGAGAGAGAGACAGAGAGAGAGACAGAGAGAGAGAGAGAGAGAGAGAGAGAGAGAGAGAGAGAGAATCCCAAGCAGGCCCCACACTGTCAGTGCAGAGCCACATGCGGTGCTAGAACCCATGAACTGCGAGATTACGATCTGAGCCAAAACCAAGAGTCAGAAGCTTAAAGGACTGAGCCACCCAGGTGCCCCACCTCAGCTTTTAATTGAGAACAGGGCTGCCTGATTAAAAGATCTTATTTCCCAGGCTCTGTTGAAGCTGGCTGTGGCTGCATGACTAAGTTTTGGTCAATCAGATGTGAGAAGTGACTCAAATTACTTAAAACAAAATGGCATGCTCTGGACTTCTTTCTCCCTTCAGTGATAAAGACAGAGCCAAGTGGCCAGCCTGGGTCTCTAAACAATCTTGTAAGCCCGCTCACTTACCTCTGAACTGATGAATCTGACAAAAACCAACTTCTCTCTTATTTCAGGAACGACTGAAAGGACGTGTAACCGACCGGGCGCCCCAGCCACAGGGTTTTGTAATCCCTCGGTTACAGCTGTTTAGTCTGCACCCTAACAAGTATAGCTGTCGACACGTTATTTCTTTTCCTGGTAAGCCCCACCAAGAACCTTCTACCCACAAAATGATTTTGTATTAGGACACCTAAAAAGTCCAATTCATGTAATTCAGTTAACATTTATTTTACATAAAACAATTTTCAAAGAATACATTTAAAAACCATCTAGATACTGATTTTATTGCATTACAAAAAATTGAGAGGCACAATTGAAGTATTCAAATAAACTGTGAGGGGCGGAGGTGGGGGCTTAAGCTCGCTATCCATGGTGTTCCTTAGTCACTTAAAGGCTTTGGGAACAAGAGCCTTTACCACAAGGCAGTAGTGCACTTCATTTAGTAGGAATAAATCACATAAAATATATAATTTTATACAGAAAGTGTTATTGTACTGTCACTTTCAATTACTTATAAAAACTTCATTTTGAATTGCACAAAAGTTCTTTAAAATTGGTAACTCCCAGAAGGCAGGGCTTAGAACAAAGTATTTGTGTAAATAATTCATTACAAATAATTACGTTTCCATTTCTCCAAAGGAAAAAAATCTATGAAGGATGACGTTATTCAAACGGGACATTTAAAATTATTTTTTCATAGGAAAATAGGTCTACAGATTTGTCTCTAAGTCAGCTAAACTTGTTTTCTCCCTACTTTAAAACAAATCACAGATTGCCAAAGTTTTAAGTCAGAGTACCTATACCATAGCATAATGTGGAAGTGTTCCCATCAATTCATTTTTTGTATTATTCTACCATCGTATCAAATTATAAAAAAGGCACATGGGTACATTCTTCAGAACAGTTTTGGTCATTTAAGAAAAAAAAAAAAAACCCACACATTTGTAAGCAGTGATTTCAATCATGTTTAACAACAAAAATATTAAGCAGATTCATCTCAATTCAGGTGATACAGATTCCATGACACTTCTGTAGGCACTTCACTTTCCATAGAATTTCTTGTTCAGCAGGTAGATGAGAAGGTTTACATTCACTTTAACCTTATCAAACATTTTCATTACAGCTACGCCTTCATACTGCATCTGGAGTAAATCCTGAAAGTGTAAGGGACATCATTAAATCTCAAATTTAACCTTTTGCGTGCTTAAGAACATTCTTAAAAAAACATTCTAGAAGAATCTGTCGACAAAAATAGATTCAGTTGACCTAGTGACCTCTGTGGAGGTTCTTAAGTTTCAGTGTGCATCGGGATCATTTGGTTAAAAACACAAGCTAGTTAAAACACAGATTGTTGGGCCCCATGCACTGGAAGTTCTGACTTTGTAGCTCTGGGGTAAGGCCCAAGAATGTGCATTTTAACAAGGTCCCATGTGATGATGGTATTGATGGTCTGAGTGCCATACTTTGAGAAGCACCTACCAAAATGAAAGAAAACAGATTTTTAGAATTGATGAGCACTGCATGCAAGAAAACCATCATCAAGTTAATATCAGATGTGTAATTGTAACTTTTAAAAATTATTTATTTTAGAGAGAGGGAGCATGCACGTGGAGGGGGAGAGAGAGAATCTGAAGCAGGCTCCATGCCCAGCGCAGAGCCCCATATGGGGCTTGATCTTAGGACCCTGAGATCATTACCTGAGCTGAAATCAAGAGTCAGATGCTTTACTGACTGAGTCACCCAGGCAGCCCCGTAATTATAATTTTAATTGAAACATTCAAAATACAGATAATCCAGCAGGATGGGGCATATCCTTTAGACAGTGGTGTTTCTTTTTACAGTGGTGTTTCTTTTTCTTTCTTTCTTTTTTTTTTTTTTGAGACAGAGGGCACAAGTGAGTGAGGGGGAGAGAGAGGTGAGGGGAAGGGAGGGGTGGGGGCAAAGAGAAGGGGAGAGAGAGAATTGGGGCTCATCCGAAGAGGGAGTTGAGCTCACCTGATATGGGGCTCAACCTCATGAACCTTAAAATCATGACCTGAGCCAACTGAGCCACCCAGGTGCCGCAAGAACAGTGTGGTTTCTAAAGTGAAGTGAGCAAGGCTATCCCTTGGGGAGCAAAAAGAGTATGAGAACTCCCATTTAGTATTTTCTCTCATTCTTTAAACACTTAAATTTTGTGTATATATTTTACAAAGTATATTTTGAGTCTAGTAGTAGGAACACGTATACTTTATTTAAAAACATTTTTTTTAATGTTTTTATTTATTTTCGGAGGAGAGAAAGACAGCATGAGGGCGGGAAGGGCAGAGAGAGGGGAGGACACAGAATCTAAAACAGGCTCCAGGCTCTGAGCTGTCAGCATGAACATGTATACTTTATAAATAAGTATGTAAAGTGGGGATAAATGCTCATGTTATTTACTGAAGTTGTGGACTACAATTTGGAGAGCAGTGTACAAAGCTAGTCTTTCCTGATCTAGACTACTTTGTGTTCCTGTACTGAGAACAAGCCCTTATTCTCACGTCGGTCTATCGTTCTATGTTTCACTGCCACCACATAATCAAAGGACATCAACTCTTGCTAGAATTAGTAACTGGGTCACACTAATCATATGCATGAGATTAAGGAGCAATGTCTCACAATAACATAGAACAGGGGGGCTTCCCCAAATAGAAGATATCATTCTTGAACTGCCCTAGACTAATACCCGGACCTCGTTTTCTTGTTCCTAGCTCTGGAAACATTTTTTTTTTTTTAATATTTTATTTATTTTGGTAGAGAAAGAGAGAGAGAGAGAGAGGCAGGCAGGGAGAGAGGGGGAGAGAATCCCAATCAGGCTCTGCACTATCAGCACAGAGCCTGATGTGGGGCTCAATCCCACATACCATGAGATCATGACCAGAGCTGATATCAAGAGTTGGATGCTCAACTGAATGAGCCAGCTAGGTACCCCAAGAAACTTCTTGGTTCTTAATGATAATGCCTTGTATCTCTATTAAGCGAGGCCACCTGCACAAGTTGGAATCATCTTTGAGAGAACTTTAGCTGTTGCCAGCATCCCCCTCCACCTCCTCACATTCCTCCAACTGTACTCAAAGTGAGAGACACCTGTAGGTGTCTGCAGGGGAAGCAGCTGGGCCCCTAAGGTGGGGAGCAATGATAATGATTGTACTTGTGGATGGAAGATCAGATTTGAGACTTAGCCCCGCCATTTGCTATCTTATGACCCTGCGACATCACACCACCTCTCTGAAGTTGTTTTGTTTGTGTAAATTGGGACAACACTGCTAATTTCACAAGGGTGCTATTGGACATAGGAGATCAAAGTCCACAAGCCATTTGTAGGGGCCCATGCTTTGTCAAGATCAACTGTAATCCTGTGCGAGGGGCAATGGAGCAGACTGATGAACAACTTGGACTCCAGCTGCCTCTTGTGTAATGAATTCCCTGAACCTCAGCTCTTCATCTGGGAAGGGAATGGCGTCAACCCCGTAGCCCTTGATAAACACTGAACATTATTTGTGGAAGCAGAGCATCTTAAGTCGCACCCACCTGTTAGGTATACTGCTGACAGCTGCAGGATACAATTATGACATAATATTTAGGAAGTGAGGAAGGAGGGGAGAAGAAGACCCAGAAACATAATGTTAGAAGGGATCTCCCTTAGTTCTCTTAGAAATTTCTGTCCTTTTGCCAGTTCTTGTCTCACACTAAAGACCTGGCCATCAGGTAATTCACCTGTTAATGTAATTGTCTGAAAGCCATAAATATAAACAGAAGTCTGACTTTATTAGCTGTTAGATGCTGGGCTGGCTACTGGGGCATTCAACCCGTACAGAATGTAATGCTCTGCTCTCACCATCTTGAGACGCTCAATAATTCTGAATAAGGGGCTGTACCTTTTCATTCTGTACCAAGCCCCACAAATTATGTAGTTAGCCCTGGTGACATGTTCATGACTTCAAAAATCTGGGGTGTATGAGTTATCTGTATGCAGCGAAGGAGTAACATTTCACAATTCTGTGTACAGATGAATGGCATGAAGAGTTAATCCTACCGCATACTGAAACCTTAACAAAGGAGCAAATGAAGCTTGGTATTTGCACCAGTGTTCAAAGGAAGTGCCCTGGAATTCCTGAGGCCTCCCTGAACAGGTGTGTCCCTGTCACTTGGGATTCATCTGTCCAGTTGATGCTGATTGGTCTTGGGTCATTTCCTTCTTGACAAATACATGATACGTTTTTGCCACTTCTAAAGAAGAATGACTAACGAAGCCACATCCCCAGCAGCACTCTCTTTACTCTTCCCGTATTTATCTAAATGGTACATAAAGTCACTCAAGCTTTTCAGTTAAATTGTTGGATGGCTACATTTACTGGCATTTAAAAATAAGGTAGAAAATAACGCTGTTTTACTTATGTATACTTTTCACAATTACTCATTATCTTTCGTTTTCTCTCTGGACTCTAACTCACTCCATTATCTCAATGGCCCTTATCATACTCCTTTAGTTTTTTGTTTTTTGTTTTTTTTTTGTAAGTTACAAGCAATGCTAGAGGGGAAAGAAGGGCAATGGCATCTGCTCCTAGGAGGGGGAAATGCTTTCAGGGTTCTCAGCCAGGGGCTCAGCAGGCAGGGAGGCTAGAACTTCTCCCTTGCAGTGGCTCACCAAGGTGGTTTGTATAGATACACACAGACTACCTGGGAACCATTTTACTAGTAGTTTGGGACCCACATAAATAGGTGTTATTTCCACTGAAAATCTCTCATGTGAAAAAGAAAAACTCAATTACATCTTTTAATTGATCCTATGCTGAGGATCAATTTGGCAGAAGATGATCTTAAGCCTTGGACTGTGTTCTCCTTTCACTTTTTTTTTGTCATTGTCGTTCTTGCTCCTTTTGTTTTTGGACATAGAAACTGGATGTCTCAGCTTCTGTTCAAGTCTATTTGGCTTAAATATGGTCCTCGTGAGAAAACAGCAATAATTCCGACTGTAGACGCCATTTTTCTACTTGTAGATAACTATTTTGCATGTCTTATGTGCCTAAGCATTTAACAGATTTCATAAACTAATGTAGAAATGATGCTAAGCAGGAGAAAGCAGCAGAAATGAGGTCAGTAAAGTTCCAATCCTGGGGATATATAGTCTTACAAAGAAATCCAAGTTCCTAATGAAAGAAAACTTTTGGGGCATCCGGGTGGCTTAGTTCAGTTCAGCATCTGACTTTGGCTCAGGTCATGATCTTCTAGTTCATGAGTTCGAGCCCCACATTGGGCTCTCTGCTGTCAGCGCAGAGCCCACTTCAGTTCCTCTGTCCCCCTCTCTCTGTCCCTCCCCTGCTCACAAACCGCCCCCTCTCAAAAAATAAAATAAAATAAATAAAAAAGAAAGAAAAACATTAAAAAAGTAAAAATAAAATAAGAAAACTTTCTCGCCTTAATAGCTTTGAATACTTTTATGCTATTTTTTTCCCTCTAAGCATCAAAATGGAAACATGACTTAGAAAAGCTGACTGCTATGGTTTGCCATCTAAAAGCGTTTTAAGTTCTAATACTTTGAAAGATCAGAGCTTTCCACAAATCATCAAAGCTTAAAAGGCCAATATTGGCAAATAAGGCTTGCAGTGGTCATCTGTTACACCCCCGTGTTGTCATGAAGAGGGCAAGCCAGGGGAAGCACGCCGCACATTATAAAACTCACCCCCACTTTGCAGAAATCCCAGCTTACCTGAATATTGAGCTGTACCTTCTCCATCTCAACACCAAGGAATTTTGATCTGACATCAAAGATGCCCACATCTTCAGTAGATATGATATCAAATGTAACATTTTTAAACCTAGTGAAGAAAGGGACATTCACATGAGGAATTGCAATTCTATGTGTAAAGCTGAAACTAGTTAACGGAATCCTACATTACCATGCTTAGTGAAAGGTCCACCCGAAAGTCCTAAGGAAGCCTCCCCAACCTCCCATCATTCCCCTTCCCCACTCTGCTCATTAAAACTAGGTTTGATAACTTTTGTTGAGATTGTTGCCTAGAGCACCCAAGTAGATGCTTTATTACTGAAGAAATGCTACTAAATAGGGTCCTTGTTCTTTTTTTTTTAAAAATTTCTTTTTTTTATTTTTATTTTTGGGACAGAGAGAGACAGAGCATGAACGGGCGAGGGGCAGAGAGAGAGGGAGACACAGAATCGGAAACAGGCTCCAGGCTCTGAGCCATCAGCCCAGAGCCTGACGCGGGGCTCGAACTCATGGACCGCGAGATCGTGACCTGGCTGAAGTCGGACGCTTAACCGACTGTGCCACCCAGGCGCCCCTAGGGTCCTTGTTCTTAAAGAGCTTAAAATACAGTTGGAAAAATGGGGTTCGCAGATCCTGAGAATTAAATAGTGACTTAGACTGCTGAGACGCCAGTTGAATGTTTTAGATGGTTACTTTTATAGAAACTACAAAGACGAAGAAGCATTTTCTCTGAGTCAGTATGGTTGAGAGAAAAGGTATGCTGCGATAAACGGAACAGAAGCCAGGCCTGGAGAGAGGGCAGGAGTTAGAGAGGAGCGCACATGGTGAATGTGGCTCCCTGCAACAGTGATGGGCCACAAGGCTCACAGTTCCTTTAAAAGAGAGAAGCCTCTGGCACCCAGTGCGGGCTGCGGAGGAGGGTTTCCATTTTCTCCTCTACATCAAACACGCACACCAGCAGCACACTGCGAGAGTGGCTCTGACCCGGGTGTTGGCACACATAGTCTGTGGCTCTGAAGTGAGAAAGATACTATTGTAAATAACTCTATCAAGACAAAAAGACAGCTTTTCATTCTCAATGCTATGACTCAGTTTTTCCCGAGAGAAGGGGGAGGCTGGCAAACCCAAATGTACTGGACCAGCCATGGGAAACACGACCTGCTCAGCACTTCATACAACCCCTGGCACTGATGCTCGGGGTCTGACGGGCAGACTAGAGATTACAATACATGTACGTCCCCGCCCTGTCATCTGTAATCAAGGGTAAGCCTTGATAGACCAAATGAAGCTCTCTTCAAAGGCCACAGGAAACCAAAAAGAAGTGAGTCAGATTTTACGGGAGTGATTAGAGGGCATGTGTAATTCTGTGCAGATTCCAGGCCACACTCACTGGTTTGTCTGAAGGTCGTCTATCCCCAGCAGGACCCCCTTCTCATGCAGCTTTGCAGCCGTGTACCTCACTGGCTTGGCTCTCTTCGCCCCTTTCGGTTCTCCTTTTCCATCTAGCTTAATTGACCTTCGAGAATTTCTGAAACAATAAGAATAAACCACCTGTTGTCATGACGGCAAACTCAGAGGTTGCGGTGGTGCCCACCACTGTTCACGCTTGGCCCCCACCACCCTGAGTATGAAACTTTATTTTGTGAAAGTAGGTGGTGATTTTCCCTCGCCATAAAACCTCACTGCTGAAATGTAAGAGAAGGCTATTTACAAAGTGACCGACAGACTAGTACTTACTCTGTTTTCTCAGGCATATTGAACTAAGTGGCGATAGTAAGTCATGTCACAAAGCAGCTTTGGTTCCGTAATATGAACTGCATACTCCTAAGTAAAGGTATTACTAGGACTGTTTTAGTTTATTGAATAAATACTGTGTGCCAGCCATGCTCTAAGCGCTTTTTGAATACTGCCTCACCTTTGTAAAATCAACATTTCCATAGCGCTTGGAAATCAATTAATTCCTTTCTTATGATTTCATTTAGCTCTCATAGTAACACTTGTGAGGCTGGTACTCCTCTTGCCACCTTAAAGATGAGAAAACTTAAGTTCCAGAGTTCACTGGGCTCGGTCATAGATCACACAACGAAAGAAAGAATTAGAATGCAAATCTAGCTCGCCTAATTAGCGGCAAAGGTTGTAAAATGCCTTCAAGTGGTTGCAAGTAAAAAAAAACAAACAAAAAAACCCCAGCCCTCTAACAACCTTATTTCTACTGGGTATTATTAGCTGGATCAACTTCTTTCTCCAGGAATACAGTAATTTACAGGCTTCAAGGCAATGAATTAAAATTCAGAACTAGTGGGGCCCAAATAAAGGAGGTTTAAATTTGGTTATTTCCCTTCATCAAATCTTCTGTGATTAATGCAATTGATTATTCCATACAGCACCATTTCTTACTGCATGAAAACATTATGCTACACATTTAAATGGGTAATTAAAATTTGATTAGTATCAGCCTTAGTCTAGTAAGTAGGAAGGACAACAATGAGCAAAGAATACTCATTAAAAGTGGCTCTGCTGTGTATAAAAAAATCTGTAATATGTATGCTAATGGGTAATGGGGAACTGCCAAATTTTGTCTTTCATGTCAATAATAATTAAAAAAAAATTTTAAACGTTTGTTTTTGAGAAAGCGAGACAAACAGACTCTGAGCAGGGGAGAGGTGTGTCTAGAAGGAGACATGGAATCCGAAGCAGGCTCCAGGCTCTGAGCTGTCAGCACAGAGCCCGACGTGAGGCTCAAATCCACGAACTGTGACATTATGACCTGAGCCGAAGTTATATGCTTCACTGACAGAGCCATCCAGGTTCCCCATCAATGATAATGTTTTAAAAGCACTAAGTAATTTAAAATCATTAGGCCATATTCTGCTAGTAGCAAATACCTGGGGTTACCTAACATTGTTTATTGTAAATATTCAAAAAGTAAGAGTAGCTTCAATTTTTTTTTTTTAATCATAGTGTTTGGCCTCTTTGAGTAAAAGAGACCAAAGGGAAAATGAGAGTGCTTCCCCAAGCATTAAAGCTACTTCCTTAGGGGGCGCCTGGGTGGCTCAGTCGGTTAAGCATCCGACTTCGGCTCAGGTCATGATCTCACAGTTCGTGAGTTCCAGCCCCGTGTCGGGCTCTGTGCTGACAGCTCTGAGCCTAGAGCCTGCTTCACATTCTGTGTCTCTCTCTGCCCCTTCCCTGCTCATGCTGTGTCTCTCTCTGTCTCAAAAGTAAATAAACATTTAAAAAAAAAATAAAGCTACTTGCTTAGAATACAACAGGTCGAGCTACATGAATTTCAATACTGATGGGCAATTAAAAAGTATCTAAATGCACTCCTGACTTCTTAGATCCCAGTAGCAAATCACAAAATCCAGATTCTAGTTTTTTGGTTATAAAAGAAAGCAAAGAGTTTGCTTCCAAACCCCATCATCCAAGTGGGTAAAATAATTGACACCCATATAAATCATGACATTACAAATGGATATATGATTTTTAACTTACCGTCTTTTTAAGTTGTCCAAGCAAGTCTTTATGTAGGTGTCATAATAATTAATTTGCTCTTCATAAAATGCCGCCTTCTCATTAAGTGCATTCAGGGTCTGCTGAAGTTTTGCCAATTCAGCTTTTCGAAGCTTACGATGTATTCTTTGATTTCGAATGTCCTAAAAAACAAGTAAAGGCTATGATATGACATTTAAGAAGGTTAATTTATGACACTGCCAATTTGGGACAAGAAGAATGTGGACTATGAAGTCACTGTTTGTGACTGTTAACCTGTAACTTCCCTTAGTCACCTTAATCTTTATATATATATTTATATTTATATATATTTATATAAATATATATTTTTATATTTATATATATTTATAATTTTATAATATATATTTTATAATATATATTCTTATAATTTATACATATAAATATATATTTACATAAATATATATATATATAGTTGTGTGTATGTGTGTATACATATATGTTTAAGTTTAACTTAAGCAATGTCTGCACCCAACCTGGGGCTTGAACTCACGACCCCAAGATCAAGAGCTCCATACTCTACCAACTGAACCAGCCAGGTACCCCATAATCTCTGCAAACTAAGGTGCTGCCCCCTTCCTTGCTTACTTCAGACTGGCAAAGGTCACTAATTCATGTTAACAGAGATGCTAAAATTTATTTTTGTTTTGATGGAAAAGAAGAGAAGTATTTTTAGAATGACCATAAAATGAAATAGTGTTCTAAAAGGGGCATAAGGAAGACTTCAGTAGGAGATAGCAATTTCTTCAAAATGTTTTCAACATTCCACTTTGAAGAATACTTTACCTGAAAAGGTTTACATGCAATTACTGCATTCATTTTAGAAATAAAAACAAAACAAAACAAAACAAAACAATGCACTTTTTAATCTGGGAAATAGTTCTTTTTTTTTCTTTTCTTTTTTTTAATCTGGGAACTATTTCTGACGGCTTGCAAAAACAACTGAGCTCTCAAGGCTGACTGGAAAGATTTAACTTTGGTGACTACTGCTTGGATTTAAATACAGTTCCTAGAACATCACGTCGTTCAAGTTACTCACAAATTACAAGGGCTATGCTATGTTTAAACTTATAGACATAAGATTTATTTGTAATTCTAAATGGTAAATCATGAAAATCATAAAAATGATGCTTGTTTAATATTATTTTCCCTATGTGGACAAATTAAAAAACATTCCCCTAGGAATCCAGACAGACATACACATGTATGTGTAAAAACTGTCCATTAAACAGGATCTTTTGGAGGATACCTTCATGACAGCTTTTTTTAAAAGGCGAAAACATTAATTTTTCTACTACATATTCGCAAAGACAGATATTTTCCACCCCAGGGCTATAGAAAGAAATGTGACTTCCCTTGAGTCACAGTCACTTAGGCTAGGAGGAATAAGCCTATTGCCAAAAGTGACCATGACTTTCCACGGAAAAAAGAAATGGAGGTGATTTTCCACCAAGAAATTAAGACAATTTACTTTTTTTTTTCTGATCACTTAACTGCTGTGAACCTCCAGACCCATTTTTAATTTGCATGTTTGGATGCAAAGAATGAAATGTTCTTTGACCCAAATATGTATTTCCTTATCCTTGGCAAACAGATCTCAGCCATTTCCTGTGATCTTTCCTCACACTAATTTGAGATCCTTTTCTCAGGAAGTTTCCCAACGTTAAAATACGGGATGAAAAAACAGAAAGCAACATCTAAGTCTCAACTGCATTTAGGGTCAATTGTTCAGAGGCAAATTCTCAGGGACAAAGAGTTATCATCTCAATGCCAGGTCCTAAGAGCAATTGGGCTATATGACAACTCAAGAGAGAACTCTCATAGAAGTGTCATTAAAAAAAAATTTTTTTTAAATGTTTTGTTTATTTTCGAGACAGAGAGAGACAGAGCATAAACCGGGAAGGGGCAGAGAGAGAGGGAGACACAGAATCGGAAGCAGGCTCCAGGCTCTGAGCTGTCAGCACACAGCCCGATGCGGGGCTCGAACTCACGAACCGCGAGATCATAACCTGAGCCAAAGTTGGACACTTAACCAACTGAGCCATCCAGGCGCCCCAGAAGTGTCATTTTTAAAACTAGTAGGTTTTGGGAAAAACAAAACCAAAAAACTAGTAGGTATTGGAGTGCCTGACTGGCTCAGTCAGTGGGGCATGTGACTCTTGACCTTGGTGTTGTAGGTTTGAGTCCCATGTTAAGTATAGAGATTACTAAAAAAATCTTTAAAAAACCCCACAAAACTAGTAGGTATTGTTTTAAAAGTATAGATGAAACTTGTCTATTCCATTTCCTGAACATTTATTTCTAGTGTGTCAAATGTCCTAATGACTTGGAAAAGTTGTGACTTTTCTCTATTAAAAGTCATCAATGGGGGCACCTGGGTGGCTTAGTTGGTTAAGTGTCCGACTTTGGCTCAGGTCACGATCTCATGGTTTGTGAGTTCGAACCCCACATCAGATTCTGCTTTCAGCACAGAGCCTGCTTCAGACCCTCTGTCAACCTCTCTCTCTGCCCCTTCCCCACTTGTTCTCTCAAAATAAATAAACTTTGAAAAAAAAAGTCATCAATGGGTGTGGAACCCTTAAAAATATGTAATATTGGGGCCTGTGGGTGGCTCAGTTGATTAAGTGTCTGGCTCTTGATTTCAGCTCAGGTCATGATCTCATGGTCGTGGGATTAAGCCCTACATGTGGCTCTGTGCTGAGTGTGGAGCCTACTTGGGATTCTCTCTCTCCCTGTCTCTGCCTCTCCCCCAGTTGCATGCTCTCTCTCTCTCTCAAAATAAATAAATAAATGTTAAAAAAATAAAGCAAATGATCCTTTAAAAAAGTCAAATAAAAATCTGTAATATTGACCATGGCATTACAACTATGAATTACAACTATGTCACCTCATAGACTGCCCAGCATATGACCAACGATTAGCCAGTGTTGGTCTGCTAAGTGTAGAAGGAAGAATGCTATTTTCAAAAACCTTGGCAATCTCATTGAGAATGTCTTGGTACTTATTTTTGGATGACACATGTCTGGTTTGTTCCAAAGTCCGAAGATTTCTCTGGATTTTCCTCTTCTTCTGCTGCAGGGGTAGCTGTGCATCTTCAATCATAGACTGGCTATGCTTCATTTCTTCTGGGGCCTGGGAATCTATAATCGCACGGCTCTCCATGTCTCTGGCATGATCTGCTTCCTGAAAAGGGAATATCAAGATGTTGACTTTTCTCTGATTCCCCCATCTCACAAACTCATAAGCTGTGTAAGGCAAGTTAATGTCAAAATAAAAGAAGTCCTCAGGTCAGAGTTCAATGGCCAGAAGCAGCACGTGCTCATGGATTTTGAAGTAGGTCTTTGGAAGGGATTATTTCATCTTTTTGAGCAATATAGCAGTGGTGGCAGGCCTATTGTGAGCAAAATTCTCAATGGCTCCTTTAGTGCAAACATGACAGATCACCTTAGTAACAAACATACTCCAGTGGGGAACTGATGTCTTATAATTCCCTGAACGGAAGGATTTCCATCTGCTAGAGACTTCAGTTGAGGAAACTAAGACTGCATTATTCATGAAAACACAGCTAACACCCTGAACATCCAGAACCTGACTGAACTCTCACACCTCAGCCATATTTATGGAGATCTGTAAGCCAGGAAGGCAGAGACCTTT
Organism: Herpailurus yagouaroundi; assembly: GCF_014898765.1. Taxonomy (NCBI): domain Eukaryota; kingdom Metazoa; phylum Chordata; class Mammalia; order Carnivora; family Felidae; genus Herpailurus; species Herpailurus yagouaroundi. Next base: position 99,180,915 of record NW_024412377.1, read on the forward strand.
GTTCTAATGAGGGAACAATTCTCAAACTACCAACTCTGAAAAACCTGCAGGGTTTTCTGGAACCAAAATGGAATAAGAATATTCGAGCTCATACTAATTTCCCAAATAAATGAAGAGTAAATGAATGAATAGAATTTGGACAGGTTGTTAAAAAAAAAAAGTTTTCTAAGGAGACTGGTGATCTTCCCATTTCATTAGATGATTGACACAATAAATGAAGTCTAAGGATACAAGTATTATCAGATGACAGATCAGTATCACCTACACAGGAATAGTTAACCAGGCCAGCAGTAAATAACAATAGCAACTGTAGCACCTAATATGTTGCTGAACATCTAATATGAGCCAGGTATTCTACCCACTTAACATGTTTTAACTCATTTTTTACTGCTGTGAATTAAGTACTATTATTATTCTCATTTTATAGCTGAGAAAACTGAGGCTCAGAAAAACTTCTAAGTGCCCAGAATTACATAGCTAGGAGATGCAGCATTCTTAGTGACATTTGGGGAAAAATTAAATATTCAAAGGGACTAAAATTCTCTTACTAAATTAAAATATTCCACTCACATTGTTTAAAAATATTCATACATTAACCAACATCAGATCACTTGTAGTTTTATTTTATATATTTTTAAAATTAAAAATTGACAGTCATTTCTTAGAGGCAACCACTTTAATTAAAAATGATGCAGGGGGCACCTGGGTGCCTCAGTCCCTTAAGCATACGACTCTTGATCTTGGCTCAGGTCAAGATCTCACCGTTCGTAAGTTCAAACCCCGCACTGGGCTCACTGCTGTCAGTGCAGAGCCTGCTTTGGATCCTCTGTGCCCCGCTCTCTCTGCCCCTCCCCCATGTGAGTGGGCTTTCCCTCTCTCTCTCTGTCTCTCTCTCTCAAATAAACAAACATTAAAAAAAAGTAAACTCTTTAAAAAAAAAGAATGACTCAGGAAAATTATGGGTAGCTCTGCCAGGAAGTACCTAATTAGATAATTTTGTTAACTTTTTCCAGGGAGTGACAATTATTGACAACTAAAGCAGTAACAGTGAATTAATTTCATTAAAAATGAGTGAAATAGGGCGCCTGGATGGCTCAGTCGGTTAAGCGGCCGACTTCGGCTCAGGTCATGATCTCATGGTCCGTGAGTTTGAGCCCCGCGTCGGGCTCTGTGCAGACAGCTCAGAGCCTGGAGCCTGTTTCAGATTCTGTGTCTCCCTCTCTCTGACCCTCCCCGTTCATGCTCTGTCTCTGTCTCAAAAATAAATAAGCGTTAAAAAAAAAATTAAAAAAAAATGAGTGAAATAAACAATGACGTATTTTCTTTTTTTTTTTTTTTAATTTTTTTTTCAACGTTTATTTTTATTTTGGGGACAGAGAGAGAGACAGAGCATGAACGTGCGAGGGGCAGAGAGAGAGGGAGACACAGAATCGGAAACAGGCTCCAGGCTCTGAGCCATCAGCCCAGAGCCCGACGTGGGGCTCGAACTCACAGACCGCGAGATCGTGACCTGGCTGAAGTCGGACGCTTAACCGACTGCGCCACCCAGGCGCCCCAACAATGATGTATTTTCACAGATGTTGATAAAGATTTTAACGCAAGATTGTTATGAATCTTTAGTTGCTTACACCAGGGTACTAGTGCTCTGACCTGACGGACTGAACACATTTGCTCCTGAATCATTTAGAAAACAGTTTTCACGTGTGAGACACTGGTTTGTTTCAAGTTAGCGAACGTGTAGAACATGAGAGGTATTTTCCTATATCCTATTGACCAGAACTATCTCTTAACAACTTACCTGCCCACCCACTGAGTGATGAAGTTTACGATGAGCATTCAGAAGCTTTGACCCAGAACTACCTTCACAGTCTAGGACAAAATTACATCCAGCATAAATTTGGTGCTGCATTTTCTATTTCATTCCCTTGGATAGGGATTTCATATATATGACTCAACTCAGCTGGCTAGAGTAAGAGAGAAAATTCCTTACTTTCAAACCATGTCATGTATAGTGTTTTCATGACAACAGTAAACTCTGGACATGAAGATCAGTCAAGTCAACTTCCACACATGGTACTTATTATTTTACATTCAAAGACCAATTACTTAACCTCTTTTGTAGTTGCTGGTGTCTCCAAGATTTCTGTCAATGTGTTCCCTGGTTGGTTCCGGATGACATCAATGATCAGCTTTTTGGTCCTTACAAAATTGAGAAGAGACAGACTTTCAGACAGCAGTCCTGATGCACAACCATCTGCTTTTCCCGAGGGAGTGCACAAACACATACAAAGATAATCCCTGAAAATAAAAGTCTTTTGGAAATTCACATCTGCTCTGAGGCTCCTGTAAGTTCGCTAATGCTTGATAACTGAAGTCTGGGTTTTACCCACTGGATGTTGTGGGATTTTGGTGTCAGTAACACGGGGACAGGTATGTCATAGGATTCCTTATCTAAACACGTTTCCTTCTTTGTAGGCTGGGACTATTATTGATGAGTGGGATGGACAAGTGGTGCCGATGTGTCCTGTTACCACAGAGGATGCAGGAATGATATCTAGTACCCTTGCCTCTTTCCCGACTTTAATAATGCTTAAGCTTCTGAGCCTGTTTAATACATTCTAAGCCTTTAGGAGCCAGTCCAAATGTTACCTTTCCTGCTCTGAGAAAGTTATGAAACGGTGTAAAGGCCTGTGGGAGTGAGCGGTCCAAGATGGGCTGTAGGGGCTTTGGCTGCGGGCTGACAGAGCCGCTGGGAGGACAGTGTTTAAGAGCCTCGGGTCCCTTGGAAAAGCTACTAGGCTTGCGTCCTTGTCTTCCTGGGGCAGCTAAGAGAAGAGCTGCTCAATGAAACATCAATAGCAAGGAAACTCAGCTGGAGGCGCTAAAAGCACACTACTTTTTCCCATGTGTCCCTTGATGTGGTCAGCCACCCCTTCCTAAAAGATCAGGTTATGTAATGATGTGAAAAAATTTCAACATAAAAGGCAAGAGGGTCAAGTCTGTGTACGTTTACATAGTGGCAAAAATAGTGGAGATAGCTTCCTTTCCAAAAAATGGAAACATAAACAGAAGCTGCCTAAAATTATCAACAGGTCTAACTGATGACGGAAGTCTCACTTTTTTTGCTGCTCTATGGTATTTAACCTCACTAGTTCCAAAGGCACTGTGTGACATCACTAGATGATATATTTCCCCTTCGTCTACAGCAGGAAATGTTCACAAGGCATGAAAATTAGAAAATGAAAACAAAACATCGTTCTTGTAGTGAAACATCAGGGCAAATGACAGGGAAAATCCTCAAGGTTAATTCCAAATATATTATTTTTGAAAATAGGATAAAATCCAATAAACCATCTGTAAACACTTTTGTCATTTACTTATTTCAAGTCTATATGAGAAGAACAATTATAGCCATTTCCTCTGGCCCATGACCCTTCACTTCTGGGGATTTACAGGCTGTCTGGGAATGTACAAATACTCCTCCGAGAGTCAAAGGTGGACACACAGCTGATTACAGCCATGTGGGCGAAGGCACTGTTTCTAAGGCGGCTGTAGCTTAGAGAGCCAAGTCTGGTTTTCTCCTCACACTACTCCTTCTACCGATCATCATGAATGTATTAAACAGGAACATCAAGTTAAAAATGAAAACATTGGATGATTTTAAAAATATAGGGGCGCCTGGGTGGCGCAGTCGGTTAAGCGTCCGACTTCAGCCAGGTCACCATCTCGCGGTCCGGGAGTTTGAGCCCCGCGTCGGGCTCTGGGCTGATGGCTCAGAGCCTGGAGCCTGCTTCCGATTCTGTGTCTCCCTCTCTCGCTGCCCCTCCCCCGTTCATGCTCTGTCTCTCTCTGTCCCAAAAATAAATAAACGTTGAAAAAATAAAAATAAAAATAAAAATATAGACACAGTGATGGTTTCATATTTGAAATAACATTCTGGAAACTACTTATGGTACATGTTTCCAGGAAACTCCCAGCTCATCTCTTTAGAGAGGGTATCTGATGACCAAAATGACTAGGGTCACTAAAGCATGCTGCGCAAGGGACAAAGAATGTTTGTTAAGGAGTTGCTCAAGGACAAACTGCCAATACTGCATTTTTGTCTTGGAATTCTACTTTACGTCAAGCCTGTGGAATCCCCTGCCAAAGTTCTACCCTGGGCATCTCGCATGTAAGGAACCGTCCTGTTTCAGGATAGGGAACTATCTCCCCCTACAGTATGCCTAATGGTTATGGGTACTGGGGTCAGACAGTAAGGTCCAAATGGGGCTCCTGCTGCTTACTAGCTGTGTGGACTTACACAAACTATATAACCTCAATGACTCTGTTTTTTTCATTTATATAATGGGATTCTCTCAGAGGACTTATGGGAGGACTGAAGGGAAAGTGGCATGTAAAGCCTCTCAGTAGGATCTGACATGTAGTAAGCACTCACATGGTCATTAAAGCTGAGCTGCCCAAGATGGCAGCCATTGGCCACAGGTGGCCATGGACCACTTGAAACATGCCTGGTCCAAATTGAGATGTATTAGAGGTGTAAAACACACACTGGATTTTGAATGCTTAGGATGAAAAAACTAACAGTTTTTTACACTAATTACATATTGAAATACTGACATTTTTGATACATTGGCTTAACTAAAATATATTGGAATTATTATTAATATTTATGTAAGCTCTATGCCCAGTGTGGGGTTTGAATTGATGGCCCCGAGGTCAAGAGTTGCATGCTCTACCAACTAAGCCAGTCAGACACCCCTAAATAAAATAAATTGGAATTAATTTAACTTAAAAAAATGTTCATTTATTTTTGAGAGAGACAGCATGAGTGGGGGAGGTGCAGAGAGAGGGCAGGGCAGAGGAACTGAAGTGGGTTCTGTGCTGACAGCAGAGAGTCTGATGGGGGGCTCCAACTCAGGAACCATGAGATCATGGCCTGAGCTAGAGTTAGATGCTCAACCTACTGAGCCACCCAGGCACTTAATTTCACTTTTTTTTTCAAACGTTTATTTATTTGAGAGAGACAATGTGCACGTGTGGACACAGGAGAGGGCAGAGAGGGAGGGGGAGAGAGAATCTCAAGCAGGTTCCATGCTGTCGGCACGGTGCCTGACATGGGGCTCAATCTCACAAATTGTGAGATCACGACCTGAGCCAAAATCAGGAGTCAGAGGCTTAACTGACTGAGCCACCCAGGTGGCCCTTCACCTGTTTCTTTTTCTTTTTTATCTTAATTTTTATTTATTTTAATGTTTACTTTTGAGAGAGACAGAGCATGAGCTGGGACAGGGGGGGGGGGGGGGGTGGAGGCAGAGAGAGAGGGAGACACAGAATCCAAAGCAGGCTCCAGGCTCTGAGCTGTCAGCATAGAGCCTGATGCTGGGCTGGCACTCAGGAACCATGAGATCATGGCCTAAGGCAAAGTTGGAAGCTTAACCGATTGAGCCACCCAGGTGCCCCTTCACCTGTTTCTTTTTAAAATGTGGTTTCTGGGTTTCTCTGCTGATGGCCCAGAGCCTACTTGGGATTCTCTCTTTCCTTCTATCTCTCTGCCCCTCCCTGCTCATGTGCGCGTGCATGCTTTCTCTCTCAAAATAAATAAACAAACATTAAAAAAGTTAAAATGTGGTTTCTAGAAATCTTAAAATTACTTGTGTGGCTCACGTTGAATGTAGTTTGGCAAGTGCAAGATCGGAAAATTCCATTCTTCTGCAGGAACCTCACTGTGAGAGACCTGCCTTCCACTGAAGTCCACTCACTGGACCTGGTTAGTCATAGGACTTCTGCACTGAGGGGAACCTTCGGAAAATAGTCCAATCCCTGATTATCCAAATGAAGCAACTAAGATATAAGAGGCTCAGTGGTCACACAAAGGTCACTCTGTTTTCTAGGGTTGCAAAACACAAGTTGAATGCTCTTTCCATATCATCAGCCCCCACAAACCTGTACAGAGGTGCCTCGAATGTGTCCCCAACCCCTCTTCCACTACCTTTCTTTTTGTAAGTGAAACCTCCAGTTCCTTAAACCTCTTCGTGAGAGGGTTTAAACAGAATTCATAGTTTTGCTCACATTTGTTTGCCAATGGTCTTAAGATGTGGCCCCTCCTCACCCCAGTGCAAACGCAAAATTCTAGATAGGGTTTAACCACCATAAACCAACTGGTTAGAGTATTGGCTCTGTGGCTGTTCAAACAATATGTAAGATATGCTGATCAAACCAAGGACTCTACCACCCTCCCTGTTTGAGGAAGTATCTAATTCTGAGGAAGAATAAAAAAAAAAAAAAAAAGCAAGAAAGAAATACACCAAGGATGGGGCACCTGGGTGGCTCAGTTGGTTAAGCACCTGCCTCTTGGTCTGCACTGACAGCATGGAATCTGCTGGGGATTCTCTCTCTCTGCCTCTCCCCTGCTTGTGCTCTCCCTCCAAAATAAGTCAATAAACTTAAAAAGAGAGAGAAATACACCAGGAAGTTTGTTCATCATAGCTGTGTTCAAATCCTACTGTTGGTGAATGAGACCACGTGGTGCTTGTAAACTGGCGTGGCCCCTCAGATTTGACCATTCCAGTCACGTGGCATCTTTTCCTATGCTCTGAACCAGTAGCATCCCTGAGCCTCCCCCTCTGCCTGACACTATGTCCAAGTTTGAAAAGGAGTTCATGTTTGTGGAATCTAAGGAATACTTCCAGTTGTTTAAAATTCTTCTAATACGATTATACATTTTTATCACCAGACATCAAATACCATCTTAGCCATTTAGTGCCCCTGCTAGTTTTGGACCAAAAGCAAAGAAATCTTTCAGGTGGGATGATAGATGCTCCACTGAATCATGTGGTAAGAAAATGAATTCTTGAGAGATGACAACTGAAAGCTCTCAGGCAGCAAAGTATGATTGCAACCCACAAATGTTGCCTTCTACTTAAACACGCATACTTTTGTAGAAAACCAACCTTAATAAAGGCCATAAGGATCATGTTTTTTTTAAGTAAGCTCTACGTTCAACGTGGGGCTTGAACTCACCACCCTGAGATCAAGAGTCACATGCTTTACCGACTGAGCCAGCCAGGTGTCCCAAAGATCACACATTTAAAAAAAAAAATTAAAAAAAAAATTTTTTTTTAACGTTTATTTATTTTTGAGACAGAGAGAGACAGAGCATGAACAGGGGAGGGGCAGAGAGAGAGGGAGACACAGAATCGGAAACAGGCTCCAGGCTCTGAGCTGTCAGCACAGAGCCCGACGCGGGGCTCGAACTCACGGACGTGAGATCATGACCTGAGCCGAAGTCGGACACCCAACCGACCGAGCCACCCAGGCGCCCCCCCCAAAAAATTTTTTTTTAATGTTGATTTTTGAGAGGCAGAGTGCGAGCAGGGGAGGGACAGAGAGAGAGGTACAGAATCCAAAGCAGGCTCCAGGCTCCGAGCTGTCAGCAGAGACACTGACACGGGGCTCAAATCCACAAAGCGCAAGATGACGACCTGAGCCGAAGTTGGTACTAAGGCGACTGAGCCACCCAGGCACCCCATGATCACACATTTTAAGTTGAATCATAAGTTATATGAGAGAGATTTGCAATTGTGTAGTTTTTTAAATAATTTATAAAGTGTTAATGCAGCCTTCATTTGCTCATTGCATCCCTTCCTTCCCCTCCCCCTTTTTATAGATGAGGAGACTGAAGCGTAGGTGAGTTGCTCAGAGTTCTATGGCTAATAAGTGACAGATTCAGGCTGTCATCCAAGGTCTCCCCAGGATTCCTCAACCAGGTTTTTCTGGTTTGTTTTTTCTTTCTTTTTTTTTTTTTTTAATTTTTTTTTTTCAACGTTTATTTATTTTTGGGACAGAGAGAGACAGAGCATGAATGGGGGAGGGGCAGAGAGGGAGGGAGACACAGAATCGGAAACAGGCTCCAGGCTCTGAGCCATCAGCCCAGAGCCCGACGCGGGGCTCGAACTCACGCACCGTGAGATCGTGACCTGGCTGAAGTCGGACGCTTAACCGACTGCGCCACCCAGGCGCCCCTCTGGTTTGTTTTTTCAATACCACCAGGCTTGGTACTATTGACAGAATGGCGGTAGCCCAAACTGAGGTGCCTTATTTAATAAACCCACAGATGCGAAACAGAATGTTTCTCCCTATCCCCCTATGTGCCTTCATGTGCCTCAGATCTATTAGTCAGTCTTTCTCTTTGGCCTGGAAAGAAGTCCCAGCATCAGTTATGCAATAACTGCTTTGCTATCATTCTCATTATTTATTCTAAGTTTCCTAAGAATACAAAGAGCAGTGGCCTTGCCCTCAGTGAGTTGGAAAATCTTGTGATCAAGAGTGTAGGCCCTGCAAGACTTAAGACCATCTGAGTCTGAATCCATTTTTCCACTCACGAGCCATATTGCCTAGGAAAGAGTTTTTGTCTGTTCTGTGCCTCATATGTAAAATATAGTTAGTAACCTCTACCTCTTGTGGTTGCCAAGAATATAACATGACAAATTTCATATATATACGAAGGAATGAATATACATATTATTATCTACCTGTATCTATAGGATAGTGCCTGTCACATGGTAAGCACTCCATAGGTGTTTGTTATCATCTTCATCTAACTATTAATTATAAAGTTAGCACGCTATAAAGTTTACAAGCATAAGGATATTAACAATGTCTCAAATTATTCTACTGCAGGTACTCCCATGAAGATGAGTTATTCATCACTGTAAAGCTAGTTATTTTGTAATTAATCATAAGGGGACGTTGGTGAAAGTTAAAAACACAATCTGTTTAACAAGGAAGCAAGAAAGTTTTTTTTTTTGATAGAGAAAAGCGAGATACTTTCATATCCCAAATGCTCTTCATTCCATGATTGTCCATTTCAAACTAACTTCCTGAAGGTCTTGTCTGATGTTAGTTAAATTCGGTTCTGTAATGAAGATCCTCAAGAAGTATGTATTATGTTTGAGATAGGAATTTGGTTAGCTTGGAGAAAAGACATCCCCATACAACTTTTCAAATCAATATTTAAAGTGTGTATTAATGGAGAATCCATGATACAGGGCACATGAGTTTAAAGCACGTCAGGGACTAGCTACTTGCTTCCCATAATTTTAGACTTAAATTTCCTCACCACAAAGAGACAGACTTGGGCTGAATGGTCTTCAAGCTTGCTATCATTGACACATTTTATAATTGTCTATTATTAACAAGATTTTAAAATATATACCTAAAATATATGTCTTTGGAAGTAAGGTTTGCCTAACATCATGAAACTAATTCTGTTCAATCTTCTGGGCAATATCCAAATCCCACTTTCAAGGAAGGCTACTTGGACAATCTTCTCTTCAGGTTGTCATCCACACTGATCACTGGGCTGCTTAGTGAGGGGCTCTGCCTATGACAGGATCTTAAAATATGCCCAGAAGAAGACTATCTAGACCCCAGAGGTCCATGAAAGCAGCGAATTATCAAGAATTATTAAAACACTAGCCTAGTAGTCCTTTTGTATACATGAAAAAGTCGATCATACAATTCACTACGAATTGCAAGGAACCCCAGGAAACCAAAAGAATCTTGAAAAAGAACAAGTTGGAAGACTTAGGCTTAGCAATTTCAAAACTTACTGCAAAGTTACAGTGATCCATATAATGTGGGACTAGGATAAGGACTGACACAGATCAATGGAATAGAATCAAGAGTCCAGAAAGTCATACGTGTATGGTCAATTGGCTTTCGACAAGGGTATCTAAGTCCATTCAAGGGAGAAAAATAGTGTCTTTAAGTAATAGCGGTAAGACAAATGAACATGCACCTGCAAAAAAAAAAAAAAACAAAAAAGAAATTGGGCTTCTGCCTTACACTAAACACAAAAATTAGCTCAAAAGGGGTAATACACCTAAACATAAAAGAAACTATAGAACTCTTAGAAGAAAACATAGGAGTAAATGTTCAGGACTCAGGGTTGGGCAAGGATTTTTTTTTTTTTAAATTTCAGACAGAGCGCAAGTGGGTGAGAGAGGTGCAAGGGAGGGGGAGGAGGAGGGGGAGGAGGGGGAGGAGGAGAGGAAGGAAAAGGAGAGGAAGGAGGAGGAGGAGAGGAAGGAGGAGGAGGAGGAAGGAGGGGAAGGAAGAAGAGGAGGAGGAGGAGGAGGAGGGAGAGAGAGAGAGAGGGTGGGGGAGGTAGGGAGGGAGGGAGAGATATGACTCTGGGATCATGACATGAGCTGAAACCAAGACTCAAGACAGATGCTCAACCAACTGAGCCACCCAGGTGCCCCAATGATTTCTCATTTCATGACACCAAAAGCACAAGCAACAACAAAAAATAAACTGTCCTTCATCAAGTTAAAAAACTTCTGTGCGTAAAAGGACATTACCAAGAGCATAAAAAGGCAACCCATAGGAGTAAAAAATATGTGCAAGTCATAAATCTGGCAGGTGTCTACTCTCTAGAATATAGAAGGAGCTCTTAGAACTCCGCAACAAAAAAGACAAACCAAAAAACAGGCCCAAGACTTGCACAGACATTTCTACAAAGAAGGTACACAAATGGCTGACAAGGACAACTCAACATTATTTATCATCAGGGGAATGCAAATCAAAATCACAACGAGATACTACTTCATATGCACTAGAATGGCTGTAACAACATAAAACAGAAAATAAGTGTCTGTGAAGATGTGGAAAAGTTCGAACTCTTATACTTTGGTGGTGGAAATACAAGACGGTAAAGCCACTATGAAAAGAAGTTTGGCAGTTTCTCAAAAAGCTAAACTTAGAATTACCTTATGATCCAGCAATTCCACTCCTAGGTTTATATCCAAAAGAAGTGAAAACAGGTGTTCAAATAAATACTTGTACACAAATGGTCACAGCAATACTATTCACAATAGTCAAAAGGTACAACCCAAATGTCCATGATCAATGCGCTGTATCCATACAAGGGAATATTATTCGGCCAAAAACATTATGTGGAGTCAAAGAAGACAGATGCAAGAGATCACATAGTGTATGATTCCAATTATATGAAATGTCTAGAAAAGACAAGTTCATAGAGACAGAAAGCACTAGGGACGCTGGGGCAGGGCCCACAGAGCCCTGAGGGTAGTGGGGGAATAACTGATTAACAGAAGTTCTGGAACTAGAAAGTTGTGATGGTTGTGTGACATTCTGAATGCACAAGATGCCACTCATTTGTAGACTTTAAAAGGTTAAAACGGTAAATTTTATGTTATGTGTATTTTACAACAATAAGAAAAAAACAAAACAAAACAAAACACTGGTTCTACGTAGTATGGCAGTTAAAGGAGCAGACAACATTTGCTTCCAGCACATGCTGGGGAGCTGGGACAGGGCCATCCAAGGGCTGATGCAAGTAGGACAATGGACCAGGTTTCCCTAGCTAAGATATATGATTGCCCAACATACTTGACTTTTATGGTTTTGCTTTTAAAATCAATTCCAAAAATTCTCAGACCCATCGACGCTCATTCAGAAACAAGTGTAAATATATATAAATATATGATATTGAGAATATGTGGTATTTTAGACTACCCACTTTGTGATTTCCATTCATTAATGCCTACAAGTGAGTTGAATGCATTTAGAAAATGATGTTCAACTAACAGACAAAACCAATTATGAAAACATTTCTTCCCATTACTTCTAAGGACAAAGCATATGAGATCATAGGATACTTGCCCTAATTTAATTTGCATGGCAGAACCACAGAGTCTCTGCATTTCCAGTTACCTTTATAATTGGCAATTTCTCAGAGGAACCCAGGGAACAGATTGCATAGCTTCCCCCGTCTCTGTTGCCCTGCCCTGTGTTGTCTCTTTGTAAATTCAATATGAGTTGGTAATCAGCAGTCTAAGGAAGTACCTTCAACTTTTAAGAGGCCAAGAGTGTGTAAGAGTTCTGCAGCTTGGCTTCTGTCCTGCAATTGAGCTGTACTCCCCACCATCAGACTTTAGACCCCTGGGAAGCAGGGACTGCTAATGGCTTCTTACTGCTGTCTCCCCAGCGTGAAGCCAGGGCCATGGATACAGAACAGGTCCTCAAAAGATCTGCTACATGAATGCATGAAGCCTTAGATGATCTGAGGACAAAATAATCAAGCCTAATTAGAAGAAGCACACATTGCAGCACAGGACAATGAACAAGTGCCCCCCCCACCACCATTTTTATGGATGAGTGTGAATATCTGGGAAAAAATTAACTGGAAATGAGTGCTGTTTGAATCATGTCAGCAGCAGAATAGAAAGCTCTTGTTACAAATGAAAACCATGTCAGAACTCTGGATGTGTAACTTGGAAGTAATGTGTCAAGTATTATTTACATACATAAGTATTCCATTTTGGTCACCGTTTCTACGTCCATTCTCCACCTCACTCCAACACATCACTCATAGAATATGTATCCTTGTTTACGTAAGTTTTTTTTTTAATTTTTTTTAAACGTTTATTTATTTGAGACAGAGAGAGACAGAGCATGAATGGGGGAGGGGCAGAGAGAGAGGGAGACACAGAATCGGAAGCAGGCTCCAGGCTCTGAGCCGTCAGCACAGAGCCCGACGCGGGGCTCGAACTCACGGACCGTGAGATCGTGACCTGAGCTGAAGTCGGACGCTTAACCGACTGAGCCACCCAGGCGTCCCTGTGTACTTAAGTTCTTAAAAGCCATATTGGTTGCTGAGCAAGCATTTTGGTTTATGGTGTTTTGATTTACGGTGATGTACCTCATTCTTTCTCATTCTTTATGTAAAGGACTGGTGTGGGATATCTAAGAAGCCTTGATGGAACCAATGCGGTAAAATTAAAAGTGTGGATGCTTCATTTGAAATCTTTGGGCAGGAAGTAGGATGTAAGTCAAAGCTGGTAAACATATCCAGGCTTAGTTTAATAGGAGACCAAGTTAATAAATCAAATGACAGTGGGATATCTAACCATGTGTGTGCCTTTTCTGTAGATATTTTATGCCAGACATTAAATTTGGTTTAAGGCACTTCCTTGCCAATCTTTTCACCACTCTGAAACACTTATTTCCCTTCAGTTATCTAAGGATTTTTACAGGCAGAATCAATCACTTTGTTTCTTAAAAGAAAGGAATAAAACTGCTCCATGGCAAACAAACAAACAAACAAAAAAATAGCCTTTATAAACTATTATAAACTAAATTACAAATTGTATTTTGTTCCCTTTTAAATTTTTTTTTTCAACGTTTTTTATTTATTTTTGGGACAGAGAGAGACAGAGCATGAACGGGGGAGGGGCAGAGAGAGAGGGAGACACAGAATCGGAAACAGGCTCCAGGCTCCGAGCCATCAGCCCAGAGCCTGACGCGGGGCTCGAACTCCCGGACCGCGAGATCGTGACCTGGCTGAAGTCGGCCGCTTAACCGACTGCGCCACCCAGGCGCCCCGTATTTTGTTCCCTTTTAAATGATACTCTATATCCTTTGTTTGGTTAGATGTTTGATGAATAATGTATTTTAATATTTAGATATACTAAGATGATTTGGGGATTCAGTCTATTTCAACTTGCATAGTTGAAGACGCATAATCGGAGACATGTGCCCGCTGAGCCCCAAACTTACTTTATCATGAGGCTCTGGCCATCAACAGCTTCACCGTCCCCTATGTTGTACTTGCTTGTCAAATAAAGGGAGATCTCAATCTTTGAGAGTTGGCTTAGTGTATTTGCCTTGTTGGGGTCATTGGGGTCAACTGCTCCTTCCCCTGTAGAAAGAAAACATTGTTACTCTTACCATTTGCTCATTGTGATGGTGGCGTCAGCAACCCAAGATAAAGGTTTACAGGAAAGGCTCAGTTGTACAGGAGATAACGGTCTTCATAAAAAAAATTTCTAATATACAGCAAGAGGCTTTTATTTTTTTTGAAGTTTCTTTTTTTTAAAAATTAATTTTGATATAGAGAGAGAGCGAGCGAGCGAGCAAGCGAGCATGGTGAGGGCAGGGGTTGGAGAGAGGCAGACAGAGAGAAGAGAGAGAGAATCCCAAGCAGGCTCTGTGCTCTAACAGCACAGAGCCTGATGCAGGGCTCGATCTCACAAACTGTGAGATCACGACCTGAACCGAAATCAAGAGTTAGACACTTAACTGAATGAGCCACCCAGGCGCCCCTGTCGTTATCTTCTTAAATAAAGTTGAATATTAAGATTTTTTTGATCGAGACTAGGAAAACTAAACAACTAAATGTCAACCACAGGATAAGCAGAAGGAAGAAGCTCTTACCAAGAAAAGATTCCACACTAGGAACCTCTCCCAGCAATTCCAACAATTCATTCAGCAAGTCCTGTTTATCAGGAGCAATTGCATCCTGGTGTTCCAGCAGGAGCTAAAGCAATAAAGCAATAAACACACACACACACACACAAATAAAAGTAAATTCTTAAGTGCTACCATTTTTACATCAAGTTCCCTTTCCAGTTTTCCAAGATAATTTTCTTCTCATGTTGTTTTAATCTTATTTTTACTTTTTCAAAGTAAGCTTTATGCCCAACATGGGGCATAACCTCATGACCTTGAGATCAAGAGTCATGTGCTCTACTGAATGAGCCAAGCAGGGACCCCTATTGTTTAGAATCTTAATTACAAGTCAGACATTTATTTATTTTTTTAATGTTTTAATGTTCATTTATCTTTGAGAGGCAGATAAGAGCACAAGTGGGGGGCAGGGTGAGAGGGAGACACAGAATCTGAAGCAGGCTTCAGACTCAGGGCTCGAACCCACGAACCATGAGATCTATGCCCTGAGCTGAAGTTGGATGCTTAACCAAATGAGCCACACAGGTGCCCCACAAGTCTGACATTTATTCAAATCAGAGACCTCAGGGAGGTGACACAGTTTTTAATTTTATCCCAAAGGGAGATAAAGAAGAAACTGTAGCTCAGTGAAAGGTGTTCACAAACCATCTTTTAGCAAGATCATGTGAGGTGTGCCAAGGAGCAGCCTTCTACTTCTACTTTGACCCCTGTGCTCCAGTCTGCCTTTAGAGGAAAGGTCAAAGTTGGGGAGGAAAAAGCCTAAAATGAGGCAGAAGTCCCTTGGCTAACACTGGTAACAAACTGGAAAGGCATTTCCATATCTCTTCACGGAAAAATTATGCAGTAATCAAACACTATGGATATTAAAAAAAAATCACCACTATAAGCTATTTTAATCTGCCTGGCATTGAAGATCTTTCAAGGGTAGGGGTGGCAGAAATGACCATATAGTTCCTTGGCCTGAGGCCCAGATGTGTTTCCTCAGGTACATAATCCCCACAAGGATCAAAGGCAAGCGAAGACATTACACAAGTAATAGAGGTGATATAATGTCACAGTAAAATCTGGAAGGGTAGTATATCTATTTTTGGGGGGGAAAGTAAGTTAGAGACAAAACAAAGTAAGATGGATACATTTATGCCCTTGTTCTCTGAGGGGATAGGAGAGCTGATGTGGCTGCTTTCTCTGGAGAATGAAAAATTTAGGCAGCTAGCTTCTACCCTTTAGGCTGGTAATTACAGAACATGCACGTTTCTCAAAAGTGTCTTTTTAAAGAGCGTTTGGAGGTTCTACATGTTCCTTAGAGGACAAGGGGCAAGCATGTGGCCACAGGCTGGGCCAAGTGAACTGCTGTTATGCCTGGTTGTGGACACCTCTTCATTTCAGACAGACAGTCAACAGACAGTTTTTCTCTGCAATTACTTTCCTCCCACGTTATTACATCTGCTTCCAATCTGTGAGGAAAATCCAGATTGGTCACAAACTGTATTTCCCAGGATTGGATTCTGTTTTAAAGTTTGGCTAACAGAACAGAACAGACCATTTCTCCTTAAAGAGTAACAATGTAAATTAATACAGTAACATTTTTTCCTCTGCTATGCCTGGGAAAGAATGTCTCATTCTAACAGAGAACTCCCCACCACTGTATCCGCATGAGGATACTGCCCTCAGCAAACGCGTAGCCAGCATGCGGACATTTTTTGGAGATGGATTATCTACCATAAAAAGAGACAACAGACTCGTTGCTCAAATAGGAATGAGACCACTTGATCATTAGAAAATTGCCATTACAAATGTTGCGCTGCTTGCACACGTTTTGTGATTTCCAGTGTTTATACAGAGAGCAAAGAAGTATAGCCTCTCATTTAATCAGCCGACTCACTCCTTCAGCTGGTCATTCAGACCTGCCTTAGTTTAGGATCACTCAAAACACGGAGATTCTCTGTTCCAGCGGTAAAACAGGGAAATAGAAAGGAGATGCAGTCTTTCTTCCAAGCCTGTACTCAGGATTTTGTTTCTGGGAAGAGCTTAATAATAAAGCCTGAAATTTTAAGCAGCCGACCTTGCCACTTGTTAGTGTACCTAGGACCTTTCAGAGCTGTGTATCTGTTATGCTTTCCTCCTACGTGTGGGTATAATCCACACTGGGGATATCCTTAACCAGGCTTCTTCATCTCCAGTATGTATCTGCAGAACTTGGGTTCTTGTTAGAATGCCCGTTCTGAGGGCACTTGGCTGGCTCAGGCGGTTAAAGCACATGAATCTGGATCCTGGGGTTGTGGATTCAAGTCCCACACTGGGTGTAGGGATTACTTAAAAACAAAATCTTTAAAAAAAAAAAGAATGCAGGTCTGGGGTACATTGCTAACAAGTTCTCAAGACTTTGGAGTAGCAAGGTCCAAAGCTATTTTAAAAGCATTCTCTTTTAGGATAAAAGGAAATATGTACCAAATGATCTAAAAACAAAACAAAACAAAACAAAACAAAACAAAACAAAACAAAACAAAAGAAACCTCTCAATGCTTGGCCTTCTTAGTTCAAATGACTGAGAGGCCATCGAAGGCTTCCCATGCTGAGCTAAAGGCCCTGACCCAACAGATGCCTAATGCTCCTTTTATGGCTGATTGCAATAATGTTTGCACGCCATCTGGATGGAGACATTATGACATAGCAGAGACTATGAAACTGCCTGTGAGAAATGGGGTTTTCCGGAACAAAAGAAATGATTCTTCGCAGGTGGCTAATGTTGGGTGCGGTGTCTCCTCTTGCCTAATCTCAAGCAGCCTGCTTATTTGACCTCTCTATACGTCCACCACTAGAGAGAATATTGTCATTGTCCCAGAATTTTACTGGAAAAGCTGGGAAGATTCTTGAAAGGGAGAGAGAAATCGTGTGGGGGGTCCAGGCAGTGTATCCCTGATGGGTGGGGGAATATTAGGGCCTGTCCCTGCTCAGGGCTTAATCTTCACATTTACAATGGATTAAGTAAGAAGTAAACTTTCCTTGTTTGGGTGAAGGAGTTTTATTATGCACAAGAGGGAATAAACATACCATGTAAAAAGTAAACGTAACTTGTTTAGGAAAAGGAGTTGTATCCATGTACAAATGTCAGGGAATAAATAACCAAAGGTTTCTTAGTATTCAGAGTATAAGTATTACTAGCACATGCTTACAGTTAAGTCTGGTAAAAACTAAGCATTTTCAAGATAATGGCGTCCGAACCGTGGGTCTACTGCTAAGACCCTTCTCCAACCCCACTTACTGAATGTGTGCTGATGATTTCTTCAACTGAAATATAAATGACGGGTTTGCTGACTGTCACCACATCTGTGTATTTATCCACATTAAATGTTTCTTCTGGCTCAGGGACATTACAGGCTTCTTTGAAATATTTCCTAACAAAAAAAAAAAACAAAAAAACAAAAACAAATTCTTAAGACAGGGTGCAAATTTCTGAGGCAAACCAACACTGAGGAACTCATGAATTAGGATTAGGGCTTTGTTCTCCCAAACTGTGGTTGCGTGAGGATTTCTTATAGTATCTTCCAGACTGGCGCCTAGCTATGGAAGCTGAGTCCATGTTTCTGGACGTTGGACCCAGCTCTTCAGACAGGAACGCAGAGAGAAAGAGGGTCCCGGTTCTATTAGTGACTCAGGGTAAGCCAATTATGGGGCAGGTTATTTAAAAAAATGTTATTTTGAAAGTGGGGCCCCTGAAATTTAAACACAAAAGTCGAGACTGATAATCTTTGATCTAAGAATCAAGTCTTTCTAGAGAAAATAATCTGAAAAGCAATTCATCAAATGTGCTACTTTACATAGCACAAACTCCTGGGACTAATAATCCTTCAGAGCGTCTGTTGCCAACCTGACAGAAATTCGAGTTAAGCCTACTCTACTCCCAGTTGATCCAAACAACGGTTGCTGGCCAAGGGAAAGACTGTTAAGGCTAGACCCACAAATACATACAAGGTCCCATTCCTCCAGTAGTCAGAGTCTAACAAGTCTGCTCTTTCAACAATAGCAAATTTAGAGGGATCAAGAAAGCCAGGTAATCTGATCATGGTTTAGGAATGATCCTTTGTACAGGTAGAGAAGGTATTTTCGTCTATAATGTAGTAAATTTTCGTACGTCTGAAATTATCCTTGGTTTATCTCCTAAGGTACCCAAGGCTTATACACCAGAAAAGACCTCTACCTTCTCAGCCCAAGGCTGAAGAGGTTAAATGGCAAACAGCCATGTTGGTCGGGGGGAAGAACATGTTTCCAGGTGACAGCTGGTCTTTCTACGCTTTGACATTGACACTTTTAACAGGTTGCTGAGCAACACATAGGATAAATACAAGTGTCAGAGGAAAAAGTATGAATTTTAAGGAAGTGAGGGGGGACTTTGGTTTGCTTTCTTTTTGAAGAGCTGGAACCATAGATATTTGATAACAATAATCTGAGAAGAAAGGAAGTAAAGGGAAGCTGTAATAGCAGATAAGGATATGCAACAAATAGTACTTTATTCATCCGTGAGAAGAACTAAAATTAGCAGCTTGAGAAATCAAAACTTCCTGTAGTAAGAGGATTTGGAGGGAGTTTTCTCACAAGAGGTCACAATTCTTTTTCTCTGTTTTTTTTTTTTAATGTTTATTTCTTTTTGTGAGAGAAAGAACATGAGCGGGGAAGGGGCAGAGACAGAGGGAGACACAGACTCCAACGCAGGCTCCAGGTTCCGAGTTGTCAGTACAGAGCCTGACGCGGGGCTTGAACTCACAAACCGTGAAATCATGACCTGAGCCAAAGTCGGATGCTTAACCAACTGAGCCACCCAGGCTCCCAAGAGGCCACAATTCTAAAGAGAGAACAGTGATCAGGAACTACCTGTGAGTAGATAAATCACTATTCCAGAGGAAACTGAGGAATGGGAAATGAATTTTCCAAGTGAGGAGTCAAAGAGTCCATATTTGTGTCTTATTTCTATGACCTACTACCAATCGAATGGCAACAAGAGAAAAAACAAATGCCAAGTTGAACATGCTTCCTTGGAGAGCTCAGGGTGAGTACATCTTCCCACCAGACTCACTCCTAAAATGTACCCACGGAAAGATTAGGGATGTAATTTGGAAATGCATATCAAGTCAATGACATTAAGTCTTACACGGCTAAGAGAGGTTTGAGAATAGGACATATTCATATACAATACACAAGAAATATAAAAGCTGGATTTTCCTAGCTTTTTGAAAACCAAATACTCCATTTCCTACTAAAGTGTTTGATGCAGATAAGCAGGTTCTTTCTCACTGGACACATTCTTTAAAACAAACAAACAGGGGCACCTGGGTGGCGCAGTCGGTTAAGCGGCCGACTTCAGCCAGGTCACGATCTCGCGGTCCGTGAGTTCGAGCCCCGCGTCAGGCTCTGGGCTGATGGCTCGGAGCCTGGAGCCTGTTTCCGATTCTGTGTCTCCCTCTCTCTCTGCCCCTCCCCCGTTCATGCTCCGTCTCTCTCTGTCCCAAAAATAAATAAACATTGAAAAAAAACAAACAAAAAACTCAAAAACTATCTTCTTAAGTTCAATGAAGAAGACATCAGCCATTCTGACTTTTATTCTAAGTACTATCAGCCTGCAGCATACCAGGAAAAATAAACATTTCGTTTTGTCCACAGCAGAAATCAAACATCTGGGGATGACTCAGTATGGCAGGGGTACTGGGTACGGGGGGGGGGGGACGGGGAGCCCCAGACATAAGTACCCCTCCTCTTTCCCCACAGGGCCAACCAGAAAAAAATGCACGCCACCACCTGAGGCTCCCGTCCCTCACCCCCAACTCCAGTTCTGTGTACAGAACACACATTATTCTTGTTCATCATCTTCCAAGTTTCTCCACAGGCCATGAGCCCTCTCACCTGAACTCATGATAGGTCTCTGATAAATAATTGTTCATAGATGACAGATGCTCATTTTCTCCTTCAAACAGCTTATTGGAGGCTGCATGCTGAAGAACCTTGGCCACCGATCCCAAATTTCTCCTTTGGTCGGAAGTTATCTGACCTCCGGCTGTCATGTCGATGATATCAAAGCCGTCAGGAGCTACGATAGCTGGGTTCATGTACCGATAGTACAGGAGGTTTCCAACAATCTGGGGTAATGCAGAGGAAAAGACAATTTTTAAGAGAAAAAACTCAAGAGCTTTAGATTCCTTTAAATTGAAGTCAGTATTTACTGACGTTTCCCAAGAAAGATCATTTTCTGATCTGAATCCTATAAAGGAGTTAGGTAAAGGGAGTGAAAAGAATCACCCATTACTAGTGTAGTTAACAAAATTATTTTTGGTGAGAAATAGAATTGATTAGACCATACTGCCCCAAAGTGCTCTACATGCAGAATGTCAATAATGTGTAAGATCTCCAAAGTAAACTCAGCATAATCAATAATCTTGACAGTCATTAAAAACAGAAGACCTGTAACTTTTTACACACAGGTATACAGGAGATAAAAAAAAAAAAAAATCTCACAAAATGGTATGCTGGTAATTTTGGCTGACACCCCCAGGGGAGGCTAGGGTGAGATGACCCTTGAAAATCTACCTTTAATAGTTCATCTTCTGTGGCGTCAGGAAATTTCTCATGGATCGAATTCTTCAGTACTTTGGCTATATACCTCAATCCATAACTACATGTAAAACAGATGACAAAAGAAAATAATGGAAAAAAGGCTAAGTGAGGAAGAAATGCATAGCAGTTGTTCCTGTCAACTAAAGCTGAGCAGTGGTCTTAAAAAATTAAACATAAAATGAGATGGTAACAGAATCACAGGACCTTCACCGATGATAGTAACTGAGCGTCCCCTCTTTAGAGAACAGTTGTGCATTTAAAATGCAAACACAAGCAATCTTTTAAAGTAGTCACACAGTATCAGGGAACACTCTTCTCTTTACTGCCATGATTTCTTTTACATAGCATTTCAAGAACTTTCAGTGAAGAATGTTCAAGTTGCTACATGTACAACTTACGGTAGTAGATCTCGGGAAGAAATGATAGATTTCAGGACTTTGTCCGTGACCCTTCTCAGGTTCTCAATGGATGCCTCCAGTTTATTTTTCACTTCTGGGTATGTCAGAGCTTGTTCTGTGGTCACATCATAAGGCAGCTTGCTGAAAACACAACAAGGGGCTTCGATTAATTGGGGCCTTGGAATAAGCATTTGTGTCCTTGCCAAGCTGTTTCTACAATCAAGCTTTGTACGGTGAAGCGGACTCTACCCACACAGGGGAGGCCCTACGTGCCCAGACAGTCCCTCTGTCACTAGTGGATCAGGGGGACTTCAGGCTCCCTCTTGGGCTCTTCTGGCAAAATAACGGGCGACTCAAATGATATAAACCTAACTTTCTATCTCTTCAGTTACAAAAAAGCAGTATGTTCCTTACAGAAAAAAAAAATGCATATAGGCAAACAATAATACCAACCTAGAGACAACCATTTTTCACATCTTGATGCATAGCTTTCTAGGTACTACTGTATAATTCTGGGTATGTGGGCCTTCCATAAGCCTGGATATGAGGGAGTTGGTGCCTAGGCATAACCCACACAGATCCTATTTGTGTGTGTGTGTGTGTGTGTGTGTGTGTGTGCATACACACGTATATATATTTTATAGAAAGTGGGTTATTTTACCCACCTGCAACTGAAAACTATACAGCATTTTTCCATACCGATAAAAATATATCATTATTCCAAACAGTTATTAGTCTACTATGTGTTATACAAACATTTATTTAACAAATTCCTCAAAGCTAAATATTTTGACTTTCCCCAACTTTTTGCTGTTACAGACAGTGCGTGAGAACCATCCATGTAATTCTCTGTGCGTATCTGAACTATTGCACAAGGCATCCTTTTGCAGAAAATAAAAAGCCGGGATTGCTTAGATCTACAAACTACCACCCAGAATAAGCCCATTCCACCTGGCTTATTAATGCTTACGCAGGCAAGCCACTCGGGAGTTGTGAAACAGTGCATATCATCAGGCGAGGAGGTGTGCCATTTCTAGGTCTAGGTTTAGAAACACACGACGAAAAACCAAGGCAGAGAATTACGGAAATTGTGGCTTTGGGGCTCAACTGGTACTGAAATGTGAAAATACCATGCAAAACCAAGATGAGTCCAAGAATGTGGCCTGCATGGATATGTTAAAGGGAGTAACATCTTTAAAAAATTTTTTTTTTCAACGTTTATTTATTTTTTTTGGGACAGAGAGAGACAGAGCATGAACAGGGGAGGGGCAGAGAGAGAGGGAGACACAGAATCGGAAACAGGCTCCAGGCTCTGAGCCATCAGCCCAGAGCCCGACGCGGGGCTCGAACTCACGGACCGCGAGATCGTGACCTGGCTGAAGTCGGACGCTTAACCGACTGCGCCACCCAGGCGCCCCAAACATCTTGAATTGAAAACTGACTCTGGATAGTAAATTTTGTTTTTTTTTAAACTTTTTTAAAAAAGCTTTTATTTATTTTGAGAGAGAGTGCATGAGCAGTGGCTGAGGACTGGAGGGAGGAGGGGTGGAGGGCGGCAGAGAGAGAGAGAGAGAGAGAGAGAGAGAGAAAGAGAGAGAGAATCCAAAGCAGGCTCTGCACTGTGAGCATAGAGCCTGATGTGGGGCTCAAACCCATGAACTGTGGGATCATGACCTAAGCTGGAACCAAGAGCTGGACACTTAACCTACTGAGCCACCCGGGTGCCCCTAAATTTTATTCTTTTAACAGAGTTTAAGAGTATATATAATAACCATGTAAAAATGGTAATAAAACACGACTGCAATACCAACATCTTCCGGCCTCAGTTACCTGGCTTCTCCAGTCTGTGTTTCTAGTTGGTTCACCCAAGCCTTGTACACCTCTACGGGGTTTGTGTTGATGGTCAGGGACTTGTCATCGAGGATCTCTTTCACTACGGGAGCCAGGAGCTGGCGCAGGGTGTTCTGTCCACGGGCCCCCCTGTTGAAGCTCACAACCATCTTGATGACGGTGGGGTTCCCAGTCACTATGTCCTGTACCTGATCCACCTTTGACCTAAAACAAACCCAGACCAAAACAAGTGGTTTGCCTCTATGTACAGAGTTTTCAACAGTGTATGGTCCCTCTGGCAAGCAAGGACTTGCTCCATGAAAATCAAAGATGGTGTGGTTTAAAAGGAAGTGATTATTTCTGATACGTGTGTTCCTTATTTGAGGAACTCAAGCACTTAAAACCTAAGTGCTCAGCCTCAATTTCAGTCTAGAAGGCAGGAAGGAACTGAAAGTGGACCAACGCTAAGAAGAATACAGGGTACCACTGTGCAAGTATTATGTCCCGTCTAGTTACCAAATTTCAAAAACAACTTTCTTGGTTCAAAGAACTAACTCCGCTTTTTCGAATCCCAAATTGACTGCGGGGCAGCTTCTGGCTGAGACTATGTCACATGGCTGAGAGAGCTTTTCTCGACTGCTGACTGCCAACTCCCGTGAGCGTCCCTTCTCCTCCTCCCTTTCACCTCTGTACAACCTCTGACGCTCCCGCATGACCACTGGCCCCCTCTGTACCCCCTTTTCCTTTACAGTCTCAAAGAGCTGCATTCTGTTTCTCACCTTACTCAGTCATTCCCTCTCTTTCCTTTGCTGCTCCGCTTCCCACATTTTAACTGTTCCCACTCATGTCTTTCTCCATGATCTATCATCAGACCTCACTCATACGTTGCAACTTCAATTACCATCTCTTTGGAAATTGTCCTCTGAGCCCAGTGAGTAATCCACTTCTCCTTCCTGGGAGTTGGGTCTTCCATTTCCAGTTTTCTGCTGAGCATTTTCACCCATAAATTCTATACCTGTAGCTCATATTGCTCTAACACTCCCAACTACATCTTTTTCCTTCTGACTCCCCCATTTTTCTGACCTGGGCAGCTATAATCTATTCTATTCATACACAGCAGCAGAACAATTCTTCTAAAAACCCAAAGCGGCTGGGTCAATACCCCACTCAAAGGCCTTTCACACCTTCACAGGAAGTAAACAGTGCCTTGCACTCAGGCCTATACTCAGCGACTCCCATGATCTGGCCCAACCTAGCCTTTTAGCTCCACCTCCCAGTCATCTGGGTTAAATCGCATCTTGGCTAGATTGATCCTACTGGCTTTCTTGGACTGTGGCCCGTGCTGTTTCTGTCAGCGGTGTGCCTTATTTCCTTTTTCCACTTTTTCTGATAAAAAACTATAGATATTCTTCAAGGATTTGGATCAATGACTTCCTCTTCCACAAAATCTTTACTGAGTGACCTAATTTAACTGGAGCTTTCCTTATGTATGTATGGATATATTTATTACTTCTTAATTTGAGGACCGATGACACACAATGTTAGTTTCAGGTATACAACTTCGTGTTCTGACAAGTTTATATGTTATGCTAGGTTTACCACAAGCGTAGCAGCCATCTGTCCTGTTACATCACTATTACAATACCATTTGTAACTGGAACTTTTCTTTCCATCCCTCTGATCTGTTACATGATATGGATCATTCATTAGTACTTATTTATTTCAGGGCACACATTCCCATATATTTCTCATGTTGGTTCACAGATACCCTGAGGGCAGAGGTTCCTAGCTAATATGTTTCAGAGATCTGTAGGAAATAGTATAGCTTAAGGTATTAAGAAGCCAGGCAGGCAGTTAAGGTTCCAGCTAGTTGTAAGGGCATTTTCATTTTTTTTTTTTTCCCCACTTAGTAGACATCCACATTTTTTTCCTTACCTTAACTGAATCTGAAATCAGCGAAAAGCAGTTTAATTCCAGTAAGAGAAGTATAAAAAGAGTATTTGGCAGAGATTGTTACCCCCATCTGTTTATAACTTTATTACTCACAGAATTTTAATTACGTTAAATTTTTTCTCACTCACTTTCAAAAAACTTTCGATTTTCAAGTTGTTGCATACTTGCAAAATCAAAAGTTAATTTAGCAGTAAAAAAGGTATCACTGGTGGGAGAAAGCTGTACATGAATATATCTATAGTGATGTAGAAATTTCTTAAGGAATTTGATACACTTTAATATGTATGAGTCATTTCTGAGAATAATTTAAATATTATTTTAGCAAATAATGATAATCTAAAATGATCTATTCATTAATATCTTTACATATATATTTATATACCTACTTTATTTCTTCCTCCAGAGCTGTCTTAAAAAGCTTGAGGAGTAGATATTCTTCTCGCTGATTGGAAGCATAATTGTATAGTGTGAAAATAACAGTATCCATAAATTTAGTTGACTTGTTCTGTGGCATCTGGAAAATCAGCTTAGCCAGATATAAAGGATTGGTCTAAAAGAAAAGAGAGAAGACAGACAAAGTCCCCCCCAAAACTGTATGTTAATATATTATTAAAGCAGAAAGGAGTACCCAATTCCCTGCCCTTCAGTAATTTAATATGCATAAAGCCTCTAGTGGAGTATCTGGCACAAAGTAATACTTTAAAAGGTATCAGCTAATATCGATACCACAGGAAGTTATATTAGAAAGCTACAACAGGATTTGTTTATTTAATTAAATACAATTGTGTGCACTTTATACTGTTAACCATTTCAAGTCACATATTAATATTTATTATGGAGACACAGAAGAGAGAGGGGGTGGAAAACAGAATCTGGTATCCGAAGATACTGGCAATAATGAAACAAGGGCCCAGTGAAACAGACTATTCCAGAAGGACTGCTGAATGAATAGAAGGAAATACATCCCATATTCTGAGTCTAGAAAAAGGGTATGTTTACATGTAGAGACAGTGGGATGGTCATGATGTTTTCCAAGGAGAGAGAAGGTAGGAGTAAGGTAGGGAGGCTGAAGAGAAGGGTGAAGGTCAGGACAGTTGATAGACGAAAAGCAGAAGAAAGTGACAGGGGGTAAAAAAGACACCTTAGAACTCAAGAATTAAAAAAAGAAAATTGATGTGGAGTTCTGAGGGCTCCGCTCAGGGTGGAGCTCCTGAGATACAACACCAGACTTCGGGTTATATGGGTTTTCTCCCACAGCTACACGAGCCAGGTGGAAGTTAGAGGAGAAAAACTATTATTTAGGCAAGAGAGGAAAATATTCATGCAAAGAAAGTAAATATCCTACCCTTCACCTTCTTTCCGATGAGAAAAGAAACTTTTCCATATGTGGAAACTCGTGTTCACTTAATACACCCAAGCAGTTTTGCTTCAAAGTTTTTAAGAAAACACGAATTCTCGTTTACTTTTCTACTAAATTTACTTTCAAGCTCAATAATTATTGGCTGAAATTTTCTGAAGCAGTAGCTGAGGACGTTTTTCTTTACAGTGCTACAGTGATTCTTTCCCCACACTAAGCATGGGATTATGAGAAAGGAAACTCACTCTAAAGCTAAAGAATCCTACTCCTCGTTCCTCCCAGATGACCTAAAAGTTTTACATTTAGGCTCATACTGAAGAGGCAAACTCAACAATCTCTATATTAGCTGTCCTGTGCTTTGGCTAATAATTCTTGCCAAGGCAGTAACCAAAGGCCAAATCCAGACCACTTGCTTTTATTTAGTTTCCTCAATGATCTTGGGCTAATGTCTCCAAAGGAGAGAGAGGAAAAGTAAAGAAAAATACACGGTTTCAAGAGACACTTCCCTTTGTACAACTGAACGGGCATGCTCTGGGACTATCAGTTTTGGGTTGTTTGGGGAATCAAACTTGGTGGGAATGTTCTCAATATGTTCCTGTGCTTTTTACCCTTTCTATTAGTGGGTCTCTACTTATGGGACAGGGTAAAAAATAGAAGTCTTAGGCCAATGACTACTTCCACTTTCCTTATGACACAAAATCTATCAAAATCTAACATCACTAGCTGAATCCTAAAGAAGCCTCATACATTTGGGAGGTTCACGGATATCAAAAAGAATAAATGCCAAAGATTAAATTTCCAAGTGGTGCATGACTAGTCTTCTAATTTAGGTAGACAAAAACCCTTCCTTTCTGGGATGGTTGCTGGTGTTAATTAAGCAATGGATTCCTGGAACAATACCGTTTTAACATTTTCTGTATGCTGCCACATTGTGGCCGTCTGTGGCACTACACTTGCTTTACAATCTATTATTCCAGGTAGACTTCTCAACTCTTGCTAAAGTTAACATAACTTCTTTCCTTGGGGCAAACCACACTTCATTCATGGTTTGAGTAATGTGTTCTCTGTATACCTCCTGCCAGAGCCATCCTCAGGCAAAGATTCAGGCACCTCCAGGCCTTGAGGGAATCACCATCACAAGCAGAAGCAGCCACACAAAGGGACACCCGACTCAGGCAAGTCGGGCTGATTGAACTTTTGGGGGAAAGGTTTCCTGCCCAAGGGGAGGCTTTGTTTATCACTAGCGCTTACTCAGTTTCCTTGGGACTAAGTGGATGAGCTAGTAGGGTAGATGAGGTGAATGAGGGATTAACCAAAACAATAGCTGGTCTACCACAGTCCAACCACAAGCAGCTCAGCTGATTAGCTTTCACCTGCACCCTGGAACCAGTAGAGAATTACGGTTCATTTACATCAGAGTAATGGCATGAAAATAATGAAGTAAAAAAGATACCCTATTTCCCAATCCAAACTCTCTGGCTCTTTTCTTGCATGAAGGGCAAGCTGGTACAGGTCAAGATCCATTTTTCACATACTTTTTTTCATGGCTGACAGCATCTACTTATGTTATTATTAGGTGTATACTGTTTCTGAAGATAACTATAATATAATGTCACGAAAGCAGGGGCTCCAAAGTCAAACTGACTGGTTTCCAATACCCTTGCTTTGCCCTCTGCTGGCTGTGTCTCAGTTTTCTCACATATAATAGGGGAATAACAATAATTACTATTTTCTGATGGTTCCCAGGGTTGTAGTAAGAATTACATGGGATAATGTATGCCAAACATCCCAGAATGACACGTGGTACTTAGTAGGCGCTCAAAACATGTCAGCTACCACAACTTTAGCACGGGGGAAATTGCACTGTAAACCATAAAACTTAGAGTGATCTAAAACATATCGATCCAAAACTTAGAGTAAAAGCAAATGTTCTCACCTGTAAAAGATAAAACAGCTGCTGATACGTTTCTAGTGTTTTTCTCCTCTCCTTACTTAAACTTTTAATTCCCTGGCTGTCAGTGTTATTCAGTATTTGCATTTCTCCATGTTTTTTCTTATTCAGCTTTGTTCTGTGTGAAATTACATCCTGGAAAAAAAAATTATGAAAGGACTACTTTTTACTATGGTATTCTTTATCTCCTTCTTTCATACACATCCTGAAACACATAGTTGGAAAGATTGATTTTCCACATGTCATTCATGAAGAAACAAAGGACTGAGAATGTTAAGGAAATCCAGCTCACAGGTGAGTTTGGCTTTTACAATATTTGTTCTCCAAAGCTGCACTTATTTGCTTTTAGGATGTAATATAGGCATCAATACATTTCATTAAGGAGAGAACGGTGTTTCCAACAAATGATTCTGGGATAACTGGACATTCACATTTAAAAGAAAGAAGTCAGACCCCTACCTCACACCATAAACAAAATTAACTCACAAGACATCAAAGAACTAAATGCAGCAGCTAAAACTATTTGAAAGAAAACCTAGGCATAAATCTTTGTTCCCCCTGGATCAGGCAATGGTTTCTTAGTTAGGATACCAAAAGTACTAGTGACAAAAGAAAAAAAAGATAAATTGGAGTTCATGAAAAGTAAAACCTTTATGCTTCAAAGGACACTATTAATAAAAAGACAACCCACAGAAGGGGAGAAAATATTTGCAAAGTATGCATCGAAAAAGGGATACAAAGAACTCTTGCATCTCAAAAAAAAAAAAAAAAAAACCCAAAAAAACCCCAGCCCAATAAAAAATGGACAAAAGATTTGAATAGACATTTTCTCAATTCATACCTTGTTGGTAGGAATGTAAACTATAGCCACTTAGAAAACATTTTGGCAGTTTTTTGAAAGTAAACACAGAATTACCATATGACCCAGCAATTCCACTCTTAGGGGTATATCCAAGAGAACAGAAAACATACGTTCACACAAAAACATGTATATGAATGCTCAATTATTATAATACCCCTTAAGGGGAAATAACTCAAATGTTCCTTAACTGATGAATGGATAGACAAAATGTGGTAGAGCCATACAATGGAATTTTATTTGTCAATAAAATGGAACGAAGTACTGATTCATGCTAAAACATGGGTGAACCTTAAAAACACTATATCAAGTCAAAGAAGTAGGTCACAATAGACCAGATACTGTGTGATTCTGTTCATATGAAATATCAACAACAGGCCAATCTATTGAGATAGAAAATAGATTAACGGTTGCTCTGCTATAGGGGAGAATAGGTAATAACCATTAATGAATACAGGTGTAATTTTTTTTTTTTTGTAACTGAAATGATATTCACATATGATAAAATGCACACACTATCTGAGAACATTTTCTCTGGGGTTTGTTTTTGGGGTGAATGTTTTAGAATTATGGAAATTACGGTTGCACAGTTTTTTGAATATACTGAACACCATTAAAGTGTACACTTTGAAAGAATGAATTAGATCTAAAACTATAAAAGCACTTGCAAGAAAATACACGAGGCAGAGATTAGAGATAGAAGTGAGAGGAATCCCCTAAATCTTTAACAAAGTTTTTGTCAATCGTGCTCCTTTAACCATTTACAGAGAATCTTGGAAAAGGGATGGCTGCAAATATCGTCAAGAGGTCCCTTCAGGCTATTGTGTCCCTTTCAGATGTTTCAAGAGTCAGGAACAAGAGTAGAACTTTTAGAAAAGGGTCTGTCACACATTTTTACAGGGATCCACAGCAAAAAATACAACTTACATCTTTCGCTGGGAAACACACAGTCACGTGCACACACACACGCACTATGAAATACTTAGCCATACTACTGGGATACACTCTGGTACCTTCAATATGCTTTTATCCTATTCTTTTTTAAGGACTGCTGATGTGACTCACTAAATTGATTTCATGACCCACCAAGGGCACATGACTCATATGAACGCCACTGCTCTAGAATGCCTCCTCTGTCACATAACAATGGGTCACTGTTCCACAGAACAGGTGGCAATAAAACGGTTTTTCCTAAATGTTCTTCCATCTGCTTCCCCGAGCTCTTAGCCCAGCCTCCATGTGAGGAGCTGATCTGCGGCCAGCAGTAGGATGCTTGACTGAGGGGGGCACTCCAGGAATTTCAGGCAAAAAAAAGCTTTGCTGTGCATGTTCTGCTGGTCATCTAGCATCCCTGGCCTCTGTCCACCAAATACCAGTAGGGACCCTAGTCATTTTCACAGTCAAAAATGTGCGTGCCACCATTTCCAATTGGCCCTGGGGGTGAGAACCACTGTCAGCTTTTGTGTACAGGCTCTAAATCTGCTTACCTCCTAGCACCCCATTCTCCCACCCCGTTCTCCCTGGTTCAGTCACACGTAGGAAAAAGCCCTTGGAGCTCTGAGATAAATAAGATGGTTCTATATGGTGATATCCACTGCCCTCCAGGTCTGCGGTTTTATTCTTTGCCATTCTCAGCTTAAGGAAAACCTGGACTTCATCACTTAACGTCTGTCCTCTTAATTGCTCACATGCGGAAAGAGGGGGATTTGATTTGCATTTCCATGAAATTTTTTAGAAAGGCAACACTGTCACCTTCATTTCACAGACATATAAAATACTTCAGGATTCAAAAGGAAGTGTGCTTAGCACCAGATGGAGGTTAAGAGGAAGTCTAGGCAGGCAGCTGCCTGACATCCTTATTGACAGCAAGTCTTAAAACATCACCAGAAGAAGTCTGGTTTAGAGTTTCAGACAACCCAGCTCTCTTGTCTTCAAGTAACTGGTGAGGTATAGACCATTGAATTCCCTCAAATACACGGAATAAACACATGATCTTGGTTTTAAATACATGGCAGAAAAAAACCAACTTGCTATTTAACTTCCCCTCCAATTATTGTCCACGTTTGGGGTTTTGGAGACACAAAAATAGGGGTATCTGCAAAGCTTAGTAAGATTTGCGACCTTGTGCAGGTTAACCTTTCTAAGCCTGTTTCCTAAGTCTATAACATGGGCTTAATAATAGCAGTGTGAGCTGCTGTCAAGATTAAAAACAATATACAGGAAACATTTAGCACGTTTTGAGTGAAGAAAACAAGGTTCAGAGAGGTTAAGAAACATGCCCATGGAAACCTGCTAATATACACAGTGAAATGGTGTAATGAAGCGGTAAAATTAGTCTTCACCTGGGTTTCAGGCAGCCCTGGCCTTCAAGTCTTTTATGATACACCACATTCATCACTGGGAATTTCAGGGATTCAAGATGACTTTTACTTTCGGGGCACCTGGGTGGCTCGGTCATTTAAGTGTCGGACTCCGGCTCAGGTCATGATCTCATGGCTGGTGAGTTTGAGCCCCGTGTCGGGCTCTGTGCTGGCAGCTCAGAGCCTGGAGCCTGCTTCAGATTCTGTGTCTCCCTCTCTCTCTGACCCCCCCCCCCCAACCACTGGCGTTCAGTCTCACTCTCAAAAATAAATAAACATTAAAAAAACTACTTTTAATTTCTATCCAGATTTTCTTTCAGAGTAGTTTGAGTTTATACCCTTCTTCCTCCCTATGTCTCTAAGAAACTTCTACCCCAGTTGTTCTGTTTCTATCTACAAGCCAATGTTTTTGCCTAAAACCAATGTTAGCCACTTCACTCATCCACTGACTTTCTGTGATTTCTAGCAGGAATGCCAATTTTATTTATTATAAAATTTTAGTTTATTTTTTTTTAAGTTTATTTATTCTGAGAGAGAGAGAGAGAGAGAGAGAGAGGGAGTGTGTGCTCGAGCATAGGAGGGGCAGAGAAGGAGAATCCAAAGCAGGCTCCACACTGTCGGTGCTGAACTCACTGAACTGCGAGACCATAACCTGAGCTGAAACCAAGAGTCAGACGCTTAACTGTCTGAGCCACCAGGCACCAATTATTTTTTATTTTAGAGAGAGAGAGACAGAGAGAGAGAGAGCAAGAGAGCGAGCACGCGCTGGGGAGAGGGGTGGAAGGAGAATTTTTTTTTGTTTTGAGAGAGAGAGGGAGGGCACAAATGAGCGAGGGGCAGAGAGAGAGAGAGAAAATCTCTGGAGGGGCAGAGAGAGAGACAGTGTGAGAGCATGAAGTGGGGCTCACCCAAAGCAGGCTCCAGGTCACATGAAGCAGGGCTCAAGCTCACCTGATGTGGGACTTGAACTCATGAACTGTGAGATCATGACCTGAGCCGAAGTCAGATATTTAATGACTGAGTCACCCAGTGGTGCCCGAGAGAGAGAGAATCTTAAGCGGGCCCCACTCTCAGCATGGCTCCATCCCCTGACCCTGGGATCATGACTTGAGCCAAAATCAAGAGTCCGAAACTCAAGCAACTGAGCCACCTCGGCACCCCTATTTATTTTTTATTAAGCTCTATGCCCAATTTAGGGCTTGAATTCATGACCTCAAGATGAAGAGTTGCACCCTCTCCTGACTAAGCCAGCCCAGTAAGGAATGCCAATTTAAATTAAAAAAAAAATTTTTTTTTAATTTTTAGAGAGAGAGCGAGAGAGAGAGAGAATGAACACATGCAAGCAGGGGAGAGCAGAGGGAGAGGGAGGGAGAGAATCTCACAGAAGGCTCTATACTCAGCGTGGAGTTGATGTGGGGCTCAATCACACAAACCTTGGGATTATGACCTGAGCCCAAATCAAGAGTTTGGCACTTAACCAACTGAGTCACCCAGGTGCCCCCAATGAACGCCAATTTTAGAAGAATTTTAAGACACATGGTTACTTTGGAGAGCTGGAGTTATTCTTTACAAACTAAGCTACTTCCTTTAAAAATATTTTTCCCTGGGGCATCTGAGTGGCTCAGTCGGTTAAGCATCTGACTTCGGCTCAGGTCATGATCTCACAGTTCCTGTGTTCGAGCCCCATGTCGGGCTTTGTGCTGACAGCTCACAGCCTGGGGCCTGCTTCAGATTCTATGTCTCCCTCTCTCTTGAAAATAAACATCACAGGAGTACTGATGCATAAGGGCACTTGTACCCCAATGTTTATAGCAGCACTCTCAACAATAGCCAAATTATGGAAACAGCCTGAATGTCCATCAACTGATGAATGGATAAAGAAATTGTGGTTTATATACACAATGGAGTACTACGTGGCAATGAGAAAGAATAAAATATGGCCCTTTGTAGCAACGTGGATGGAACTGGACAGTGTTCTGCTAAGTGAAATAAGCCATACAGAGAAAGACAGATACCATATGGTTTCACTCTTATGTGGATCCTGAGAAACTTAACAGAAACCCATGGGGGAGGGGAAGGGAAAAAAAAAAAGAGGTTAGAGTGGGAGAGAGCCAAAGCATAGGAGACTCTTAAAAACTGAGAACAAACTGAGGGTTGATGGGGGGTGGGAGGGAGGGGAGGGTGGGTGATGGGTTTTGAGGAGGGCACCTTTTGGGATGAGCGCTGGGTGTTGTATGGAAACCAACTTGACAATAAATTTCATATATTGAAAAAAAATTAAAAAAATAAAATAAATAAATGTAAAAAATATTAAGAAAAATAATATTGTGTTTATCATTAAAAAAAAGAAAATAAACATCACAAAAAGTATTTTTTCCTCACCAAAAATATGCTTACTGTTTAAAAATAAAAAAGGATCAAGAAGTTAAATTTTACCACCCACCCAAAGAAAAATCATTTTTTCCCTAGCTTTAAGTATATATATATATATTTTCCACAACAAATGAAATTGTACTGCTTTAAGTACCACGGTCTTCTCTATTACACTGCACACTCTTCCCCCTGCCCTTGAATTAGGCCCCTGCCTTGGAAAAATTATTTTTCGTGGCTATATAACCTACTGCTGTTCTCTATTGTTTTTGTGTTTGGGTTATTTCACACTTTTTCACTATTATAAATAAAGCTTCAACAGTACTATTCTTAGCATCAAACTAAAAATGCTACTCTAAGACTAAAGACCATATATTTAATAATCCTTAGTTTTAATTTCCAGTAAGTGATCAATATTTGGCATTTGAAAAGGTAAATTGAAAAAATAGCTGTTTCACAAAGCTATCAATTAGGATTGCCTAAAAGAACAATCTTAAACATTTAAAAAACCTGAAAATTTGCCATGGTTTCATTATCCACATGAATAACAAGCTACATGTTATTTCTACCATTTACTATTTTGCAACTAGCCTTTACTTTAAAAGGCAAGGCATTTCCTGTTTACAACTTTATGGGAATGGGGTAAAACAGTAGTTTAAGGCTATAAAAGGCGTTTTCTGAAGGACCTTCTGGAATATATTACACTTGAAAAATTCTCATGTTTGTCAAACACAAACACATTATTTTTAAAAAGGAGAGGACTACGGTTCTTCCGGATAAAATAATGAAAACAGACTTAATACAGAACATTCACACTATACTTTTTTTAATATTTAGAAAAGAGTATCATTTCCTGTTTTGTAAATGCTCTACTTTCCTTATTTTTTGTGCACTATTTCACTATTTCTCTGTGAGGGCTGGAGACAAGAGTGGGGTGTTCATGTCCTTTTATCTGCTGGCCTTCTGTGCTGTTCATCTCCCAGTTTTCCAGAACCATAGATTCAAGTCAGTGGCAGTGAGCACTCTATGTTTGACGCATGGTAGCTTTCTCAGTGTTTCCAGAAGGTCAGCTCCCTATGCCCCTCTTGACCTGTACATTTTCTGAAAACTGATGTGGCACTGGGACAGTGACATGGTAAGAGATCTTACCCTACAAATTTCCATTTCTTGGGTAAAAATGAAACTTTTCACATAGTTTGAGGGAGCTCTGACATTAACAAGTTTCATAAAGATACAAAACTGTAGCATTACTTACTTAGAGGCTATTTGGGGGGCCACCCCACTCCGTAGGGACCATTTTGGAAATGTGCAAAGTTTTTTTTTTTTTTTTTTTTAACACCCTAACATCTCTAAGGCACTGCTGGCTTCTACTGGGTGGGGGGCAGGGAGCACTACTGTCCTGCGATTTGTATGACAGTCCTGTGTAAATAACTGTCCCTATTTTGCGTGGCTGGATTTTTCGGTGTCCTGCCGGTCATTCATGTAGGTCAAAATTCTGTGATTATTTGAGTCTCAAATCTAATTGCTTTAGGTGAAAGCAAAATACCTCCTCCCAGGTTTAATATATATTGGATTTTCTAGGACTGCAATTCTGTGGGGGGAGAACTCCTTGCTTCTTGTGAACTTTGCAAAGAGACGTTTTCCATTTTGGGAGATGAAATCACTGCAGTTCCTCCTCTCACTGGTATCCAGAGTCTCGTCTGCAGCTATTGGTAGACTGTTCAATCTGTGGTTATTCTGGGAAGAGATCCAAGCCTCAGGCAACTTGAGCACATCTTCTAATTGCATTTGGCCCATGTTTTTTCAGGCCGAAATCCATGTTTTTATTATACATTACTTGTCTACACTCGTGTAAAGTCTTATTGTGGAGGGACATACGTAACCAGGCTTCATTTCACGTCATTTCATTTCAGAATGGTAAAGAAGCCTTACAAAAGATCTTATCTAGGGGTGGGGCATAAAATGTTGCAGGTCTGAGAACCATGAGAAAAGTGGTCCAGGAAGTTGGACCACACATCCTGGATTCCGAATGAGTTTAGCTGGACAAAGGTGTTGTGGGCAAACGTACGTGCCCCGCCTCTCTTCTGAGAGCCAGCAGCCCCACAGATCGCACTGACCTCCAGCGTGATCCTGTTCTTCACCAAGAGCCCAATCTTGAGGTCCATCAGGTTTAGGTCTTTCTCCAGCTGTTGATTACCTCTGATCTTGGTCACGACTTCTTCCCTTAACCGTGCTACCTCCAGCTCCTCCTGGAAATCTAAGTTACTTTGATCCAACAGGTGTACAAATTTTCGGATCACTGTTAGTGGCGGGTTTTCGGAGCCAACTGCGGGGAAAGGAACAAGCATGTTTTAATTAGGCATGTTCGGAATTACCATCGGTCATAGAGAAATCAGGTATATCTCAATACAGCAGTAGTA
The DNA here is from genome assembly GCF_014898765.1 of Herpailurus yagouaroundi. Taxonomy (NCBI): domain Eukaryota; kingdom Metazoa; phylum Chordata; class Mammalia; order Carnivora; family Felidae; genus Herpailurus; species Herpailurus yagouaroundi. The sequence continues at coordinate 99,217,290 of NW_024412377.1, forward strand.
GAAAAACACAGCAGCGGAAGCACTTGGGTCTCTGGAAGGACTTATTCTTCCCAGGTTAAATCTGGACAAGGAAACTGATCATATAAATGAGTGCACACCACTGATGTCATCTGGCCTCACTATTTTCTAGTTATCTAATTCTCATTTATCGGCCTTCTTGCATCCTGCTTCCAGGATTCTCCACCGAGAAGAAAGTTCTATCTATCCGTGCCTTATTGATGAGAAACGTGAGAAAGAATGTTAACTAAGTTATCTCTGAGAGCTGGGGGCTGAGCCAGATAAGGGATTTGTGTTTTTGCAACAGGAAACGGAAAGTTTCCTCTCAGCCCAGAAGACCATGGGGGAAGAAGCAGGAACTAGGTGAAAGGTGAATTAGAAACAGCCAATGAGGGGAGACCTGTAAGGCCACTCAGGAGCCCATGGAGTGACCAGCGGAACACATGTTCTATGTTAGAAATTGAAATCTGGCCCTTGTCTTTTGAGCATGGACCAAGAGTAGGCACCCAGAACCTGGAAGACCAACCTCAACTGTTCAGAGGTGTGTCTGAAGTTTAAAAGTGTTTCTCCTCAGTGCTTTGAACATGAATTATAATTAAATCCCTAGCACTCTAACTTTACAAAAAATGTATTTGTTAAGGCATTTAGTGAAATCTACTTGGGCAAACTGTATGAATAAACTATCTGGACTTTTAATGATAAGGGAGTACAAGCAACAACACGAAGATGACTTCAAATCAGCCCAGGTATGGCCACTCTGTCATCACCCTCTCCTTTACACTGAGGCCCTAATCAATTTTCCTTTAACTGCCAGCTTGGTTCTGGGGTGTTTTCACATTCAAGGGAAGGAAAAAAAAAAAGAGGTAAACCAGCAACACAAATAACTAAGAGCATGAACCTCACATGAACTAAATCTAGACACCATCACTATCAGCATTTTGCCGCTTCTGATGGGCTTTACTGGAGAAATTACCTTGGATCCTGGGACCCCCTTCCCTTCCTGATGCCCATGGGAATTTATGTTCTACTATTTCTTTTTTTTTTTTTTAATTTTTTTTAACGTTTATTTATTTTTGAGACAGAGAGAGACAGAGCATGAACGGGGGAGGGTCAGAGAGAGGGAGACACAGAATCCAAAACAGGCTCCAGGCCCTGAGCTGACAGCACAGAGCCCGACGTGGGGCTCGAACTCATGGACTGCGAGATCGTGACCTGACCCGAAGTTGGCCACTTAACCAACTGAGCCACCCAGGTGCCCCTATGTTCTACTATTTCTAACAAAGGTGTTGCTAGTGACATAGCTGTATCAGAAAAAGCCTGAGAGATGCTCCAGAGCTCATGTATGTAGCTAAGTTGGGAGAATGTGAGCCATCTCATTTGGTCTCAAGTTCTCTCTTCTTGCTCCTAATGACCTTCTATCTCTGTATGTGCTAATAAGCTTGTTAGAAATGAATATTACAGCTTTACTAATTATTATGGCTCAAATTGAAGATTTCATCGGTCAATAGTAGGCTTGTGACATCTTCATGCTGGCAATCACTTTGGGGTATTTTAATTGCAGGTAATCACCTACCTTCTTAGTCAGCACTTACAGGCCATATCACAGCTGCAGCAACCTCTAAGCCTGAGTGTATTCAATGCCTCTCCGGGGGGAATGGGTGAAAATGGATAATGAGAGACTAATAAAAATGACTTTTTTTTCAGATTAAAAATGCCTTAGTCTTATAAAGATGCTGAATGAATTGAGAAAGAAATGAAAATTTGCATTTCAGTTACCACAAAACCACTCTATTTGCAAGCGGGGCTGGGCGGGGGGAGAGAGACACACAGAATCTGAAGCAGGCTCCAGGTTTTGAGCTGTTAGCACAGAGGCTGACCCCGGGTTCGAACTCACAAACCGTGAGATCATGACCCGAGCCTAAGTTGGATGTGCTTAACCAACTGAGCCACTGAGACGCCCCTAAGAGCAAATTTAAGGCAGGCCAGGCTAAGCTGTGATGTTCTGTAGGGTAGGTGTGTTCAATGTCCTTTTGGCTTAGGATATTGTCAACTCATGATGAGTTTATCCAGACGTAACTCTATCCTTAGTGGAGGAAGATTTATGCTCCCAACTTACCCAGTGTTTTGTAATCATCTCTGGCCTTGTTCGCTCTCACTAGTGACTGTATTTTCACAATTTCATTTTTCTGCAAAAGAATGAGATCAGTCATGATCTTCTGGAGGCCCATCTACTCCACGATTGTCGAATTCAGAACTAGTCAAGAACTGACAGTACTAAACAAACCAACCAATCAACCCAGAAGTGACAGTATTTAAGAAGAGACACTATTTAGAATAGACAGCATTTAGATGTGGTGTGTTCACTATTTGTTTTTTGCATTTTCTTTGAAGAAAGGGTCAGATATGTTAGCTAAAAGTATCAACAAGGTTGTATAGGACTGTTTATAAAGAGATCTAAAGGGGAAAATAATTTTAGCCCCAAATTTAGATGATCTAATCTATGTTCACATATCCATTCTTTCAAGATCCTGAAAAAATTCCTCCTGTGGGCTTCTTCACTGGTTACCAGTTATAAAAACTTTATAAGCAGTGTTCGAAAATACTTGTCTGGAATCTTCTCTCTTTAGCATTACTAGCCCACAGCCGTTTCTTCTCACACATTTCCTATTCAGTCTTCACTAGTGAAGTCTCACTCTGAACATGAATTCTTAATTCAAAGAAGAAAAAAAAGCTTCCAAATATTACCATATTGAGTTCTAAGACCTATTGTTTTCTCCTACTGTTCATTTCCACCCTTTAGCTCTGGATTTGCTGTTAAAAAGTATGTTAGGTTACTAATGTATGGCTTGCAACTATCCATCTAAGTCACAATTGAGGTTTTAAAACTTGAGCCACAGGCAGCTGGGGAGACATGAAAGTATCACTTAACCAAATTAAAAGGTTTGGTGTGTGTGTTAAGACAAAAGGGAGCAAGTGGATGAAAAATATTTGAGAAAACATTTCATTTTCTCTTTCTGGACAAAATATTCTATTTAATACAATGACTAGACAGGAACACTGTGCAAACAGCATATACAATATACCAACAGCCTTCCACTTGGCTTCTCTTCTAAAAAACATTTCCACCACTTAATAAAACTCATTCAATGCTAACATTCAACCAAACATTCATTTAATTCATTCTAAGGATGAAAATCCACTCTTGTGTGTCTTACATGATCTCTGAAATACTGTAGTCGTGAAAGGTAATTCCTTCGTGCTGTCACCATCCGGAACCAGGACTGGATCTAAAAATGAGTTAGAGACATTGAGGCAATTACTAAAAACACCTTTAATGTCTTTTCATGTAGCCTAAGGATAATACTGATATTCTGGTAAATTTAGAAGCCCACCAAATAATACTCAAAGCCTAATCTTTTTTTTTTAATGTTTATTTATTTTTGAAAGAGACAGAGAGACAGAGAGAGAGAAAGTGTGAGCAGGGGAGAGGCAGAGAGAGATGGAGACACAGAATATGAATCGGGCTCCAGGCTCTGAGATGTCAGCACAGAGCCCGATGCAGAGCTTGAACTCATGAACAGCAAGATTATGACCCCGAGCTAAAGTCGGATGCTCAAGGCTGAGCAAAGCCTGATCTTTTTTGTAAAAAAATTTTTTTTAATGTTTATTTATTTTTGAGACAGAGACAGAGCATGAGCACGGGAGGGGCAGAGAGAGAGGGAGACACAGAATCCGAAACAGATTCTAGCCTCTGAGTTGTCAGCACAGAGCTCGACCCAGGGCAAGAACCCACGAACTGTGAGATCATGACCTGAGCTGAAGTTGGAGGCTTAACCAACTGATCCACCCAGGCGCCCCAGCAAAGCCTAATCTTAACCTCCTACTTCTTTCATTGCTTTTTGTCCTAGGGGTTCAAAGTATTTTATACCTTATGATGAGGAAGATAATTTAGCTTTGTATCACTGTGCTTTAATCTCAGTAAATAAAAACCAAGAGCTCAAGGCATTTTGATGAGAGTTGCAATGGGACAGGGAACCAAAAATAAAGTCCAGGGTTTCATTCCCTTAAATGCATCCAGTATCCTTTAGCTGTTTATGGGTAACAGGTCTAGAGTTCTCATGAGGGACCGACTGGGACCTATAGCTCTCCCAGAGAACAGCCATGTATTCCATAGCAAGCACAGCACAGCACTGAGAAGCACAATGGATCTGGATGATGTCATTCTGTCTTCTCAGTTTAAAAGGTCTTTGAATTAACCTCATGTGACTCCTATCTCTCTCTAGCCTTGCTATTCCGAATCTCATCTGGATTTCCATGTTGTCTGCAGGTTCAGTTCTGCCAACCCTTTGGTTTTCAGCACTGGGGAGTGGGCACCCCAGTGCCTTTTCTTTCTTGAAACTGAGAGCCATCAGCTTGGGTAGAAAGCTGGGTTATATTCACTCACCTTGCATATCCAGGTCGTAATTAGTTCTATTTCTTCTTTTCACTGGTTTTGCATTTGCCTAATAACTAAGGCTTCGACTGTTAAGTTTGAGCCTTGTTAATATTATTAGTGCATATGATAAGAGGGATGCAAAATATAGATGGTTTCCCCCAGAGCTTAAATAATCAATTTGGACTTCTCAGAGAAAGAGCGTTTACTGGTTATTCTTCTCATAACCACATAAAGAACCTGAGCCAGTTACAGTGTTTTAACAGAATTGTTTGAAGATGATCAGCTAAGTGAGTAATGGATGTGGGACTCAAACCCAGGACTCAATTCTGACTTTAAGCCTCCCATGTACTCTTTCCATACCCTGTCTTCCAGAAGCAGAACTGCAATGAAAAGCAAGGTTCAAGCCACGCACTTAATAAGGTAGGAAGGCATGTTTACCTTCACAATATTTTCAGTATTATCAATGAATGTTTGCCGTCTGTGCATATATGCTTCCCGCTGCTTATGTCCCTTCCAAAAAGCCTGTGGAAAACAGCACGTTAGAGAATTATCAGTGTGCAACAGTTTCTCACAGCTGATTCTAGAAAGCGCAAGAAGAGAGTACATCTCAGTAGACAGTGAGTTGGAACACTGTCAGGGACCCTCCCTTCGAAATCTCATGTGAACGCCATCACTAGGGGTGGACGTTACACTGAGCAGAATGCATCAGCTCACAGCAGAAGCTTGTCCCGAACTCCAGAAAGCACAGTTACCAGGTAGAAGCCCATTTTCCCATGTGAAAGCTTAATTTTACCAAAGCTCTGGGTGGCAAGAAGTAATAAAATGCAATTGCCCTGAAACATACAAACAGGTTAACTGAATACTGGTATCATTTGGTTATAACATAAGATGTTTCTTTTTTTTTTTTTTTAATTTTTTTCAACGTTTATTTATTTGTGGGACAGAGAGAGACAGAGCATGAACGGGGGAGGGGCAGAGAGAGAGGGAGACACAGAATCGGAAACAGGCTCCAGGCTCTGAGCCATCAGCCCAGAGCCCGACGCGGGGCTCGAACTCACGGACCGCGAGATCGTGACCTGGCTGAAGTCGGACGCTTAACCGACTGCGCCACCCAGGCGCCCCAACATAAGATGTTTCAAAATAATGACTTACCTAAGTACCTTTACTACAGCAAATGACCTACCATGGCCCAGACCAAAAAGGAAGAAAAATACTTGACTCATTTGTAACTCTGGATCCCTAAAATAGAAGTGCTATGATTGATCATTTATTATCTTATCTATTTTTACATAAAGTTTAGTGATGCTTCATCATCAAAGCTTTATTAGCTTATCACCATCAAAGGGAACTTTTATAGGAAACATTTACAAAAACTGGAAACAAACTGTTATCTTTAGAATTATTAAATACCAAATTGTTGAAGTTTATCCCAATCAATTTTTTTTAGAAACAGACTTAAAAAAATGTTTTTATTTATTTTTGAGAAAAAGAGAGAGAGCACATGTGTGCGTGTACAAGTTAGGGAGGGGCAGAGAGAGGGGGACAGAGGATCTGAAGCAGGCTCCCTGTGGACAGCACAGAGCCCTATGAAGTGCTTGAACTTGTAAACCATGATGACCCAAGTGAAGTCGGATGCTTGACTGGCTGAGCCACCCAGACACCCCTATTCCAATTCAGTTTTGAGAATCTTTTTATTGAAACCTAACTATGTAACTCACTTTAATTCTCTGATTTTGTTTTCAAATTAGAAATGAAATAAAGTTTCCTTATTAAAGGGGATAAACACAAAAAATCAAATTATTTTTATAAATTTCATGTCTATCTGTATCAATCTACCTCATTTTTTCTTTTAAAAAAAGGTACACAGAATTTTTATCATTAAAAAAAAAAATGTTCTGTGATGATTTAAAATAAGCCAGTCAGTATGGGGGGTAGGGGAGATCAACTGAGCCCCTGCTCCAGATATCTGGTCTCAATTCAAATCTCTAGAAATGACAAATTGCTTTTAAAAAATACTTTCAATTTTGCAATAGAGACTCTCAGGTAATTCCAAAAATGATACATTGAGTTTCATGTATCCGTCACCCACTTTCCCCCAAATCTCACCAATAGGCTTTTAAAGCAATTCATGATAGTACTAGAAACAAGAAAGCATATGGATCAACGACTCTGAGGGACCCTGCAAGAGAGCAGACAGCTGGAATTGGATTAAAGAGAGAACCACAGAACAAACTTCTACAAAAATGTAAGAACATCTACAAAAAATGTGGGATGGTTCTAAGCTTGAGGGAGCCCGGGGCAGCAGCCAGAATAATTTTGGGAAAGTTGCTACCTTATCCACCTGTCAAGCAGTGAATGAAAAAGCAAAGACAGGGGACTAATGTTCAGGAAAAGAACAAATGGGTATAGTCTTTTTGTGGGAATTTAGCAGTATCAAATTATGTACGGAAAGCACCTGTGTGGAAGAAGGGTTTTTATGGCAGCATTGTTTATAATACCAAACATGTATAGAGCAGAATGTTTACACATGGGGATACAGATCAAGTGCAATTGCAGTCATAGTGAGGGATGTTACATGGCAGTTAAGAAGAATGAGTCCCATACATTGGCTACAGGGATGTTCTGTATCTTGAGGAGTAGGAAGATCTCCAAGATACAGTGCGAAGAAAAAAAGCAATTTGTAGTTTGCTGCCTATACTATGATGCGACCTGTTAACAAAAAAAAGGAAAACATAAAATAATGATATAAATTTTTATGCCAAGCATCTGTACTCAATGCCTAGAAGTTGATGTATTAGGATATACAGTAGGGGCTCCTGGGTGGCTCAGTAGGTCAAATGTCTGACTCTTGATCTCGGCTCAGACAAGATCTCGTAGTTTGTGGGAATGAGCCCTGTTTTGGGCTCTGTGCTGATGGCATGGAGCCTGCTTGGGACTCTCTCCCTCCTTTTCTCTCTGCCCCTCCCCTGCTTGTGAGTACATTTTCTGTCTCTCAAAATAAATAAACTTAAAAAAAATAAAAGGATATACAGCAAAAACAGAGAAAAGCTGTAAAGTAAAATGTGCCTATGTACCTACCCCTACTTTGACTTAGCTACTCTCCAAAAGATTTATTAACTTTTTGTTACGTATTTTCTGAAAAAAGGCAAAACGTCGTGGTGTCTATATACTATACCGTTGTAAACAACCCTCTACACACATTATTATGTATTTTGTATGGATGCTTCCATCAAGGTAGGGTATTATTGGCTCAAAAGTTGGTATTTAAAATTGATAGGTACTGTTGAGTGCCCCTCCCAAGAACGTCTGATAGACAAAACTGGGTCTCCATGAACTGACAAAAATTTAAAAGATGGATAATGTCCAAACTGATAAGAACTGCTGCTTCATTTTTACAGATAATCTGATCTCCAGGAAAGTGCAGAAACCATAACTTCCTACATATACCTTTACCGCCAACCCCCTTTTATAATACAATTGTATTTTGTCCACACACATATTTGGAACCACATCAGTGTTTTAACTTTTACTTCAACTGTGAACCTAATTACAGAAATTCAAGAGCAAAAAGAAAATGTATTGAACCCGCATTTGTACTCATTCAGTTGTTCTCCCCTCCTTCCTGGTTTCCCCACAGTTCTTCTATCATTTCCTTTTTTGTTTAGAGAACTTTCTAGGCTATTCTTTTAGGGCAGGTATGCTCGTGACAAGTTCTCTTAACTTTCTTTCATCTAAGAATGCCTCGATTGCCCCTTCATTCCTAAAGAATATCTTGGGGGGATCATGAATTCTGCCTGGGCATTTCCTTGAGTCTATCCTCTTTGGGGTTGACTCAGCTTCATGCCGCTGTGGTTCCGCATCTCTGACCACAGACAGCAACTTCTCAGACATTATTTCTACCAGGGCCTTTTCACTACTTCCCCTTTCTTTTCTCTGAAACTCTGATGGCACAAACGTGAACTCTTTTTGTTATGGGCCTACAGATGCCTTGAGGCTCTGTTCACTGTTTTTTCAATCTTTCCTCTCTGTTGTTTAGATCTGGTAATTTCTATGATTGTATTCTCTAGTTCACTGATTCACTCCAGTGTTCCCTCCATTTTGCTGCTGAGTCTATCCATTGAGTTTTTTAAAAGTTGTTCTAGTTTTTAGTTTTAAAATTTGTTTGGCTTTTAAAATCTTTGTCAGATGATTATACATCTTTGTCATCTGTATTGGCATCTATTGATTACCTTTTAAAATTTATAGCTTGCTTGTTTCTTAAAATGTTGACCGAAATTTGGAAAATCTGGATATTACATGATGAGATTCTGGACTCATTTAATCTGTTTCCCTGACATTGCTTTGGCAAGGGAAGGGTCATGGTGCTGCCTCATTACTGGCAAGTAAGGGTGGAAGTTCAAGTTCTCCACCTGGCCTCTACTGACACCTGAGGTAGGGGCTGCTTATTACGTTGAATGGGAGGTGGGAGCTCTAACTATCCACCTACGGTGGTGCTGGTACCACTCTGCCTGGGAGAGTAGTGGTGCCTGGTATTATTTCCCATGTGCTGTCCACTGATGGCAGAAGGCTTTGGGGCAGGTGGCCTCATTACCACCACGTTGTGATCCAAGTCCTGACTCTACCATGCCTCCTTTGACACCTCCCAGCAAGGAAAGGGAGGGTGGCCACATTATTGCTTCTGGCCACGGAAGTGGCCTCTGCAGCAATCTGGATACTTGGTTAGATTCTACCCAGGGTGGAGGGTCAGGCTCTCCACTTTGGGGCATGAGTGGTGTGGGGTCAAGATTTTTTTCCGTGGTGTGTGGCCGGAGGAGAGTGGTTATTGTCTCAAAGTTTTGTCTTTGTGGGCTGCACCTTTTCTGATCCTTTGGCCACAGACAGCAGGTTTTTGCTGGAGCTTTTTTTTTTTTATTTTTTATTTTGGCCTGCACCCATAGCATTTCCATGCTGCCAGACTCTGCTGCAGCAAGACTGAGATATTTAAGCTCAAAGAAAACCATGAAACTCACCTCCATGTCCTTCTTTGGATCTCAAGGTTGCCTAGCCAGTCTGGCTTTTCTCTCTCCATCTTCCACAGTGTTGTGTCTGTTTACATATAATGTCTGGGGCTTTTAGTTGCACTTAGAGGAAGGAATAGGGAAAAGTAGCTGTGTTCCATATTCCCAGAGGTGGGATTTAAGTCCACATAGTTTTTAAGTCCTCAGTGTTTTAGAGTTTCCTATACTATTAGGGTCATATGAATTTATTCCTTGACAGATTACAAGATTTAAAAAATGAGAAACTGGGGCGCCTGGGTGGCTCGTCGGTTAAGCGTCCGACTTCGGCTCAGGCCATGATCTCACAGTCTGTGGGTTCGAGCCCCGCATCGGGCTCTGTACTGACAGCTCAGAGCCTGGAGCCTGCTTCCGATTCTGTGTCTCCCTCTCTCTCTGGCCCTCCCCTGCTCATGTTCTGTCTCTCTCTGTTGCAAAAATAAATAAAAACATTAAAAAAAATTAAAAAAAAAGAGAAATGTAAAAAGTAGTTATTAGTCAAGAGGGTCACCTGAACAACTATTAAAATTGAGTTCTGGGATTCCTGGGTGGCTCAGTCGGTAAGAGTCTGACTTCAGCTCAGGTCATGATCCCACAGTTCGGGAGTTCAAGCCCTGCATCAGGCTCTGTGCTGACAGCGTGGAGCCTGGAGTCTGCTTTGAGCTCTGTGTCTCCCTCTCTCTCTGTCCCTCCCCCACCCTTGCTCACACTGTCTTTCTCTCTCTCTCAAAAACAAACATTAAATAAATAAATAAATAAATAAAACTGAGTTCTTCCAAGTAGCTATAAAATGTATATCTAAACTTGATACATTTTCCATATGTCAAAAATAACAGTAGATAAAAAGACGACATTCATAATAGCCAAAACTAACCAATGCAGTAAACTAAAGAGGAAGGAGTAAATTTTGTGCTATATGGTGGGAAAAATTAATAAATGAGGAGATATACTGATAACTGAACTGGAAAAGTCATCATTGCAAAGATGCCAATCTCCTTAAATAAGCTAAAACTTCAACACAATTATTATAGCAATGTTAGGAATGGGTTTGGAACTTTATCAGCTGCCTTTGCACTAGCTACTGAAATGAGCACACATTTTTCTCCTTTAAGCTATGAGATGATTAAGAATTATACAGGAAGATGCATTATTGAGGGTTTAAAAGTGGAGTGAGTTTCACAGTGTTTCTCATTTTTAATTTAAAAATATATTTTTTTAACATTTATTTATTTTTGAGAGAGACAGAATCTGAGAGAGGGAGGGGCAGAGAGAGAGGGAGACACAGAATCTGAAACAGGTTCCAGGCTCTAAGCTGTCAGCACAGAGCCCCATGCTGGGCTCAAGCTCGTGACCTGAGTCGAAGTCAGAGGCTCAACTGACTGAGCCACCCAGGCGTCCCTCATTTTTTAAAGTTTATCTATTTTGAGAGACAGCGAGCACACGAGTCGGGGGAGGGGCAGAGAGAGAGGGAGAGAGAGAAGCTCAAGCTGACAGCACGGAGCTCGAATTCATGAAATGTGACATCATGACCTGAGCCAAAATCAAGAGTTGGGCACTTTACTGACTGAGCCTCACAGAGCTCCCTCACAGAGCTTCTCAAACTTTAATATGTATACAAAACCATCAGAGGATCATTTCAAAATGGAGATTTGAATTTAGTGGGTCTGGGTGGGACTTCCAGGCAATGATAATGCTGGTATATGCTCTACACTTTAAGTAACAAAGATCTAAACAAAGATAAACGATTTAAAAAAAAATTTTTTTTTTGAGATAGAGCATAAGCAGGGGAAAGGAGTAGAGGGAGGGAGGAACGGAGGGAGAGAGGGAGGGAGGGGGGAGGGGGAGGGGGAGGGAGGGAGAGAGAGAGGGAGGGGGAGAGAGAGAGAGAATATCTTAAGCAGGCTCCATGCTCAGTGTGGAGCCTAACAAGGGGCTGGATCCCAAGATCCTGGGATCATGACTTGAGCCAAAATCAAGAGTTGGATGCTCAACCAACTGAGCCACCCAGGTGTCTCAAAATAAAGGATTTCTAATTGAAGGTCCATTTAGAAAATGCCCATGGGATCTGTGAGTGTGGCATTTCTGAAAAGATGAGAAAAACTGATTGTGATGTCATCAACACCTGCTTGCAAAAGTGGCCTGATTGTGCTATAGGGACTAGGAGAAGTGGACCCTAACCATGGGTTACTGGATTCCATGGCAAGTTAACTAGTAACACACTTGTTGTGATGAGTCTCAATGGTGGTTCCTATGTTTCTGTGGGTAACAGAAGTGTGAATCTACAAATATATGTTATAAATCCCGTTCCTTGATCCAAACTGAAAAGCAAACAAAATACGGGATGAGCTCAAGTTCTTCCTTCTGCTTTTTTGGAGTTATCTAAACTCCAGAAACAGTATTAATCTTATTAACTCAGATTCACAAACATTGTGGATAACCTATCACAGTCACAGATGATGTAATACTGAAGAATTCTTGCATCTGTAAAATGAACCCACTTGTCTGTTCTGTACTATTTAAAAATTTTTTTTGAATGTTTATTTATTTTTGAGAGAGACAGAGAGACAGAGTGTGAGCAGGGGAGGGTCAGAGAGAGAGGGAATCACAGAATCCAAAGCAGGCACCAGGCTCTGAGCTGTCAGCACACAGCCCAACATGGGGCCTGAACCCCACGAACTGTGAGATCATGACCTGAGCTGAAAGTCGGGCGCTCAACCGACTGAGCCACCCAGGCGCCCCACATTCTGTACTATTATTTAATGTACTAAGGATTCAATGCTCAACCACAGAATTTTCCTTGAGATTTCATTTTGTATTTTTTTAAAATGATTATTTCCTTTGAGGGAAGAGAATGTGCCTCCATGTGTGAGCAGTGGGAAGGGTCAGAGAGAGAGGAAGAGAGAGAATCCCAAACAGGCTCCGCACTGTCAGCGCAGAGCCTGATGCAGGGCTTGATCCCATGAACCTTGACATCATGACATGAGGTGAAATCAAGACTCAGAAGCTTAATGGACTAAGGCACCCAGGCATCCCTTGTTGTGTATTCCACCTCTCTATCGATTATGTAGATTTTTCTGGAATCCTTCTATACTTATGAATATTGTACTGTTACCTTCCCAAACCAAGGAAAACTTTGTTGGGTATAGAATTTTTTATCTATAGAAGCAGAATCCTATAGGCCTCTTATTTGCCAAAATGACACATTCTTTTCCAGTTTGTAAATTTTAGTTTCATCAGGACCGGCTTTTCCTATTCTGTGCTAATAAGAGAAACCCTATGTCAGGCTATGAGATTGCAGGCTCTTCTAATTAGAAGCTGTTTATTAAGAGCAATTATGGGTATGAGGTTGGGAGAAAGGAGTTATTGATGCAAATGCAAAAGAAGACAAAATTCTAAACTATAAAGCCTTTCAGAAGCTGCTTTTTGCAGACAATTAGAGATAGAAGGTGTTTACTGCAGTGTCAATCTCCTCTGACTGGCAGAAGAACTTGTGGGAAAATTTAAAAGAGCCATCTTTTTGTAAAACTTTGTTTTTTGTTACCATAAATTTGTTTTCTATGTAATGCATCTATAACAAAGTAGTCTTCCAAAATATTTAGACCTCGGGGGTTACTGCTCCGTTTTACATTTTGTAACTGTCAATCTCTAGACAATCTGGCTTGCTAACCTGACTGCCTTCTTTGGTAACTGGGCACCCAGGGCTGTAATGTTCAAATTACCAACTCCAACTTCTGGAGCACAAATTCTTGTGTGATCTCTTGGAGAGCCAAGAAGGCTCTAAACGTTTCTCTTTTCCGTCTCAGCTTAAAGGTAGAAAATCCACTGATCTACTAGAGTAGTCGCTTACATGGAAATAACGTGATGAAGGACTGTCACAACAGGTCACCCCCTTCCTCTCCACCTACAGACTCCACTATTGCTCCTGGCAATCTGAAAGGTGCTTCAGAGCAGCTTGTTCCTTTTTCTCTGCCAGGATGCTTGAGGCACTCTCCGAAGTTCAAAAACTAATACCATAGTTCCCAGGGCTAAGTTTTGGTGTTTGTCACTACTATGCTTTTTCTTAAAAACTGGCATTCCAGCTTTCTTCAGTTCAAGGAAAAAAGAATACCATAGCTATCTACTCTTTTTCCTGTTCAGTTTTTCTCACCTCGTCCTGTGCCATGCCAACAGTCTCAATGTTGACTCCACCATCTGCCCTCAGAGACATCATCTCCGTCATCTCAGCATTTCTAACACTATTGAGCGCCGATGGCCACATTCTGTGCGAAGCCTGTTACGTGAATTATCCCATTTAACTCTCACAACCCAGCAACAAATTGAGTACTACCAGTTTTCAGATGAGAACATGCATTTTAAATTATCTATTCTTTTCCTCAACTTTTTTGAGATTTTTTCTGAAGTTGTCCGTGTGGTGCAGTTATTTTCAGTGTTTCTTCTGCGTTCTGCAGTTTTAAAAGTTTATTTACATTTGACAATGTCATTATTTTTCTTCCTCTCTTTCAGTATCAGTTATCTTTTTCTTTTAATGATTTGTCTTGTTTCACTAAGATCATGCCTTATTAAGTTCCTTGAAAGCATACAACAGTTTCAGCACAAAAAAGTCTTTTGCCTCCTCGAGTAAGAGTATCCTTAAATGTTTATTTAATTTACATTTTCCAACTTACATTCATTTTCCTTTTTTTTTTTCAATGTAAGGTATTTCTTTTTGTTTGAGATTGTTTTCTGGCTCACTCATTTGTAAAGGTAGGCAATGTTACCAGGGCCTTCTTACCGTTCAAAAATAACATGGTTATGTCTCCCTCGCTGCTCTCAAGAGATTCTCTCTCTCTCTCTCTCTCTGCAGAGAGAGAGAGAGATGTTATCTTACTTACCTAGAGGGGAAAAATCTTACGAATGACATTGCATTTCTCAGGAGACACCTTGGGCACCTTCTGAATTGTTCCGTAAGTATTTAAGACAGAGGACTGGCTAACGAAACCATATTCTCTGTACCACTATCCAGTTCCTTGGGAAGAGACCGAGCGAGGGTGTTAGAGCTGGGGTTGGCTGGCCTCAGCCTGGGAACTTTCTCTCTGAATGTGTTAAGACTACTGTGGCTGGGGCTGATTCAGCCAGCTAGGAAGGTTGAGCCATTCTATGGAGGAGAAGTCCTCACTTTTCAGATCATTCCTCTAATTCAGGGTGAAGTGGCCACATTGCCAAAAAATGAGATTAGCGTAACACCCTTTGGTTCATGATCTTTTGGTTTTGTGGGTCAGCAAGTTTCCACTGAATACATGTTCATCTCCAGTCTATAGCTTGCCTCTAGACCTTCTGCTTTCCTTGTTAGAAAACTGTCAGAAGAGTGAAAAACAAAAACAAGGTGAGGTGACTTCATAGTTCTATGGCTTCTGCTTCAATCTCTCTGCCTCTGCTGAGGTGAAGCAAAAGGCCCCAGATGATTGTTTCTACCCTTCTTCTCCCAAGCCCTCTTGTGACTTCGGCCCTGGGTCCCAATATCAGATGGATTTTACACCCGTGCAATCCACAGAATGTCCTTCAAATACAATACTGATCCACTCCCTGAGGCTGGAGAGCTTAAGGTTGGTCCAAATTGTCAGGTCAGCTGTATAAAATTAGAGCCTCAGCATCAGTGTAGAGGATTTCATCTTTAGGCTTTTTTTGTCACTTCCTGTGTGTTTTGCCTACCACTTGCTTACAGAAGGAATAAAGTTGAAAACTTACTGGTTCAGCAAAGAAAAAAAATCTTTCACAGTCAGGTTTGTGGGAGACATTTCTTCTAAAAATTAATCATGTCTGCCTTCTAACGTCTTAAGCTCTGAACAAATTTGACTATTTGAGCACCGATCGTACATAAGACACAAGAATACACAAATTTTGGAAACTTATTTTCTGACCTGGATGATGTTATAGTTAGGTGAGGGAAGCAGGTAAGTACACCAATGATCACAAAAGAGAAATCTTCAACCTAAAAACTTCCAATTTGGGAAATCTCACAGTTACGGGCCAAAGCAAAAGCCCATTGAATACTGTCTGTCAATAACAGTGTCATTCTGAATGCACACAAAAAAAGACATGCAGCCTTGTGGAAGGTAGCATGTTGGTTCTCAGAGGGTGCTAGGGGAATACAAATGAGAAACATGTACATTTGTGAAGCTCTCTGCCGACCAGAAAGTTGAGACAGTCACGCAAGCCGAAGAACAACTCAAAACCAAACAGTCGGAAAGGAGGATTTTTCCTACAGGACTCAATGAGGAGTCTGTGAGGGAGAAGACATGCCTGCAGATGCTAAAGGCATTTCGTCAGCTCTTGTGCCCTTTCTATCTAGAAGTGTGTACAAACAAGGACCACTCAGCATCCACCAGCCACTGAAAAAGCAATTCAGAGAACACCTGGCTTAGAAAGTAGATGACACAAAGGAGATCCAGCTTTTTAGAGAAAGAGGATTTCAATTCTGATTTGAGGGGTCCCTCTGGCTCCAACAAGGTTGGTGGCAGGTGGACCTTGGCAGGTCCGCAGAGCCCCTTAATAGTCTCCATGGTTGAAAAATCATTCAACATCCTTCCCAGCTCCGGGCATAATAAAGCAGATTTGGGGGCATCGATTAAGTGGAAAATCTGCACTCTGATTTGTTTATTAGAATGCCAGTAGTTGACGGTCACACTATCAAATAAAGCATCTTCAGGAGATATGACAGTTTGCTGGAACTAGCAGTAGGCGATTCACATACCTGTATTTTGACCACCTGCTCTTCTTGTCCATATAGATATGATTTCCTAGCTTCATGCTCTTTCCTAAGAAGGGGTCCTGCACTTGTGGCTTCCAAGCGAAGAAGCAAATCTTCAGAAGCAGACCACATCTTCTCACGAACATAATCTCTTGTGACTTCCTCAACAATGTCCTGGCAAGAGATATTTCTTACGGTTACACTTCACACATCGGGTGAAACGAGCAAAGAGAATAGCTTCTGGAGCTTCTATCTTTGAGAAATAGGATATGGATGGCTCTTTCTGGCCTGGTTGAAGCACAGACTTGACCAGAGCAAAAGGATGAACTGGCTGAGCTTCTTTCTAATGACGTGCTTTTGAAATCCTCTGACCTTGGTGCTGAGGTACTAGGAGAATCTGGCTGAGTGATCTCAGGATCTGGAGGCGGAGATGGACAAATGATGCTGGCAAGGACCAAGTGTGAGGCTTGAGCTCCAGAGTGTACAAGGGACAAGGACGGCTGTGGTATGAATATGCACTGCCACCTCCCTCTCCAGGGCTGCCAAGGAAAAGAATGCAGTGGCCATGAAGTCTTCTGGCTCCTAGGCCCCCTTTCTAGTCCAGGCCAGAGAGCAGACCTCTGCAACAAGCCAGGAGGAGCCCGAAATAAACTTGGGGGGAAAATAAAAGACTCTGGACAGAAGGAAAGGGGGTGGGCGAGGAGAGACAGGTGTTCCCCTGGCCAGACAGGCGAAACCCAGATGAATGAGAACAAAGGAGAGGGACTATGAAAAGTCTCAGGGAGATGATGAACTGGGTTTGCTTTTTACGTTCTTTGAGAGATGCAAGCCAAGACTGGACTCACTTCTATGGCTGATGCCTCTTACCAATGTGACTAGAATCAATGGATGATTAATTAAAAAAATTAAAACTGAAATCATAAAAAGAGACAGAGGGAGACACAGAATCCGAAGCAGGCTCCAGGCTCTGAGCTGTCAGCACAGATCCTGATGTGGGGCTCGAGCTCATGAACTGTGAGATCATGACCTGAGTTGAAGTCGGATGCTTAACTGATTGAGCCACGCAGGCGCCCCTAGACCTTCCACTTTTTAATAATCCTAAAAGAATGATGCTCCATTTTACAAAGTTACTCCTAGGGCATCTTTGGAGGCCACAGGAACACAATTTGTGGCTCTGATTTTTAACCCTTTGATGCTGCTTCTTCATAGTGTGATACATCTTTTCCACTCTAGCATATTGTTTTTACATATTGCCCACAGTTTCATTATTTGCAAGGTAGCACTGATAATGTATTGTAACAATGATTGACAATGTTTGAAATTACTTAATAAACCATTTTCTTCACTGTCTTCTTGTCACTCATTTCTGGTGGCATCATCAGCCTCGAGGCCACAGATTTTTCTCTGAGTTTTAGCAAATATCTTTGATGCTGGTGACTTTGAACAATTTTATAAGACCTACATTTGTGTGTTCTGTCTTTTTTTTCAAAATGGAACTAAATTCTTATTTGTATCTTCTCTTTAAACATACTACAATGCATGGAACAAACAGCAATTTTCACATCTTTCGGGTCCAACTTTGGTCTCAAGTCCAAAGCAATCTTGGTGAACATCCTTTCAAGAGTATTTCCCCCTGGAAAGTATTACTGACTTTTCAAAGGACATATCTATCTCTGTGGTAGGCTGTGGGGGGAAAGAAAGAAATTACTGAACACTGACAACCAAGAAATTGCTACTAACTGAGCTCTTGTGTCAAGGTAAATGTGAAGATTAATTTTTAGGATAATGTACTATTACAAATAAGCTACAATATCTTTCTTCCCCTTGCTCTCTTCGGTGGTATTATGTCAATATGGAAATAACTGTACAAGTCAGTAGGCACGCAGCCCCATCCAACTGCATTCATGACGGCTTTGCTCTATACCCAGCCTGCAAAAAATAAGTTATTTCCTCCCACCACTTCCATGATTCAAAAACAGAAAGGCAATCACACTTATTTTCTCAGAGCATAGTTATGCATTAAACACGAACCTCCTACCTCAATTTCTTTTGCCATGAGCCATGATTCTTTAGGCAAGCATGATTCAGGTGTGACCCAGGAACTCTCTTTTGAATCAATGTTGTAGTAGTAGTCATATTTATCCTGCAGGGTGAGTTTGAGCCATGAACCTTCAGTAGACACTAAAGAAAGAAGCTTGTTACATTCTAGAGAGAAATACTGAACGCTTCAACATTATACTTTCTCCAATATGTAAAATAATGTAATGAACAATTTTTCAGCAAGCATTCCGACAGCCTAAGTTAAAATCATTAGAAATGACTTGCTAAAATGGAATGAATTCTATGTGTACAATGGCGGCTCTCTACTAAGCCAAATAGGGAGGACAGTCTGACGGGTAATGCCATGGTTCTGGATCTCAAATTTCTCACGAGGATGAGAAGAGTCACAAATGGCCATCAAGAAGGAAAAAGCAGACAAAGAATGTATGTCCCAGATGTGAATGGCACCAAAGTGGTCAGAGGAGACTGGTGAGCAAGAATCTTCTTTGCTTAGCAACTCTTCCAGCAATTTCTCTGAGAAGGAGTGACCTATACAGACTGTGACCCATTATTTAAGGAAAGCCCATGATCTGCATTAAATCAAAGCAGAAGCAACTCATCTTTGCAGACAACTTTATCCTAACTAAAAACTGGCATATGCAAGCACGACGGTCACTAAGTAGGGAGAAGGAAAATGTCCTGGTTCGACTCATCGTGCTCTACACAACCACACAAAATGAGGAAAAAAAATGTGGAAAGGACTTCATGTCTGGGGGTGGCGAAGGGTGCACTAGGAAAAAAAAAAATCTATGGCAGCCATGGCTTAATTAGTCAAGAAGAATATTTCCTCCTCATGAATCCATGGGCTATCCTTCCCATTTTAGAAATATGTTTATTTTGTTGAATGGTCATGATTCTGGTCCCAGACCAGAGAGCCAACAACAACAAAAGACAAAATAAAAATGTTCTGACCTAGACCAATCTAAGCCAGCTTCTGTCAAGTGAGCACTCGACTAACTGTGTTTACAGGAAATCAAAGTTCGAAGTGAAAATCTGTACAGAATATTTAAATGGATTAAAAAAACTAAGCAGGGGTAACTTTAAGGCCCTTTAACGTGGTTGGTTATTTGGTTTTATTTTTTTATTATTATTATTTTTTTTAATGTTTATTTATTTTTGAGACAGAGAGAGACAGAGCATGAATGGGGGAGGGTCAGAGAGAGGGAGACACAGAATCGGAAACAGGCTCCAGGCTCTGAGCTGTCAGCACAGAGCCCGACGCGGGGCTCGAACTCACGGACCGTGAGATCATGACCTGAGCCGAAGTCGGCCCCTTAACCGACTGAGCCACCCAGGCGCACCGGTTATTTGGTTTTAAATGCTCCTCAACTGTTCTCTGTTTGTCACTGCCCAGGAAAAGAGGTGTATCTCTTTTCGAATGGGCAGACAGCTGTTAGCTGTGTCAAAATGCTGGCCTACCAGAAGTACCTTGTACAGCCAAATCAGGATGATCACAAGTAATAATTATGAATCTAAGATAACTCCTAGGTTTCTGAATTGGCAATTTGGGGATATAAGACAGTATGCACCAGAACATGGCACACGGGAAGTGGAGGCAAGTGGAACAAGCAGAAGATAAATTAGGCTTAGGCCAGGATGGATTTGAAACTGAAACGAACCCTGGCATTAACACTGTTGTGCAACTCTTTCCCCATAAAGGAAGAGGCAGAGGACACTACAGTGACTCCAGATGAAAATATGTGAAGGGAACAGAGATCAGATGCCAGGTAAGAAAGAATGGCCTTCTGCATGTTTCATTAACGGGCAACTTGCTGAATTCAAGGGTGCAATCTCTGAGTTGGAAATACATCAGACAAACCACCAAGTGCATAGGGTACCACGGGAAAGACCTCCAGTTGAACTAAGAAAACCTTTTTTTCTCCAATTCTACTTCTGAGGCCAGTTTCCTGAAGATGCAAAGTACATGACCTGTGATGTGTAAATCAACACCAGCCTGTGAATCAGGACATACCTTGATCTCTGATAGGATGTGAAGTGCTTGGTATCAATTTACTAAAGGAATGGTGCACTGACTCTCAAAAATTAACGTCTTCTGGTTTGGCAGAGTCTCCTTCTGACCAAAATCTCATGAATGTAAGTTTCTAAATCTAAAAAATGACTATTAGACTCATGATCTCAACGATACTTTACAAAGTTAACACATCATGGTCTACCATTGGATTGAACAGGCATAAATATTTGCCAAGGTTATTGATCTGGGCCCTTGGAGACCAGTGTCGCTGCATTTTATTCCACGTTTTCAAACTTACTCCTATTAAATATTACACAATCATGTACCGTTTGTTTCAAAAATGAGAGAGACAAACATTAGTAAAAAAATCAGTTTGCTATCCCTGGAGAAATGGATCAACAAGCAAGCACTAGATAAAGCAAATTCTCCTTAAATGCTGTCTTTTCTCAAGTTTATGATGTCACCCATGCATAGCCACCAAGCTAATCAGACTTTTCCAAAAAACAAAAAAAGAAAAACACATGTAAAAATTTTTTCCAATACAAAAAAATATTATAGAAACGTTCATACGAAAGCAATTGTCTTAAAGTCAATACAATACATATTGATGCAAGACAGCATCATATTCAAAATGATATTTAGTCAGTGCTAAATGACTAGAAAGCTTACCACTTTTAGATTTGTGCTCTTTTGCCTTCGCGAGGGCATCATAATACCTGTCAGCACATTCAGGGATTATGTCATTTGTATTAGACACAGAAGACTTCAAATGAGACAAAATATCACATGGCTTTTCTTTCTCCAAACACTGATTGACATCGATGACCAGGGTAACCCCTGCATAACGAGAACAAAGTTTCTGTTACTGGTTATCTGCTACTTATTCTAGTGGTGTGCAAAGGTGAGATATAATTCAGCCTTTTCCAGTAATGCACTGGAATTAAACCTTTATATCCTTTTCAGAGTTAGTACCACAAATACCCATGACTGTCACCAACTCACCTACCGGTTTAGGTTGTAGGAAGAACAAGATCCCAAAGGAGCACAGTTTATTAAAAATTACAGCATTTCCAGGCTACTCTCGTGTGGTGGGAAGGCACTAGGTTCCACTCACTGTACTAATCCATAAGAGTGTGGTAAATGCAGTAGATATGCAGTCCTCAAATAGGTCACCCATCAGTATTTGAGAACTTGTCTTATGAAGACATTTATTTATTTTAGAATATATAAAAAATCCTGATAGTCTCTTGTATGGTGCTAGTATACTTCAAATATTCTAGGAAAGCAACAGGTAGGGCTGATGGACATATGTACTCAAGTCCAGAAACTTAATTCTGGAACCCATTTAGACTTAGAAAGCATTTTATTCCATTTTAAATTTCTGCTTCTCCCTATAAATCAAACTACAGTGAACTCTTGGTTACCTAAAGAAAGTTAACATGGTGAGTTCTTTACTATCCATTTCATTCCCAGCCAAGAATATTCTGGCCCAACCAATGAAAGTACTGTTTTTACAAACTATAAATCCACTGAGTTAGAAACCTCTAAGCTATGCATTCTTAAAAGAGGTGAAATAACCTCCAGTGGGGCAAAAAATGGCTCTTGTGGGAGAGAGGGCGAGAAATCTTTTTATGTATCAGCAAAGATCTACATATGGTACATAAACAGATTCAATATGTCTGTAGTATTAAAATTCCATGGTGAAAAATAATTAGGGAAAATCTATCTAAAAAGATTCCTTAGGGGCGCCTGGGTGGCTCAGTCGGTTAAGCGGCCGACTTCGGCTCAGGTCATGATTTCGCGGTCCGTGAGTTCGAGCCCCGCGTCGGGCTCTGTGCTGACAGCTCAGAGCCTGGAGCCTGTTTCAGATTCTGTGTCTCCGTCTCTCTGACCCTCCCCTGTTCATGCTCTGTCTCTCTCTGTCTCAAAAATAAATAAATGTTAAAAAAAATTAAAAAAAAAAAAGATTCCTTAGGGTACAATAATGGAAGAAAGCTGGGGAATTTTGCTCTATGGAGTCAAAAGTAGAGACAAACCTACTTTAAGAAAGCAAGAAACCCAAATGAAGGAGACTTGAGTTACAGTGTCCTTTCAGTCTTGCCTGTGGTAAAACCTATAGGGCAGCACTTTCTTGTACCAAATTATCTGGGAGTGGGTTAGGTGCTTACAACACGAAACCAGAATCTGTTTCAAGTCTTATCATACAAAGGATGGATGCTGTTAAAGGGAAGATTAAACTCTTTTTTTGAAAAACTGGAAAATTCTCATCTCATTGTTAGAATATAGATGGTTTTACTTCAGAACATCCTTTTGGTGTTATGTATCATAGAAGAAACTATATCAACTCTTCTGAGACACAAGACAGAGGCAGAAGACAGGATTTTAAATGTGTACATCTGGAGTACACAGTCACATATTTGAATAAGCCTCTCACACAGTCAACACAACAATGAATCTCAATGTAAAACAAGGAACAGCTTCTCATCTGCAGGCCAAATGTAGGAAGAACATGAATAAAATGATTTCTAAATTGGTTTGACTTCTAAGAGCAAAACTGTAACCCTTTCAGGCTGAGTGCCAATGTTACAATCTAATTTCTTTAAAAGCGTTTCTTCAAACTACGGCTTCCTTCAGTTTTACGTTTAAATCTAAATCTCTTACGAACCCGTCTCAAATTTATTTTATTTTTTCTTAAGGATTAGAGTGCTAGAATGGAAAGACTTCAAAGATCCTGAGGGTATAAGTTCAGGTTGGAGAAGTGCACAGAATTTTCCGGGCTAAGGAAATAAAAACCAGATGTTCCCCACAGATGCTTCCAAAGTTGAAAAGCCAATCTTTGGGGGCAAGAAGACTAAGGTGTCTCGACAGCATTCTATGACCTGATACAATAGGATACGTCCTAGTTATGCCGCAAATAGACAGGTTAAGGAACAGCACTTTCAGAAGTCTTACTTTCGGTAGATTATTTGTCCATGTAGAGTGTTAGTATATCAATCTTGAAGCTACTTTAGACTTCCACGTGAATTTTCCTACTATTCGTCTATGAGTCTTAGAATAAAACTAAAATTGAATCGTTTGAGCCAATGAGGGGATTCTGCTAGTTGCCGAGTACGTCTATCTCAATTATGCACCCTAGACCTGGGGGAATAATTGCACGTCGGTTTGAGGACGCGCTGGGAGAAAGACCTGAGCTAAGACTCCACTGATCACCTGAGCTCCATGAGCCCTTACTCTGGTTGGTGGACCACAGTGACATTTGGGGTTTCCTGCAATTAGTGTCAGTTTCAGAGCCAGTGTGCTGTAACCCCTGGAACGTCTGATTGCGTCCTTTCCCCTCAGCACAGCCACCATGGTAAAAAATTGCAGCTCTCTTTAGGGGAAGCCTGGAATAAAGATGAACAGTATAAACTTTTGACTGTGGCACTCTGTTCTCAAGTGAACCCGGTCTCCTCTTCACTTAAGGGGTTCTTGGTTTGTAAATGGCTTAAGTATGGGAATTGACTTAGGGGCCATGATTTTTGCTCTCATTACTCAAATTATACTTCTGCATTTGACCTAGAATTCTTCTTCCACTTGTACAAATCAAGAATGAATTTAGTAAACTGTTTAAATCACATTTAGGGACACCACAGTCAATGAGCCAATCCCACAGGTCTGTCAGATCATTCTGATTACTGCTTTGACTCTGCTCTCCATGACAGTAACCACACCCACTCACTTTTGGTGGTTAAGTGCTGCCACCTGGCCTCTGTGGCCTGCCCACAGATTTTGGACTGCCAGCCTTTTTGCAAGTACATGAGCCAGTTCCTTAGAGTAAATCTCCCCGTCTCTCTCTCTATGTATGTGTGTGTATACAGATACTACATACTTTCCAGAGAAACAACTATTTATCTGCATGCACATGCACTTGTACACATGCACACACACACACAGATATATGACTACATATTTAGTTCTCCGGAGAAAAGTATATATTTGGTTCTGTTTCTCTGGCAAATCTGGACTAATACAATGGAAGGCATAGAAGGGAGCATAGGTATTTATTAAGCAGATTGGGCAAGTTTCTTAAGGGTCAAGATAAAAAAAAGGGCTTCAAATACCCATCGATAGATGAATGGATAAAGATGTGGTGTATATACACAATAGAGTATTACTCGGCATTCAAAAAGAATGAAATCTTGCCATTTGCAACTACGTGGATGGAACTGGAGGGTTTTGTGCTAAGCAAAATTAGTCACAGAAAGACAAATATCATATGACTTCACTCATAGGAGGACTTCAAGAGACAAAACAGATGAACATAAGGGAAGGGAAACAAAAATAATATAAAAACAGGGAGGGGGACAAAACAGAAGAGACTCATAAATATGGAGAACAAACTGAGGGTTACTGGAGAGGTTGTGGGAGGGGGGATGGGCTAAATGGGTTAGGGGCATTAAGGAATCTACTCCTGAAATCATTGTTGCACTATATGCTGACTTGGATGTAAATTAAAAAAATAAACATTTTTTAAAAAAGGTAAAACAGGGCTTGATTAAACTAGAAATCTGAGAGTTCAGTAACCATTTTTTTGCTTTCTGGATTTTGTACCAGAATCCTTAGATTTTGCTAGAGATGGCACCTAATCACTGAAAATAGTGCCACCACCAATAGATCTTTTTGTATATATACTCAACAACTAAAATTGCTAAGAGTCCAAATCTTTTCAGAAACTAAAGCTATATAGTTATAAAAATAAAAAAATCAGTGGCATAACCAGCAAGGTTCATTGAGCCAGCAAAAGGAGGTGAGGACTTACATTGTTTTGCTTTGTCCTTGTCCATGTTGGCCTCATCGACCGCATGCTGTATCTCATCCAGCCAAAGGACTTTGGAAACAATCTCAGAGTCCTGGGAATAGGGTCATAGAATAAAAGAAAGAACAGGGAATGATGATGAAACAGAATTTATAACTGCTTTTCAGGAGCCCATTTATTACAGTTCCCACAGACTCTTACCAACTACCAAGCACTGTCATACACTGTATAGACTATTAATGAAATAACGCCCAATTCCAACCCCCATCTCCCACTTAGGTGCATTCGTCTATTGGTTTGTGTTGCTTCCAAGACTGCCCTCTCCCACGGTGGTCCTTTATAAAGAACCGGATGATCCCTGTGCTGGAACTCCTCCACAGATTTCCTCTGCAGTTAGGGGAAAATGTAACTCCCCTTCCCAGGGACCGTGGGGATCTAATGATGCAGGCCTGCTGACTCCTCTGGCTGCCCTTCACACTCCTCTACTCCCTGTCTCAGACCTGCACACCAGCCTCCTTCAGACCCTAATGTTCTCCTCCAGCTGTGTGGCTGTGGATTCTTTCTTACCGTTCAGGGCTTAATTCAAATGTCACCTCCTCCAGAAAAGCTGCCTCTGAATACGCTCTCCCTTAATCACTGTGTTCACAAGGTGGCCCAGAGTACCACAGGAAACTTTATTTATTTATTTTTTCAACGTTTATTTATTTTTGGGACAGAGAGAGACAGAGCATGAACGGGGGAGGGGCAGCGAGAGAGGGAGACACAGAATCGGAAACAGGCTCCAGGCTCTGAGCCATCAGGCCAGAGCCCGACGCGGGGCTGGAACTCACGGACCGCGAGATCGTGACCTGGCTGAAGTCGGACGCTCAACCCACTGCGCCACCCAGGCGCTCCTCACAGGAAACTTTAAATTTGAAGGAAAGACAATGATACTTGGCATTTATCAGACACAGAGACAAAAACAAAAGACCCATACAAAAACATGGTGGCTGCCCTCAAGGAGCTAACAACTTAGTAGAAAAGATAGATTTACATAAAAAATAATTATAATACAATGTGATCAGAGCGACAATGGCTGTAGACATGTGATCTAGAAATAGTCAAGAAATGATTATAGTAGGGGTTAATTACAGGGGGAAGAAATACTTGGAGCTAAGGACAGCTTCAGAATGGAAGTGATAACAGCAATAAAAAGGCACTAAATTATCTACCATTTTTTTTTTTTACTTTTAAAGTGATTTTATTTTATTTTTGGTTGTATTTTAAAGAGAGACAGAGCATGCACATGAGTGAGGGAGAGGGGCAGAGCGGGAGAGAGAATCTTAAGCAGGCTCCACATTCAGTATGGAGAGTGACATGGGGCTAGATTCCATGTCCTCAGGATCATGACCTGAATTGAAATTAAAAGTTGGATGCTCCAGTGACTGAGCCACCCAGGTGACCCCATTTTTTTTTTTTTTTTACTTCTGGGTTGATTCTGACTACCATATTACAAATATGGTGCTACTATATAGTAATTCAATGGGATTTCCAGAAACCAACTGTCCAAGATTACATAAACTTGCCAAAGATTACAAGTAAGTGTTATCAGGAGAAATTAAATATTTTTCAGGGAAGATGAGACATTCAATTTATTTTTTTTAAGTTTATTTATTTTGAGAGAGAGAAAGCACATGCAGGGGCATGAACAGAGGCAGAGAGACGGAGGGAGAGGGGTGATCCCAAGCAGGTTCTGCACTGTCAGCACAGAGCCTGACGCAGGGCTCAATCCCACAAATCTTGTGACCTGAGCCCAGGCACCCTGAGGCATTCAATTTTCAACAATGGGGACACTTGCCCATGTGTAGTAATAAGTGTCACGTACTAAATCCTAAGGCAAGCCTGTGATGAACAGCAAGTAGCTCATCAGAACCATGGAGAACTTGCTCCATCATTCAGGACTCATGATGGATGGATAGTCTGCAGGAAGGAGAAATGACATCCACCTGCTCCTCTGCAAGGCTTCAAAGCTATTTCTCTCTTAGACTAACTTGAGATAATGTATGCGGAAAGCACTCTGAAAGTAAGACAAAGAATCTATCACTTCATCCTGTAATATCTGGGCTAATGGAGACCATCATGGAAGGCTTGGCTCCTGCTTCCACAATCATCTCTAGGCAGATCTGCCACATGGGTATGGTTACTTGTAGCAAGATCTCCATTTCTTGAAAGAATGGATGTGAAGGAATCAAACAAGAAGCATCATAGGAAGTTGAAGACTACAGGAAGAATGAAGAGACAGGGGAGTAGGAACTATTTGTTCCCAAGGCCAAAGAGAACCCAAACACTCCTCCCAGGACTAGCCTAAAGACTAAGTTCCATACAAGTTCATTTATGTCTCTTTCAGTTTTTTTGAAGAGTATTTACCAAATTCTTTCGTAACTTATCATTGTAGAAGATGCACCATACAAACTTTGACCCAGATGAAAAGGAAGTTAAATCCCACTTAAAAGCTTAAAGTATTTGTTTCATAAGGCAAAGAAAAAGTTTACAAACCAAATGGATTTAAGTCAACAGTTTAAATCATGACTCATTACACTGAAGGATGCTAGAGTTAAATGTAAAACCAAGAGTAAAAACCAAGCCCTAGCAGTTTAAGATCTCCTTTTAAATTGCTTGCTACAAGACTGGAAATTTATTTATAGGATGGTCAGGGCTCTACCTCAAGCTACATAGCCAGGTTCAACATCTGAGTGACAAATGGATCAAGTAAAGAGAAAGCAGGCCATCTGCAAATCAAGTGATAAATTCCTGAATTCAGATGAGTGCTAGAATATTTTAATTCAACAAAAAGTACCCTTTTCAATATTTTATGGCATTTTGGCTATTTCTGCAACAAAATAGCTTTCAATTTCAGCTTCTGTTAACATAGATTATGTAGCTGAAGTACTATTAATTTTTGATTGTAAAACTCTTGGTGTGATGAAATTTAATCATGATGTGAAAAGTTTACACAAATCAATTCCTTCCTGGCTTAGCCCTCAGCCTGTAAGTCTCACACCAAATCTGCATTTTCTGATTCTTGCTGCATTTTATATGCAACATGCTGTTGGGACTGTTTGGCTTAGGGTTTAACCTTAAGTTGTGTTAAGTACAGAAAAATCTGTCACAATGCAGTTTCATTTATACTACATATTAACCCATATCCTCCGGGATATAACTATCCATAAAAGCTTATACATTGCGCAATGGTGTGGCTGTCCTAAACACTACTGAGTTGGACACCACTTAATGATTAAGATGGTAAATTTTATGTTATGGACATTTCACATTTTTAAAAAAAAATTTTTTTTTTCAACGTTTATTTATTTTTGGGACAGAGAGAGACAGAGCATGAACGGGGGAGGGGCAGAGAGAGAGGGAGACACAGAATCGGAAACAGGCTCCAGGCTCTGGGCCATCAGCCCAGAGCCCGACGCAGGGCTCGAACTCCCGGACCGCGAGATCGTGACCTGGCTGAAGTCGGACGCTTAACCAACTGCGCCACCCAGGCGCCCCCATTTCACATTTTTAAAAAAATGTTTATTGTAGACCTGCTCACCAATAACCATGGAATAAACAGAGTCCTCTGCATTTTAATGTTGTATCACGATTTTAGTTTATTATTTAACACCCCTCCACACCCCACTGTTACCTGACTCTGTAGTTAACGAACAGCTCAGAATATGTTGAGTTATGGCAAAACAAAAAAAAACACCCTAAAACCAAGTATGGCTAAACAGTGATGGCAAATTCAGAACAATGTGACACTGATGGAGAATTTTCAAAGTAACCAAGGTCTTAATTTAGCTTCCTAAAAAAAGTTTGTTTTCTGTGACTCATTTCATTTATAATTATGTAATGGGTTTAAGAATTAAGGTTTGAATAACAGAGAGGATTAAGGCTAATTTCTGACAGCTCAGTTATTCAGTAGACATCACACTCTGGCACTGTGTTTTTTAAATGGATAAAAATGAGATATAGGACAGTCAAAACTAACTGCTGCTTGGCCTCTATGTTCAGCTTACTTCTATAAGCACTCACTGTATACTACTTGCATTTTTTCAACATATCAAAGTATACGGGGTGGGAATTAGAGCATCTAAGCAGAAGGAACTGTTAGGGGTGGGTAAGAGTTAAATGATTTGCTCCAGGAATAAAGTAATGTGTTCAGAGACTCAGCCTGAGTCACGCAGCCTGCAACATGAGCGCTGTCACACCCTTCCCCTCCAGAGGACCTGGGCAAGCTTCCCAGTCTGCGGAGCATGAGACAGACAGCACGCTCTACGGCGAGAACAAGGGTTCCATTTGCTGTTCACACACGAAACTGAGGGGAAGCTGTGCTCCCTAATTGTACACGTTTAACAACATTTGAGAAACGGGACTCAGGTCACCAAGATGAAAGCCCTCATCTTTGTAGCTGCTGGAGTCATGCTTCTGTCGCCCACTTTTTGTCAAAGTGGTAAGCTCTTTTCATACAGGGGTAGGTCGGGGGGTGGTGGTTTGTGTTACAAGGGCAAACGGAATCTAATTTTCTTCTCACATTACACAATCTGCAACCTGAAAGGCAGAGTTTGAAGTTATGAAAAGGCAGCATCTTGGAAGGGAATAGCTATCGTTTGTTTGCTCTGTTCAGACCTTGTCTAAGACCAGTGTTCTTTGCTTAGATTTAAAAACCTGTGGCATAGTCAAGATTTTAACTCCTACAATGAAGTCACGGATCAAACTTCATTGTGACAAGATTCTGATCTTCTAAGAATTTCCTCTGATTCAGCAAGACAGCACTTTTTCAAGAGATTTTCAAAATTCTTATGTTTATACCTTGTCTTGGGCCACAAGTAGGAAAAACAAGAACAGTACCAGAAAGAATGAGTGGTCCTCCAGTAAGTAATGCTAACAGGTTACTGTTTCTTAATGACTTTACCATGGAGTTCTCCTTACATTCACATGATTTTTTAGTTTTTAGAAATGAGATCTCCCAAATACTATTATTCAACTCTTAATGTGTTTATTTCACTCAACCCAATGTTAGCCTGTCACCTCCTGCTTACTCCAAAATAAACCAATTTGCGCTATCTGTATCCACAACTCTTCTGCTGTTAGGTCACTCTCTAGCCAACATTGTTTGGAGCAGGAAAGCTGGGGTGAGGGACAACGATGAGGCAGAAAAAATAAAAATTTAACAAAACTAAACCTCTACAGAGGAATGTTGCTTCAACAGGCAGTTGAAATCGCCAAGGTGGTTGTGGGAGAGTGCTAAGCATTCAGAGCAGCAGCGGGTGTGGGATTCACGAGGAGTGAGCGTTCTGGGTAGGGGTGAACCCAAATGCAGCAGAAGGGGGCTCCTTCAAGAAGCAAGGCATTTGCTTTCTTCCATGGGGAGGGGGAGAAATGAGTAAAAAAACCCTATCGTCTAGAGGCTGAAGTCTGGTCCCCTTGGACCAGTCCCTTTCCACGGCCTTTGCCCAGAGTAAAAACATTTTAGAAACATTATGCCAAACGGAAGCCTGTATTAAGAATGCAAACAAATTGAAAAATATGTCAAATTTAACAATGAGTACTATTTGAAAGCACACCAGACTCTAGGCACTAAAAGACTTACTCAAGTCAAGCCAGATCTGGAATTCTCATGGAAAAAGGAATCGAGGCTTTTTCACAGCCACTGTTTACCATGTTTTTAGGCACCATGTCTTGCTCAATCACAGGAATTTTCTGAAAAGTGACAAACACTTCATTTCAACGACTCTCTTATCAGATCTTGAAAGGAAATAACTTGCACAGCATGTTCTTCAGCCACCATTTTCCAGCTTTGGGCCTAATTCTCAAGGCATTTCTCTTTGGGTGACATCAAATTTAAGCATTTTTCAAAATGCGCGAATGAAGAGCAGGATTTGTGTGGCTGAATCCAAGGGTCACCCAACCGATCCTCAAA
Organism: Herpailurus yagouaroundi; assembly: GCF_014898765.1. Lineage (NCBI taxonomy): Eukaryota > Metazoa > Chordata > Mammalia > Carnivora > Felidae > Herpailurus > Herpailurus yagouaroundi. Next base: position 99,248,299 of record NW_024412377.1, read on the forward strand.
GTTCACATCTAAACACAGGCAGAGAAGAACACTTCCCAGATATTTCTTTCCTCTTCGTTAATCTATCTTCCTTTAAACGACACCTTAACACCACCTCCCTGTCCCTACTTGTTCAGGCAATACTCTGTTTTATACACTGAATTCAGTTTGTGCAATCTCAAGGTTATGAGGAAGGCTTCAATTTCACCTGGGGGCGAACTGCTAGAGATTAAAGCAGGAAGAGAAACTGGCTTTGAATGAGAACCAGGTTACTAAACACTAACCCCAAGTGCTCAACACGGAGGAATTCAGAAGTCACGTGAAAAGACGTAACTGGCAGAACAATGGCATTTTATTTATTTATTTATTTATTTATTTATTTTTAAATTTTTTTTCAACGTTTATTTATTTTTGGGACAGAGAGAGACAGAGCATGAACGGGGGAGGGGCAGAGAGAGAGGGAGACACAGAATCGGAAACAGGCTCCAGGCTCCGAGCCATCAGCCCAGAGCCTAACGCGGGGCTCGAACTCCTGGACCGCGAGATCGTGACCTGGCTGAAGTCGGACGCTTAACCGACTGCGCCACCCAGGCGCCCCAACAATGGCATTTTAAATTGCTAAGTATGAGGTTTATATTAGGCATTAAAGTCCATCTTCGAAATGTGAGAGAATCCACTTCATGTACGTGTCAAAGATTTATGGAAAAACTATATAATGAGAAACAGGTTTGAGTAGTAAGGTCTACGGTGTTTTTGAAATTGCTCTTGCAGGAATTAGGACGATTAAAATTAGCACGCCAACGAACGCCCAGCATATAGGATAATTTATAGTATGCAGTTGTTGCAGCTCTCTTCCTTTTTGTTCCACTTCTGAATTTTTCCTTAGTTTTTTAAACGGAAATAGAGTTGCCATACAATGTTACATTGGCTTCAAGTGCACAACATAGCGATTGGACAATTCTATACATTATCTCCTAAGTGTAATTACCACTTGTTACCAAACAATGTTATTACATTATGGACTATATTCTCTATTCCCCTCTTTTCATTTTTCTTCCTTTGTCTCCTCTATGCTTGTCATTTGTCCCATCTTCTTCCCCAAAATCATCTAGAGTAGACGCCTCCTAGTCATTTTTGCCTCCTGCCTCTCCCTCATTGCCACCAAAGCCAACTGGATGCCAAGTCCCTCTAAGCTGCCATCAGTTTCCACGGTTCACTTCGCCTTTCTGCTGCCATTGCTCTAGTTCGTTACTTTCCATCTTGAGTTTCAATGAGTACAGCAGGCTCCAGATCAGTCCCCCTTGCCCCTAATTTCTTCCCTTTTCAGTCTCTACACTGTCACCCAAGTCATCTTAAATATAAACCAGATCACAGTTATATTAGTATGCTATTGGTGCTGCAACAAATTACCACAATTGTAGTGGCTTAAAACAATACAGATGATACTTCCGGAGGTCACAAGTCCTGAAGTCAAGATATCAGCAGGGCTGTGTTCATTCTGGAGGCTCTGGGGCATAAGTTATTTTCTTGTCTTTTTTTTTTTTTTTTTTTTTTTAGCTTCTAGAAGCTGCTTGCATTCCTTGGTTTATGGCTCCTCTTTTCATCCTCAATGCCAGCACAGCCCAGCATTTTAAAATATCTGATATTGACTCCCTTGCCTCCCTCTTATAAGGAGTCTTATGATTACATCTGACGCACCCAGCCAATCCAGGATACTCATGCCATCTGAAGATCCTGAATCACATCTGCAAAGTCCCTTTTGCACATAAAATAACGTACTCAAAGGGTCCAGGCATTAGCAGGTGGAATCCTGTGGGGCCATCATGCTGTCTACTATAATGGCCATGCCTCTGTTCACAATTTTGTAGGTGCCTAAGCCCAGCATCTGAGAACAGAAACATGATTTCTTTCGAGTTTTCTTCTAGTTAAAGGTCTTTCAGAGATTTGGCTGTATCCTACCCTTTCATCTGTAACCTACCCTGTCATCTTCTTTCACACACCTTATTAGCGTAAGACAATGAGTTTTTGTGCACCTTTTCCACTGGTCTGACAGTTTGAAGACAGGGACAGAGTGGAACACTGTACCACTGGCATATAAGCATGCAATAAACATTTGTTGAATTAACTTATCTGACAGTGCCAGATCCCATGCCAGCCCATATATCTTATTCATCTATTAAATTTCATCTATGAACCTTGCTCATCTTTACCTCTTCCTTGACATTCTGCTCAAACATTTAAATCTGTTAACCACTGTCTGAATGTCTATACAATTTACAGCCAATATGATATTGGCCTATAATGGTTTGATGTGCTATTATTGCTTTCTCCAAAGGTATTATAAACTTCCTGCCTGCAAGGAGTTGCCATCTAGCTTTTGCTCCTGCATGGGCTAGCACAGTGCTGGGGCATACAATATATACTAAATGCATTCCTGCTAATTACCAGATTTATAGGGATTTGTAAAAATAAAAATGATTCTAAATTCTACAACTACAGAAACTATGTAGATAAAACTTTTAGTTTCATTGTGTCCTGAATCACAGGCATGGGCTCAGCAATAATTCATATTAATACTTCTTCTCAGTTGCAGGCATGGCAAATGACGTCCACAACTTGGCAAAACCAACCTTACCTATTAAGACCTTCCGTGGGGCTCCCCCAAATTCTTTTGAAGAATTCCCCCTTTCTGCCATAGAAGGCTGGACAGGAACTACCACAACTGTAAAAATTAACTGCCCAGAAGAAAGGGTTTCAAATCTCCACGTGAATAATGCTACCATGGGGTACCTGAGCAGCTCCTTAAGTACCAAACTGATCCCAGCCATCTACATCCTGGTGTTTGTAGTAGGTGTGCCAGCCAATGCGGTGACCCTGTGGATGCTCCTCTTCAGGACCAGATCCATCTGTATGAACATCTTCTACACCAACCTGGCCATGGCAGACTTTCTTTTTTGCATCACACTGCCCTTTAAGATAGCTTACCACCTCAATGGGAACAACTGGGTATTTGGAGAGGTGATGTGCCGGGCCACCACAGTCATCTTCTATGGCAACATGTACTGCTCCATTCTGCTCCTCGCTTGCATTAGTATCAGCCGCTACCTAGCCATTGTCCATCCTTTCACATACCGAGGTCTGCCCAAGCGTACCTACACCTTGCTGACATGTGGACTGGTGTGGGCAACGGTTTTCTTATACATGCTGCCATTCTTCATCCTGAAGCAGGAATATTACCTTGTCCAGCAGGACATCACCACTTGCCATGATGTCCACAACACATGCGAGTCCTCATCACCCTTCCAACTCTACTACTTCATATCCTTGGCATTCTTTGGATTCTTAATTCCCTTTGTGGTCATTATCTACTGCTACACAGCCATCATTCGGACGCTTAATGCATATGATCACAGATGGTTGTGGTATGTTAAAGCGAGTCTCCTCATTCTTTTGATTTTCACCATTTGCTTTGCTCCAAGCAATATTATACTCATTATTCACCACGCTAACTACTACTACAACAATACTGATGGCTTATATTTTGTCTATCTCATAGCTTTGTGCCTTGGGAGCCTGAATAGTTGCCTAGATCCACTCCTTTATTTTCTTATGTCAAAAATCATAGATCACTCCACTGTTTACCTTACAATGGTGAAATCACCTTAGAGAACAAGGAACGCCATCTGTGAAAACACACCTTCTTGGGACGATATATGCCGAGTGCAAAGGGTTCTACCCTCTAACTCCATTCTTGAGCTCCTAAGAAATACTGCCTCAAAATAAAACACTACAAAAGCACTTTTTTATTTTAATACTTTTTCAGGATTTTAAGAGTGTCAGAGCAGAAGAAAAGATATCATCATCTTTTCTGGTACTTCATCATCTGGTACTTCAAGACCTTTAATTCTCCATCTTCCCTACTTCCAGTAGGTTTCAACCCTACAGGTCCTGGAGGAGGAGGTGGGACAAGGGCGAAGCACAGGGAGAAGCTAAGATCTCAGTTTTCAGTGTTTGGCGTCATTTTTGATTCGTCTTCCTTCTCCAACTCCCACACAGGTGGTGCCTCATCAGCTCACTCGAAGTGATTTTTATCACTAGGGGCCATTACCTTAATCCCACATTTGCCTTCTAACCATTCTTTTCACTGCCAGCCTATTCTATTTCACTGGCCATTGCCAGATTAATCTTCCTGAGATCATATTGAACACATCACTCAAAAATCCCAGCTCACACACTGCCAATGACTGTTCACTGTTTTGGAATAAGCTATAAATCTTTAGCCTGACATTCAGAGATAATTTTCCAACTTTACTTCCCAATATACCTTGCCTGCAAAGTAGGCACCAGCCAAGCTTCTTGATTTGCTACAATCTTGACTTCTCCTTTTTGCTCTTGCTTCTCTAACTGTAAAGCTGTTTTTAACATGTTTGCCTTAATTCTTTCCATCTCTTAAAGTCTTCAATGGACCATTCTTCTGATTCTCAAGCTAGAAGTTCATTTTTCTCATCTCGCTTTCTTGTATTTTTGACATTTATATACAAATATTAATTTCATAAATACTTATTAAACACCCTGTATAGTAAAGAAGGGGCTACTCCTCTCCCTTCTTTAGTTTCATGTAGACCCAAGCCTTCTCAGGGTTTGTGGGGCCCAGATCCATGCTCTGTATAACATGTTGCTGAGTGAATGAATAAAATCTCAAAGCAGCAAAACAGTATGAAAGCCCATTCAATTGTTACTGAGAAGGCAAGTTACCTTGTATGACAAGGGACATTATTTTTTTGGTTGGGCATGTAAAAAAAAAAAAAAAAAAAGGTAAGTTAGAACATACTCATAAAATCATTTAAAAGTTCAAAATAACAAAACATTAAAAAATTAAAAAAAAAAAAGGGGTGGGGTGTCTGGGGGTCTTAGTCGGTTAAGCAGACTTTGGCTCAGGTAATGACCTCACGGTCCAGGAGTTCCAGCCCTGTGTTGGGCTCTGTGCTGACAGTTCAGAGCCTGGAGCCTGCTTCAGATTCTGGGTCTCCCTTTCTCTCAGCCCCACATTGGGTACAGAGATTACTTGAAGAAAAAAGAAAAAAAAAACATAAAAAGAAACCTAAAATAAGTTTTAAGATGACAGAAACTTCAATGAAAGGAATTGGTTTCTGCAAATAAAGCCATCATGTGTAATACAGTTTCACGTAAAAGAAAAATGTAGTAATATTCACTTGTTAAAAGCACACAACTCTTGTGCAGTAAATATATACGTAGCAAAACAGAACGTTTTTGGGCATCTAATTCACAAAGTCTCAAGGAAAGCCTTCAATTTCAAAATAGCTCACAATTCACTGCCTCTGGTGAACAAAGTGTGTTTTCTGCTAAGTATGTGCCAACATGCGCATTACCCAGCCTTTCTCCTGAGACAAAAGGAATTTGGTTTCTACACAAGGTTACACTTGAAATACTATTAACGAGGAGCAAGAATTCTCACCAGCTTAAATCCCTGTCCTCAACCTTTGATAAAACTGGCCATCCGTTCCATGCAGCTGTTATCCACTGTCATCGTTTTTAAAAATTCTTTTTATTTTAGAGAGAGAGGGAGAACACATGAAGGGGGGCGGGGGCGGAGAGTTAGAATCTTAAGCAGTTTCCATGCTCAGCATGGAGCCCAATGCAGGGCTCAATCCCATGATCCTGGGATCATGACCTGAGCCGAAATCAAGAGTCAGACTCTCAACTGACTGAGCCACCCAGAGCCCCTCCAATGTGATCTTTAACAGCTGTATGTTTTCGCACAAGCTTTACTTTATACTGGCAATACTAGTAATATAATTTTTTTTCTATTATTTTCAAGGCCAGATCTTGGGAAGGCAAGGCACAGAATTATCTCCATCAAAACACAACTGCAACTTCCAAGCATCCAAACCACAAATGTTAAAAAACACACACAGATGGGGCACCTCGGTAACTCAGTCAGTTAAGTGTATGACTTTTGATTTTGGCCAGGTCATGATCTCAGGGTCATGAGATCAACCCCCGCTGGGCATGGAGCCTTCTTAATATTCTCTCTCCCCCACTCTCTCTCTCAAAAACAAAAAAACAAAACAAAAAAACCCCACACAGACACACATACACACACACATAGACCTCATCAAATAAGCAAAGAATCAGGTTTTTTTTCCCCAGGGAAAAAACAGGCAGAGAAAAAAAAAGTTTCAAAATTAATGGGCAGAAAAGGAAAATGGTGTTTAAAAATAGCAATTAAACCAAATCATATTCATTGCTTGGAACTGTAATGTTTTAAATCTGTTAGCTCTTGCCAATACAATTCAGGATCCTCATTTTATAGGCCGAAGCAGTTTAATTCCAGCCTGAGCTAGAACCCAGATCCTTAGGCTCATATTTAGTGCTCTATTTCCATTACTAAAGCTGCTGCTCTTACACTTAGGAAGCAAGCCTGACAGACAGATGGCAAAGTGGAGACACCCAGCAAAGGCTTCTAAGTGCCCTGGTGAGGTCCCACGGCACTCCATCTTGACCTAAAGCTATCAGATTGGAATGCTCTGGAAGGGACTTGCATAGCCTGCCTATGAAAGATTTGTGGAGTCAAGGACAAACCGCATGTGGCTGTGGGCAGAGAGGAACCTAGGTCTATCTCTATCCTGTACCCAGAAGATCCCACGTGCGGTTTGTAGATGCAACAATTTGTGTGTGTCTAGCAAGGACTTTGTGACACAGACATCACTCAGCCCTTACCTGGGCAACCGCTGGCACCCACAATAATATTAGCTACATTATTTCAGTATTTTTGGGGGTGTCAAGCTCCATGCAGAGTGCTGAACAAACACATGTGTATGTTCACAATATAATTATATATGATTACATGTTAATATAATCTATAGAAATAGAAGTTTGTGAACATACAAATACACTTTATTACATCTGTATGTTACTCTTAACCCCTCATCATGATCCTGTAAGATAGGCACTATTATATCCATTTTACACGTGTGGAAATGGAAGTATAGAGAATTCAAGGGACTTGACTAAAATCTCTGGTTACTTTGACAAAGCCAATACTGGAATGGTGCCTGTCTGTCTCCAAAGCAAGTAACTATATCTTCCAATGCTGACAAGCGTGCCTCGGGCCACAGTCTTGGCTCCATCAGTGGGGATGGCAGGCGGAGACCCATTCTCCCCTCCATGGGGTGTGGGGGCACAAGGCTTGGGTTTCAGTTTCACTCTCCTATTCGCTGGCCCACTATTTATTGACCAGTCCCGTTCCTTCCCATCAGGTGAAAGGGCAACCAGCCACACAGCTGCTGTGAGGGTCAAATGAAGATAAATAATAATGTGAGGGCACTCCTAAAGCACAGGGGGTAGGGCAAGGCTGCTGCCATCCCCATCAGAAGGTTAACAGTACAAAAGTCCCCGCCTAGGAGGGATGTTTTTATTCACCTTTAATGACGCAGTTCAGTAGTACATATGATTATATGTGCATATGTATGCAACATATAAATGTAAATAAATATGCACATACATAAAAAGATATACACTTTAATTTTTATTAAAAATATTTTTGCATAGGTAATACATGGTACAAAGTTTATATTAAAAATTTATTTTTTCCTTCCTCACCACTCACTTCTCTTTGCCAGAGTCAACACTTCCCTGTGCTGCTGGAGACTACATTATGCCAAAATAATTTCTAATACCTTGCATCAAAATGAGCTGCCTTGAAGGGGAACACCTCAGCCGGGGCAGTAGGTCCTATTCCACAAACTAAGTTACCAGGGAAATCCTGGCCCTTTGTGAGTTGTTTACATTTTTTTTTTTTAAGTTTAGAAACATTCATCATGTAATACATGTACTCTCTAAGAAAGTAAAATCCCAACAGCACAAAAACAGAAAACAAAGAAGTCTCCCATCTACACCAGACTTCGAGTTCACCTTCCAGGTGTTTCCTTCTGGAAATAATTTATGCACATGCAAGAGTATGTTTATTATGGGTGTGTATCCCATTTTCAGGCATGTGGAAACATTTTTTTTTTTTTACTTAACAATATACATACTGAAGATTATCCAATATAGATTCACTCAATTTTTTTTGACGACCACAGAGTATTTCACTATATGGATATACTGCAACTTACTTAACTGGGCCTCTCTTGAAGGATATTTATATTGTTTGGGGTCTTTTGTTATTACAATGCAACAATAAACATCCCCTTCCCTCTGCCTTTATGATACAGGTTTCCGAATCCAATGGACCAGGGCATAGTTGCAGAAGGAATTACTTTTTGGATAGTTTTGGATACATTACTTAGCCTAAGTTTCATTATCTGTAAGTGATGATAAGGACATTTAACCCACATGGCTGTTATGATTATGAGGATTATATGAGATAATATGCATACAAATATGCAGTATCATGCCTGGCAAACAACAGGTGCTCAATAAATGTTTGTTCTAATCAAAGATGTTGTTCCTGTTTCAGATGAGGCAGTTTCTGGGTTGTAAACACCTATACAGAGAAGACCTCCACTCCTTGAGGTTTTGGCTTGCAGCTGGAGACATGGCATCTATGAGTGGGGTCGGTTCCAGGGAGCATCTCTCTCTCACTCTCAAGGAACAGATCATAAGCTTCACCACTCAGCACCCTTCCAACACTGGCCAGTATCTGTGGAACACCTCCTAACACCAGTCTAAGCTCTGCAGCATGGAAAAAACCCTGTGCTCTTCAAAGGGACTGTGGCCAGGTCAGTCTCTTCCTGTGCTGAGAACAAACCAGGCTCACACCTGCCCAGCACTGTACTCCCAGCCTGCACCGTCCTGCTTTCCACCCACCTAACCAGCTCCTCCTTCCCTTCCAGGGGCAGCTCCTGTTCTCTCTCCATGACCACTCCTCTTAGGATTCTAGCCCACAAAAATCCATGGTCTCTGAAGTACTCGGTGCATGCCTTGTTTTCACACTGTGTCACATACTCATCTCTACTGTTATTTAACTCTTCTATATAAGAATGCCCACTACCTCCGTTTCTAAGCATCTTAAGGAGGACAGAGATCTTCAAATGTCATGTGTTCCTTCTACCCTTTTTCCCTCTACCACACACTATACAGTACACTATGTATACAGTATGTGCTCAGTAAATATCCAATGAATTGGAATCTGAACAAGAACTCACCCATCAGTGAGGTTTTAGTTAAAGTAAAAGCAGTGATTAGCTCTGGAGCCAGCTTCCTGCTCATGTTTGACACCAGGATAAAAATAGCCCTATTATTTCCATTTTGGTCCATAGGCAATTGTGGGAAGAGTATCTCATAAGCCGTAGGCAAAACAAATCAAGAAAATCCTCCCTCTCAGCCCTTCTCCCCCCACCCTGTCTGTAAATTTAAAAGCAACAAACCTACTAAGACTCACCATGAGTTTCTGCATTTTAGCATGGTATAAAACATCCTGGTAGTGCTGGGCGCAGTCTGGATCCACATCTTTGATCTTAGCAGTAGGTAAGAGCAGAGTATCTAAAGTTTTCAAAGCATTCCCTTCATCAATAGCTTCATTGATGTACCCTACAGCTACGATTCCTAGGGCAAGAAAAAAAGTTTTCCTCTTAAGTCACAATACATCATAAGTTCTCTAGAATCACCTATAAGAAAGGTGGAGTTAGAAAGGGGGTAGGGAACCCCCTGCACATAAGAAAACCTCTAAGCGCTAATAAGCAGAGCTAAGGCTGCAGGATACAAGGTCAATGTACAAAAGTGTAGAGTATTTCTACACACACTCATTGTACGATGTGAAAATGAAATGGAGGAGAAAATTCCATTTGGAATAGATTCCAATCACAACTACATTGTACCTACTTAAATCATAAACAGGAATAAATTTAACAAAAGAAGCACAAGACATGTACGCTGAAAACCACAAAACACTAATGAAAAAAATTAAAGATGACCTAAATAAATGGAAAAATCATCTCATGTTCATGGATCCAAACAATACTGTTAAGGCGGAAATACTCCTCAAACTGATCAATAGATTCAGGGTAATCCCTATCAAAATCCCAATTGCATTTTTCTTTCAAACAGAAATTGACAAGCTGTATCTAAAATTCACATGTAAATGCAAGGGACCACGAATAACCAACGCAGTGTTGAAAAAAGAACAAAACTGGAGTTCTCTTAACAATTTCAAAACTTACTACAAAGCTACAGTTAATCAATACTGCATGCTGCTGGCATAAGGATAGATGTACGGATCAATGGAAAAGAATTTAGAGTTCAGAAATAAACCCTTACATTTGTGGGCAACTGATTTTTGACAAGACTGCCAAGACAACTCAACAAGTACAAGTCTTTATAACAAATGGCACTGGGACAACTGGACAGCCACATGCATAAGAATGAAGCTGGACTCTCTACATCAGAGCCTACACAAAAAAATAACTCAAAATGGATCACAGACTGAAGTGTAAAAGCTTAATCTATGTAACACTTAGATGAAAACATAGGAGGAAATCTTTGTGGCCATGGGTTAGGTGCTAATTTTAATAGTGACACCAGAAACACAACTAAAGAAAAAAAATAAATACACGGGATGTAAAAATGCAAACTTTTATGCTTCAAAGGACACCAGAGAAAGTGAAGGCAATCTACAGAATGGGGGAAAATACTTGCAAATCCTCTATGTGATAAAAGACTTGTACACCTTATACACATGTATACCAGGTATATAAGGAATTCTTACAACTCAACAATAAGAAAGGAAAACCGAATTTAAAATGGGTAAAGGTCTTGAACACACACTTCTTGAAAGAAGATATACAAATGGCTAATAATCACATGAAAAGATACTCAGTATTAGTTAGGAGGAAAATGCAAATCCAAATCACAATGAGATACCACTTCATATCCACTAGGATGGCAATAAAAATAAGACAAACAGTAACAAGTGTGAAGATGTGCTGACACTGGAACTCTCATACATTGCTGGTGGGAACAGAAAATGGTAGTCATAATGGAAAACAAGCAGTTCCTTAAAATACTAAACACAGAATTACCATCTGATCTAGCAATTCTACTCTTAGGTATATACACTTAAGGGAACCACAGGTTCACATAAAAACTTAGACACTATTCTACTTATATGAAATATCCACAATGGGAAAATCCACAGAAACAAAGTAGACCAGTGGTTGCGGGTGGGGGGAACGGGAGGACAGGCAAAGGGGAGTGACTCTACAAAGTATCTTCTTGGGGTGAAGAAAATGTTATGAATTTAGATAGTCTGATGGTAGTGCAACTTTTTAAATCCATAAAAGTCACCATAAAAACAATCAATGGGTCAATTTTATGGTATATAAATTATATCTCAATGAAGGGGTTATAAAATGGGAGGACAACTTTATATACAAGTAGCAGGAGGAATGCTAATTTCTAGTGTAAACCTCACTTAGATAGCAGTGTGAAGGCAATGAGTGACAGAACCACAGAATAACAGAGCTGGAAAAATTTAATGTCGAGATGTACAGAAAAAAAAAAACTGAAATACAAAGAGGTTTGGATAGACATTCTATTCTTTAGATTACGTTACCACTTTTGTGAAGGATGCCAAAACAGAGATAGTTCTAAATCAAACAATTCCCTATAGTATCAGTGGAGCGAATTTCCAGGTCCATACAGTCCAATGCTGTCCAACAGAACATTTTGTGATGATGAAAACGTTCTCTGACTGGGCTGTCCAATACACTCCATGTAACTATTAAGCATTTAAAATGTGGCCAGTATGACTGACGAACTTAATTTTAAATTTTATCTAATTTTAATGATTAAAGTAGCTGCACGTAGTTGGGGAGTGTAGATAGGCCTCCTAGAGATTAATAGTCAGACATGTTTTTTAAGATAGTTTTAAGGTTTAGTTATGACTAATTACTATCACAAATTGCTTCTATGAAACCACCTGGTAAAATAACATCTGGAGCCCTAACTCATGGATATGCCAAAAGAATAATAACTGTATCTACCAGCTCAACCTTCTACCATCTCACTGCAGGTTCTTAGGAAATAGACTAGAAGGTCCAGGAAAGAAAAATACAGAGCAAAGTCATGGAGCTTGGCAAATTTTTGCAACACCAGCAAAGGGTATCTATTTGGAGGCCCATTCTCCGTACTACCTTATTATTAAAAATAAATTATCAACCAGTCATAAAATACTACAGTATATGCAAGAATATACTTATATATAGTAGACACATGAACAATGTGGGGGTTAGGAGCACCAACACCCAGTGCAGTCAAAAATTCAGGTATAGGGAAGATGGCGGCGTAGGAGGATGCTGGGCTCACCGCGTCCTGCGGATCACTTAGATTCCACGCACACCTGCCTAAATAACCCAGAAAATCGCCAGAAGACTAGCAGAACGGATTCTCCAGAGGCAAGCGTAGACAAGAGGCCCACGGAAGAGGGTAGGAAGGGCGGAGAGGCGGTGCGCGCTCCACGGACTGGTGGGAGGGAGCCGGGGCGGAGGGGCAGCCCGCTGGCAAAGGAGAGCTCGAGTCTGCCTTGAAAAGCGGAGGGGCTGGACTGCGTGGGTTCTGACAGCCAGCGGGACTTAACATCTGGAAGGTTATAAGTTAACAGCTCTGCTTGGAGAAAGGGAGGGCTGGAGGACAACGGGAGGGAGAGTTGTTGAGCCCCAGACGACAGAGGGCAGCTTGGCAGGGAACAAAGGCCAGCGCCATCTCCCTCGCCCATCCCCCAGCCAAAACCCCAAGGGAACCAGTTCCTGTCAGGGAACTTGCTTGCACCCTGCAAACACTGAATGCTGTGCTTCTGAGAATCCATCCCTCCGGCAGGTCTGACTCCCTCCCCAAGCGGATCTCCGAAGGAAAAGCGAGCTGAGCCTGCCCTTCCTGCCCCTGTGCACCTTGCCCATCCACCCCAGCTAATATGCCAGATCCCCAGCGCTACAAGTCTGGCAGTGTGCAAGTACCCCAGACAGGGGCCACACCACCCCACAGTGAATCCTGCCCCTAGGAGAGGGGAAGAGAAGGTACACACCAGTTTGACTGTGGCCCCAGTGGTGGGCTGGGGGCAGACATCGGGTCAGACTGCGGCCCCACCCACCAACTCCAGTTATACACCACAGCACAGGGGAAGTGCCCTGCAGGTCCTCACCACGCCAGGGAATATCCAAAATGACCAAGCGGAAGAATTCCCCTCAGAAGAATCTCCAGGAAATAACAACAGCTAATGAGCTGATCAAAAAGGATTTAAATAATATAACAGAAAGTGAATTTAGAATAATAGTCATAAAATTAATCGCTGGGCTTGAAAACAGTATAGCTGACAGCAGAGAATCTCTTGCTACAGAGATCAAGGGACTAAGGAACAGTCACGAGGAGCTGAAAAACGCTTTAAATGAAATGCATAACAAATGGAAACCACCACGGCTCAGATTGAAGAGGCAGAGGAGAGAATAGGTGAACTAGAAGATAAAGTTATGGAAAAAGAGGAAGCTGAGAAAGAGAGAGATAAAAAAATCCAGGAGTATGAGGGGAAAATTAGAGAACTAAGTGATACACTAAAAAGAAATAATATACACATAATTGGTATCCCAGAGGAGGAAGAGAGAGGGAAAGGTGCTGAAGGGGTACTTGAAGAAATAATAGCTGAGAACTTCCCTGAAGTGGGGAAGGAAAAAGGCATTGAAATCCAAGAGGCACAGAGAACTCCCTTCAGACGTAACTTGAATCGATCTTCTGCACGACATATCATAGTGAAACTGGCAAAATACAAGGATAAAGAGAAAATTCTGAAAGCAGCAAGGGGTAAACGTGCCCTCACATATAAAGGGAGACCTATAAGACTCGTGACTGATCTCTCTTTTGAAACTTGGCAGGCCAGAAAGAATTGGCACGAGATTTTCAGTGTGCTAGACAGAAAAAATATGCAGCCGAGAATCCTTTATCCAGCAAGTCTGTCATTTAGAATAGAAGGAGAGATAAAGGTCTTCCCAAACAAACAAAAACTGAAGGAATTTGTCACCACTAAACCAGCCCTACAAGAGATCCTAAGGGGGACCCTGTGAGACAAAGTACCAGAGACATCACTACAAGCATAAAACATACAGACATCACAATGACTCTAAAGCCATATCTTTCTATAATAACACTGAATGTAAATGGATTAAATGCGCCAACCAAAAGACATAGGGTATCAGAATGGATAAAAAAACAAGACCCATCTATTTGCTGTCTACAAGAGACTCATTTTAGACCTGAGGACACCTTTAGATTGAGAGTGAGGGGATGGAGAACTATTTATCATGCTACTGGAAGTCAAAAGAAAGCTGGACTAGCCATACTTATATCAGACAAACTAGACTTTAAATTAAAGGCTGTAACAAGAGATGAAGAAGGACATTATATAATAGTGACAGGGTCTATCCATCAGGAAGAGCTAACAATTATAAATGTCTATGCGCCGAATACCGGAGCGCCCAAATATATAAAACAATTACTCATAAACATAAGCAACCTTATTGAGAAGAATGTGGTAATTGCAGGGGACTTTAACACCCCACTTACAGAAATGGATAGATCATCTAGACACACGGTCAATAAAGAAACAAGGGCCCTGAATGAGACATTGGATCAGATGGACTTGACAGATCTATTTAGAACTCTGCATCCCAAAGCAACAGAATATACTTTCTTCTCGAGTGCACATGGAACATTCTCCAAGATAGATCATATACTGGGTCACAAAACAGCCCTTCATAAGTTTACAAGAATTGAAATCATACCATGCATACTTTCAGACCACAATGCTATGAAGCTTGAATCAACCACAGAAAAAAGTCTGGAAAACCTCCAAAAGCATGGAGGTTAAAGAACACCCTACTAACGAATGAGTGGGTCAACCAGGCAATTAGAGAAGAAATTAAAAAATATATGGAAACAAACGAAAATGAAAATACAACAATCCAAATGCTTTGGGACGCAGCGAAGGCAGTCCTGAGAGGAAAATACATTGCAATCCAGGCCTATCTCAAGAAACAAGAAAAATCCCAAATACAAAATCTAACAGCACACCTAAAGGAACTAGAAGCAGAACAGCAAAGGCAGCCTAAACCCAGCAGAAGAAGAGAAATAATAAAGATCAGAGCAGAAATAAACAATATAGAATCTAAAAAAACTGTAGAGCAGATCAACGAAACCAAGAGTTGGTTTTTTGAAAAAATAAACAAAATTGACAAACCTCTAGCCAGGCTTCTCAAAAAGAAAAGGGAGATGACCCAAATAGATAAAATCATGAATGAAAATGGAAT
>NW_024412377.1:99268591-99435247 GCF_014898765.1 Herpailurus yagouaroundi
AAAAAAAAAAAAAGAAATTGTGGTTTATATACACAATGGAGTACTATGTGGCCATGAGAAAGAATGAAATATGGCCCTTTGTAGCAACGTGGGTGGAACTGGAGAGTGTGATGCTAAGTGAAATAAGCCATACAGAGAAAGACAGATACCATATGGTTTCACTCTTATGTGGATCCTGAGAAACTTAACAGGAACCCATGGGGGAGGGGAAGGAAAAAAAAAAAAGAGGTTAGAGTGGGAGAAAGCCAAAGCATAAGAGACTCTTAAAAACTCTGAACAAACTGAGGGTTGATGGGGGGTGGGAGGGCGGGGAGGTGGGTGATGGGTATTAAGGAGGGCACCTTTTGGGATGAGCACTGGGTGTTGTATGGAAACCAATTTGACAATAAATTTCATATATTGAAAAAAATCAGGTATAATTTTTTACTCCCCTCAAATTTAACTAATCAGAGCTTACTACTGGCTGGAAGCCTCAGTAATAACATAGTCAAGTAACATGTATTCTTACAATGAGTAAGCCAGAGAAAAGAAAATGTTAAGAAAATCCTAAGAGAAAATATATTTAGAGTACTCTACTGATTAAAAAAAAAAAAACACGTATAGTTCAAACCACGCTGTTCAAGGGTCAACTGTATATGCACACACATATACACACACACACAAACGGGGTTTTTTCACTTCCCAGCTTAGTGCTGATGTACAAGAACTAGGAAAGAAGGTAAACATTAACAAGCAGTAAGTTTTGAAAATAAATATTCCTAAAGCCAAACTCACTATTTCTCATTCTGTCAGTTATTTTTTCAAACACAATCATAAGTCACTTTACTAATGTGACATGCTATGGAATAAAGTAGTTATAAGTTTTAAGAAGTATCTTCATCCCGATATTCAAACGCTAAGAATGAAGAGATTTATCTGTAGAAGAAAAGGGATGATCTAAAAGGGCAGAAATTATTCTAGATTCTAACACTTAAACATGTTTGAAGAAAAAGCAAAAATAGTTCCCTAACACTCAAGTTACATGATTTGAAAACATTGGAAGAACTCAGGAAAGTCTAAGTACTATCCACATACAGGGTATTATCGTTTTACCCTGTAGTAGTTACAACCTGGAGAGCATGGGATACTTCATATCATTCCCTGGACACGAAGTCTCTTCGGTAGACTGTTCCAAATACTTTTAAACACCCCATCCAAAAATGATCTTAACAGAACTATGTCTGAGAAAAAGAATATGTGTTCCTAATGGCCAGTCACCTGGGAGTGAGTGCATTCCAGCTGACTTGGTTGAAACCACTTGTTTAAGTTTTTGTTTGATGTGTTTCTAAGAACACAAGCTCCTGAGGTCATAGTAAATGACCTCACAGGACATGTAAGACCTACCCAGAAGCCACCAGGGCACATGCGCATCACTTCCTCTGTTCGTAAGAGAAGGGAAAATCCCATTGCTGAGCCCCAGTTCATGACCCACTTCTTTAAACCATCACAGAGACTATAATGTTCTATTCCAGTGAGACAGTGGATATTCTCTTACAGCTCATGCATTTGAGATAGCAGATGAGTTAACCTACAAAGACAAGTACCTACTAAATTAAAAAAGCAAAAATTCAAAGGAACAAAACTACCTTGTTTCGGCTACGTGGTTAAACTGATGCTCCTCTCTGGCTCCACCAGGAAAAGTGAACTTTCCAGGAAGAAATCAACAGAGCCTCCAAGTCTGAGGAAATGCACTTAGCATCTTCTCTATTAAATGCACCTTCCACATTTAGCATTTCCCATTAGCTGTGGTACCTTATCCACATCACAATTCAGACACACGATTAGACCTTGAAGTGTGTGGCAGGGGCAGGGTGGGAAGGGTAAAACACTTTCAAGGTGTCCATGAAAAATCCTTAGCCCTTTGGGGTGGTTTAATTACTATACTGTGCAATTTACGTCTGTTCACAATGGTGTATATTTTTATGTAGCTTTTAAAACAATTACATAAACAGAGGATATCACACTCAAGAATTCAAGAACTTTGAACAAAAATACCTCATTGTGACCTAATAAAACAAACCAAAGCACAGAGAAATTATATATTCTGCACTGAGTTCTCCAAATTCTAGAAAGGAAATGTGATAAAGAAGTCTCTGAAATAACTACTGTGGTTATGGCATATGCCCTTCATGACATGATAATCAAAGGAAATATGATAACAGCCATGTGACGTACAGCCCATGGAAAATACATGTAGTGTAGATGCCTATACAGACAAATCCATACCAATCCAAAGATACCGATCCAAAAATATTTCTGCTTAGATATAACACCCACCTAACAAAAAGCCATTCTTGTTTTAAGTGATACAAATGTTACTTGTTTTTCTTTTCCTAAAAAAAAAAAGCAAAAGCTCTACTGGATAGTCTGCAACAAAAATGGCATCCTCCACCCTGCTTTTTAATTAACGTCCAGAATGGGAGTAAAAGTACAACCATTTAGCACTGAGAACTAATGCACCTTTGCCATAAAAGCAGCACATACAGAAATTACCAAAGGCCTGGACTGTGGGTATTGCCAGCAAGAACTAGGAAAAAATGAGAAAACAAAGATGGGACCTGATTCTTAGTTTTGCTTACCGAAACAGAGGAGTCCTACTCTTGAATTGGATTAGCCAAAGCACTCAAACAATTGCTGCAGGAAACTCAAGAGTGTGCAGCTGGGAGTCAAGTAGCAAGGCAGGAGGGCAGGGGGCTGGGGGTGTGAACTTTGTAACAGGACATACACTAGTGTCCGCCCAGACCAGACGATATCAAACATCTGCTCACATTAGTGCTTCCCTCTTGACTAACATCTGGCAAGAACCACCAGCGACCAAGGCAACATGTCAGAAAAAAGCTAAGTGGGCTGTGTGCAAACTGTCTGATTGCAGGGATTCCAAAATGTTTCTAAGGACACGCAGAGAGGCAGCAGCAAGCTGTGTGGTCAGAGAAGAGGAAATTTAGATTTATAGAACTTAAAAAGGACAAAATGAAGAAACTGCCTGGATATATGTGTAACAGTGGCCCATCTGTGAATATGATGTCAAGGTAGCATATCTGAATACGTGTTATCTATTAGGCACCTAGAGTAAGATGTTTAACAACAACAGCAACAACAACAACAACAACAACAACAACAACAACAACAACAAAACAAACCCTGCCATGATGCTGGGCACAGGGCTCATAGGAAAGAGTAAAGAAAGCAAAGCAGATTATGCAAATGCAATTAAATAACAAAGTCATATGTTTTTATCTCAACAGGGATTTTACTATCCCAAAGTTAGATTCTGCCTTAGAAGACCAGACCTAAGACCTCACCAAAACGCACTAGAACAGCCTAAATGTGTGAGAGAACTATCTGCCTACTGGGTCAGCAAACTTAGAATGAGTTATAGGTCAAAGATGGAGGACAGAGGGGAGGTCACGGACATCAGCGATCTTAATTTAAATGTTGCTGACAAATCAAAGAGCTCGGAGGAAGCCAAAGATGATGGTGCTAGTTTGTTTTTACGATGAAACAGACCACGTGGAACTTGAATTTGATAGCTCATGCTACAGGAAAGCAGTGACTACACTAACTGCTCAGTTACAGAGCTCTTGATTCCACACTCTGTTTTGCAAGCAAGAGGCAAATGATAAGGAGGCAAGTGTATCTTCAAGAAAGCATGTTTCAGAGCATATCTTCTTGGGTCACGCAGGTAGCTCATAGTTTCTAGATACACAGTCAATCATCAATCATGGTATGTGATCCTATAGTTTTTGTTCCAATTTCTTCTTAGGGTAGGAACATGTTCAAACTTCAAAAAAAAAAAAAAAAAAAAAAGCCCAAATAAAAAATAAAAATAAAGTTGAGCATCTAAAAAATTGAGTTATGGGGCACCTGGGTGGCTCAGTCAGTGAAGCGTCCGACTCCCACTCAGGTCATGATCTCACCGTTCGTGGGTTCGAGCCCTGTGTTGGGCTCTGTGCTGACAGCTCAGAGCCTGGAGCCTGCTTCAGATTCTGTCTCCCCCTCTCTCTCTGCCCCTCCCCTGTTCATGCTCTGTGTCTCTCTCCAAAATGAATAACATTCAAAAAAATTTTAAAAACTGAGTTAACTAGAGTATTCACCTGTGAAGTATAAATAAGAAAACATGAGGACTTCTGTTTACATATTTTTATCCTATCCTTTTATGTCTTTTTGTGTATGCTTTGTAATGCATATACGGTGACACAGTATTACAGGCAAAAAATTTATATATACACATGCATATCAGGGAAGAGTGCCCTCTTGGGGCTCCATGAGCAAAAATCTGCATTCCTAATCTAGGGAACTAAGTAGTCCAGAAACCTCAGTTGCTCATTATACTATGAGAAGGAACGTGTTCCATACTTACGATCGTTTTCTTCTTGAATTTGAATATTCACCATATCTATACACTTCTGAATTTCATTCCAGCTTAAATTCTCTTGCCCTTGGGATAAGGCTTCCAGCTTCATGGTGAATAGTGCATTTGTGTAACTGTGGAAGAGAAGAGAATCATTAACACTAATCAGAGACATGCACTCTTTGTTCATTTTGTGCATCTCAAATTTGGCACATGGCCAAAAGTAGATGCTATAAGGTTAAAAAGGAGAAAGACACACTGGGGCGCCTGGGTGGCGCAGTCGGTTAAGCGGCCGACTTCAGCCAGGTCACGATCTCGCGGTCCGTGGGTTCGAGCCCCGCGTCAGGCTCTGGGCTGATGGCTCGGAGCCTGGAGCCTGTTTCCGATTCTGTGTCTCCCTCTCTCTCTGCCCCTCCCCCGTTCATGCTCTGTCTCTCTCTGTCCCACAAATAAATAAAAAAAAAAAACGTTGAAAAAAAAATTAAAAAAAAAAAAAGGAGAAAGACACATGAAATGTTCTTTCACACCTTTGTGAACATACAACAAGCTTACTTATATTACATTTTTTTTCTTAAAGATACTTTATGTACAAATGCTGTTTTTTTTAAATTTTTTTTTTAATGTTTATTTTTGAGACAAAGAGAGACAGAGCATGAACGGTGGAGGGTCAGAGAGAGAGGGAGACACAGAATCGGAAACAAATGCTGTTTAATGAAAGTACCTCAAAATCCAACCTTGTACCCAACTTAAGCAAAAAAAAAAAAAACAAAAAAACCCCTTGAAGTCCTCAACTCTACGAAACTGCTTTCTTCCCCTTCAGTTACTAATTTTCCTTGCCTTTGCATGTTTTGACTCTGTTGAGGCTGTAGGTAATTTTTTTTTAAGTTGGCTCCAAGCCCAGCATGGAGCTCAACGTGGGATTTGAATTCACAACAATGAGATCAAGCCCTGAGCTGAGATCAAGAGTCAGATGCTTAACCAAGTGAGCCACCCAGGCATTCCCCAGATAAGTTTTATGTGATAAAATTCAGAATTACCATGGTTCTCAACCCTTCTCATTTTTCTTGTTCCTTCCAGAAACCCTGATGAATAACACACATTTTCACTATACAGTTTCTTGATAAGGTGGTATAGGGGTTGAATCAGAATGTTGTAAAATCTCTCATCTGTCCATTTTTCGTAAGGCTCCACAGCACCTACTGAAAAACCTCCCTCTGTGTCCAGTCACTGCCACGGCACACTTATACCTCATTTCTGACCTCTGACCCTCTTTATTATGGAAAACAGAGTTTGGTCAACCACCTCAATTCCTTGCCTTGGTTGGGGAATTTTAGGGAAAAAAAATTATCCACCTTGATATATTAAGAAACTGTCATTTCTCAACAATTTTCCCAGTTAAAAATCACAGAACCAATGTTGCAACCGTAAGCTACCATGAGCTACTCTAGCCTAAAGTAAAGAAACTCAATAGTTTAGTTTGCTTTTGCATTGCGCCATGGAAATAAAGATCAGTCTTCTACGTACATATTTATTCACTATGCATTTTGACTTCTGAATAGCATCTTTGGATTGCTAACAGCAGAGGTTAAAAAAAGGAACCTCACGTTCAGTTTATTTTATTTTTTTTAACGTTTATTTATTTATTTTTGAGACAGGGAGAGACACAGCATGAACAGGGGAGGGTCAGAGAGAGGGAGACACAGAATCTGAAGCAGGCTCCAGGCTCTGAGCTGTCAGCACAGAGCCCGACTCGGGGCTAGAACTCACGGACCGCGAGATCATGACCTGAGCCGAAGTCGGCCGCTTAACCGACTGAGCCACCCAGGCGCCCCAATAACATCACGTTCAGTTTAAAATTGTTTTCCTGGGACGCCTGGGTGGCTCCGTCAGTTGAGTGTCTGACTCTTGGTTTCAGCTCAGGTCACGACTTCACCGTTTGTGGGTTTGAGCCCCGTGCTGGGTTCTGCACTAACAGAGCACCACTCGCTTGCCAAATAAACCAACTATTGAAAAAAATTGTTTTCCTGATTGTGACCAATTTTCTCAAAATTCTGCGTGCTTAAAGGCGCACAGAGTGCCTACAGAGTGTAGCTTGAGAGGGAAAAACATCATTCAGTGTAGGAAGTGGTGGCGATGATCCTTTATCTGTGACTGAATGAGGGATCACTAAATTCAGGCTTGAAACTGGCTAACTGTCATGTTTGAGATTTTCACCCTACCACTCCTTATAAGCCTAGGAAAACATATATATAAATATATATATTACTATATAGTAATTACTAGTAAATTATAGTAAATATATAGTAGTATATATTTACTAGTAAATATATAGTAAATATATATAAATATATATAAATATATATATAAATAAATATATTACTAGGAAATATATAGTAAATTACTATATAGTATATATAGTAATATATATATATAAATAATACTGGATATATTATATAATAGACATATTATATAAATATAGTAATATATTTATAGTAGTATATAAATAATACTGGATACAATAACAAAATGGATAAACTTCAACTTGCACTTGTTAATACCCCTTATAGACAGAGACCATTCTGTAAGCCAGTGCGAAATCCCCATGGGCATTTCACATGCTTAACATCTAAATGATGATCCGATGGGAATAAAACGAGAAAGCTTAAGGAGGAATGCAGAAAAAAATCCCAGAATTGCACGTAGTTTCTTTAGAAACAAAATGAATCAACGATGGCCAAAAGGAAGAGATTTTACAAGTAATGCAACAGAACTCCACTGGCTTTTCCATGTGAGGATGAGTGTCCGGTACTAAGGGACCAACCACAGAAATCCTCTGCAGTTCACCCTCACAGAGAGATCTGAGTCCTTTCCCTCCACACCTCTCTGAGCTCTCCTCACTGTTTGCTACAGGCAGACCAGTAATGCTGCATTTCTAACAGACTTCTGAAGGTCCAAGAGGATTACAATCCCAATTCACTTCGGCCAATGATTATTAACATGAAACCAAGGTGGCAAGGCCTGTGGCAGGCATGCAGGGCTGTGAGCATGAACAAGGTGCAGGAGCTTTCAGCCCAGGGGTTAAGAAGACAGAAACGCCAACAGGGTATAAAAGCAGAGCACAAGAAAGGTCGTAAGAGACAGTCCAGGAGAGTAGAAATAACGAAGTTCCAAGGAAGAAGTGGGAGGAAACCCTTAGTGGTAGAGCACCTTGCCCGAAACAGGCATGAAACCAAGTATTTAATCTTCGAAACTGTTCTGCAGATGCAGAGTGAGTGTTTTTGCTTTTTTTTGTGTGTGTGTGCTTAGATGAGGAGACAAGACTATGAAGAGTCAGACTCAAGTATGTGTGACTCCGGTGCTATGTTCCTCTAACCACAGAATGCTAGTTCTCAGGAGAGATGACATTAGCTGGGGTGGAGAGAAGTGCGGAAATAATTTGTGAAAGCATAATCTATGGAAGGCAGCTCTGGGAGTGTGCCAGGACAGGGGTGACCGGCACTCCATTCCCGGTGGGGACACGACCATGCAGAGCAGCAGGCAGGCCAGAAAGTCCACAGTGTATTAGGATCCAGGTTGGCTGAGGTGCAAAACACAAGGAGAGCTGGACCGAGAGCTAAGGTCAGAACAACATGTTTACAGTGAGGAGTATGTTCTTAATTCACATGAGAACAAGAAACAAATGGAGAGCATTATAGCCACAGCTACATTTAGAACAATTAATCTGGGACAACATATGCCTAGAGCCAATACCAACCAGACAGCACTTTGGTGACAATTAGACAAATGAGTCTTTCTGGGAAACCACAGCCCAAGGGTGGAAGCCACGGTAAACACGTTGACACTCTGTCTGATTCATCAAGGTTGCCCTGCCCCACACCCCTGTGCTATGAAGAACTTGGGAAAGCATGGGGTGAGGCCCAGATAGAGCCAAGTTTCTTCACCTTGAAAACCTGTGAACTTGGGTTTCCAAGAACTGAGTTAAAAAGCTGATGACCAGGCAAGTAAAATGCCGAGGCTGAGAAGATCAATGAGAGCTGTCAGTACAAGAACCAAAGGGGACCTTGAAATCTCATCTCGGTACTGGTCATCCAGCTGGCCCAGAAAGTGCTTAAGTCAAGCTTTAAAAAGATTATTAAAAATGAGCAAATTTTCAAAGTTTCCCATACCGAATACTTGAACTCTGAGGCTGTATCTCTAGGCCCAAGTTGAAAACCACAGGGGTAAAAATGGTTTTCAAATGGGGTGTGAGACCATTTCCTTAACAGGTCATTTGTAAAGTGGGGAGGTAGTGAGGAATTTTCGTAATCAAAGTGGATGATCTGGAGGGAGGGAGCACGGTTATTTAGAGGACAGCGGCCAGGATGCCCAGTGGGTGGGACAGTCATGACAATTACCTCACCAAGACATTCCATTACAGCCCCACAGGGCTGTATGTTTCATAAAGCAGTGACCAGCTTTGTCTTCCACTTAAGCACTGAGGGAAAGCAGCAAAGACTGGTTAGATGAGAATAAATGAGGAGGATAGAAAAGACACAGGAGGACCAATCTGGAAGTGATGACAGAAGTAAAGGTGAAAAATCAAATTAGGTACTGGCTGGGAAATGGGGACCTTTGACAGAGCTAACACCCCCAGACTGGCTGTTGTCAGGGAAGGAGATGAGCAGGCTGTTCATAGCACAAGGCAGCAGAGGGCTGAGGAAAATGAGTTGAACTTGAGGTTTCTAAGCTTGGGGAAGAGAATGGTGCCATTCGAAATAGTGGAGGTGGAAATAAATTACTTTGGTAACAGACTCAAGAGTTATATTAACCAGGTGGCCAAATTTATGCAGAATAAGAGCATCAGTTTCTCCAAGAAGACTAAAAAGCAAACTCTTCTGTCCTACCACTTTGGGGCCATTCTCTCCACAGACAAGTGGTAAAGCATTTAAAAAAAAATCTAAAGTCTTTTCAGTTTTCTTGTACAATGTACATGATCCAAGACAATTACCCAATCTACCTATTTAAGTAGTTCCAGCTGGAATCAGGACCTGAAAAGAGCTTTTGTCAAGATCTATGCAGACACCTCCCCCTAGTGGCTAACAAGAATCCAGGACAGAAAATCACTCCTTTTAACTTGGGACCTTTGTCTTACGGAATCTCTGATGGGCTCCTTATTCTGGCCCTTTAATTTTCTCTCTAGAACTGCTATAGCATTTTATACTATCAAGCAGCATATTTCAGAAACATGAAGTGGAAGCTGCTAAACTGAGACTGTTATCCACTAACACGACCCACTGAGGTCTCAGGATTCCTTTGGCTTAACAATCAAAAAGAACAGGGTTTGAGATTCAACTGCCCAACTGTAGGTCCATAAATCCAAGTTTAGTTCTCTCATCAGTAAAATAAAAGAAGATTAGCCTGGATGGTTATTAAAGTTCCTTCCAACTCTTCTACATTCAGTTGTCTCCAAAAGAAGCCCAAGGGAAGGTATGTGTTCAATAGTTCTTTTATTTTTAGCCTATCCAATAATCTTTGGTAATGACAAATCAATCAGTCAAAGCCACAATGCGATCATTTTTAGACTCTTTGTCCCCCTAAAAGAAAGGCTGTAAAAAAGGATGCATATTAGAAGGACTCTCAAAACAAAGTAGACTAGCTTTTAAGAACATGAGGACAGAGATAGGGAATTCTTGAGCAAAGAACACATCTTTAATATGCAAGATCTGCCAAACACACATTTCTGCATTACAAGGAGATTTGGAAGATGTTCCCTTACCGTTCTACATATGATTCATCCAGATTATTGAAGCCTATTGTTGGGCTTCTGAGCTGATTCTGCACGGACATAAGATCATTGTTTTCCAAGGCCTGGTTTAGTAAAGCAACAGCAGACAGCATCTCCACTGCAATCAAGAGCTCCTCGTGGGCCAAGTAGTTCTGTTGAAAAATGTAAGCAATAAAAGTTTCCCAAATTACACACTTCATGTATGTGATGGGGTTTTAGAATGCATTTTTTTTTTTTTTAAAGTAGGTTCCACGTCCATCATGGAGCCCAACTTGAGGCTTGAACTCACAATCATGGGATCAAAACCTGAGCTGAGATCAAGAGTTGAATGCTTAAGTGACTGAACCACCCAGGCACCACTAGAATGCATATTTCAAAGAACAATGAAAAAATTAAAGATTTTGAGAACCCAGGAGGAAGAGGGCTCACTGGCTACCTGTTTGTCACTGGCTTTAAAGAACAGGTGAAGACTTCCGGGTTGTCCTTAGCTGATCATTTTGGGGACAGAGTTAATGGCAACCAATGGTTATGATTCCACAAACATGTGCATTTCCATAATTGATTCCCACCAGTTATATTAGCTGCTTACAGGCTCAGACTTACTAAATAATTAAGTGAAGGATTAGACAATGCTGTCACTGTCTCAGGGTGTGAGGTCAAGATTTTAGGGAGTGATTTTCAGTTTAAATTAAGAGTAAGGAAAAGAGGGGAGAATTTCACCTATAACCCCAGAAAGATAAACTACAATTGTTAAGGCAAGAGTATCAATTCTAGTTCCAAAAAAGTTAGTCTGAGTCACTCTTTAATAACTGGGTAGAAAATTTAAAATATACTCTGAGTCCTGAATATTTGAAGAAATGTGAAGTGTATCTTTTGGTAAATGTAAGTAGGATTTATAATTCTGGATTTGGCTTATTTAAAAAAAATACAGCTCATGGTAAGTATTCTTGTGACGTGCATAGCATAAAGTATAAACTTCTCAAGTCACTATCTTGCACGCTTGAAATTAATATAGCATTGTGTATCAACTATACTCAAATGAGGGACACCTAAGTGGCTTAGTTGGGTGAGCGTCTGACTCTTGATTTCGGTTCAGGTCATTATCTCTTGGTTCATGAGATCAAGCCTTCACTGGGCTCTGCTCTGTCAGTGTGGAGCCTGCTTGGGATTCTCTTTCTCCTTCTCTTTCTCTGCCCCTCCCTTGCTTATGCTCTCTCTCTCTCAAAACAAATAAATAAACCTAAAAAAAAAACTATACTCGGGGCGCCTGGGTGGTTCAGTCGGTTGGGCGGCCGACTTCGGCTCAGGTCATGATCTCGCGGTCTGTGAGTTCGAGCCCCGCGTCGGGCTCTGTGCTGACCTGCTCAGAGCCCGGAGCCTGTTTCGGATTCTGTGTTTCCCTCTCTCTCTGACCCTCCCCCATTCATGCTCTGTCTCTCTCTGTCTCAAAAATAAATAAACGTTAAAAAAAAAATTAAAAAAAAAACTATACTCAAATAAATTAAAAAAAACAACCCATCTTACACTTTAGAACACCTTCCCCCTTAAATGTTCTCTTCCTTTTATTTTATTTTTTTATTTTATTTTATTAAAAAAATTTTTTTTAACGTTTATTTATTTTTGAGACAGGGAGAGACAGAGCATGAATGGAGGAGGGTCAGAGAGAGGGAGACACAGAATCTGAAACAGGCTCCGGGCTCTGAGCTGTCAGCACAGAGCCCGATGCGGGGCTTGAACTCACGGACCGCGAGATCATGACCTGAGCTGAAGTCGGCCGCTTAACCGACTGAGCCACCCAGACGCCCCTGTTCTCTTCCTTTTAACAATTTTATACTAACTTGGTCCAACTTCAAAAGGGTTACTTCTTCCATCATAGTGAAGGAACACAGAGGGAGCATCAAATGAATAGAAAAAAGCTGACAACTATATTTACATTTAGGATATTTTCTGTATTTAATGTATACAATGTAATATTTATATTAAATGCATTATAGCTTTCTGGATCTCCACAGGTATCTCACAGCAATGGATTTTAGGGTAACAAAAGCAAACAGCAAGAAGGAGGTTATTATAGGGAGCATGTAAGCAAATTTTATCCAAATTTCTTACATGAACTACATGTTTAACATGTAAGGAAGGTATAAAATTATAAACAGAAGAGCAGAATGAAATCACTTGAGATCCACCTCCTCTACCCTTTCCAGTGACGCGCCCACAAGTATCTAATGTGGTATTATAGCAGCAAGGATAAGAAAAAGAAGAAATGGGGCTGGACAACCACAGGCTGACTGATGACCAGTTAGGAGTGAATCACTAGGCCTGAGCGTAAGTAGCCTTGGGCTTCAAAGCTGCTGGCATGGGAGAACTATTAATGAAAGAACCTAAGTGCAACTTAAGAAGATAAGCTCTTTTTCTTTTATTATAAAGTAACATCTTTCTTTTCAGAAAATGAGAAGTCTTGATAATCAAGAGTAAGAAAAAAAATCCTCCCACCCAAGCTCTTTAAGGTATATCCTTTTATTTTTAATTCATGCAAACATTTATAGAAGTTTTTTTTTTTTTAGCAGAACTTGTTTTTATTCCTATTACCAAAAACCCTCTAGACAATGCTGTATGTTTTGATCTCATTTTTTCTGCTTGATTTAGTGTGTGCAATCTGTTGCGAAGCACATGGCTTGTTCCTTGCTTCTCAGTATTATACACCATGCTGTGAACACTTTTTGATTCATATTCTTTAGGCTCTTTTCCTAGCACTGTAATTGACAGGATAATGGCTAATGGACTTGCATACACATTGCTGAGCTCATTCTCCAGAAAGGGTGCACCATTCCTGCTTCCACCCGCTGTGAAGACGCCTACTGTGCCAAATTTATGCCTACGCTACGTTAGATCTCTCAACGCTCTACCAATCTGATTTCCCCAAATAACTATTTTAATTCACATTTACTTCCGATTGAGGTTGGACATTTTTTGTGTGTCATTGTATATTCCTTGCTTTGTGAATTAGCTGTTCATGCTCTCGGCCTCTCCTCCTCACTTTTTTCTGGTGCAACAGTGCCGTTTCGGATTTTTAAGATCCAGTGTTCTTTTATGTTTCCTTTGAACCTTCATTTTTTTTTTTTTTAACGTTTATTTATTTTTTTGGGACAGAGAGAGACAGAGCATGAATGGGGGAGGGGCAGAGAGAGAGGGAGACACAGAATCGGAAACAGGCTCCAGGCTCTGAGCCATCAGCCCAGAGCCCGACGCGGGGCTGGAACTCACGGACCGCGAGATCGTGACCTGGCTGAAGTCGGACGCTTAACCGACTGCGCCACCCAGGCGCCCCATCGAACCTTCATTTTTTTAAGTTAACTTTTTACATTTAACTTTTTATACTGGAAATTTATTCTGATATGTAGAGTGAGGTCATGTTTTCTTTCCCAAATGGTTAAACACTTGGAAGGATTTCATTCTTTTCCCCACCTTTTTGAAATACTAGTGTTCTCATATAGTTAATTCTTGGCTCTGCTTCCAGTAATTTTTATTCTGTTCCATTGTCTGGGTTAATCCTACACGAGTACACATGGTTTTAATACTGTAACCATATATATTACTGTTTAATATCATCAGCATATTAAGCAGCATGAAATTTACAAAAAATTAAAGCCATGGTGCTAATGTTCTTGGTTGCAGATTTCTAGAACTGCAGATTCACAGCCAATTATTCTATTTCAAAAACATGACATAGTTAAAAAAAATTTCAGTATAGTGATAAAGTTATCCAACATGTTTCAAAAACCAGAGAACAAGAATGACTTCTTTTCAAGGTGTGTTTGTGTTGAGCTCTGCTTGAATTTCCTAACTATGCAGATTCTTTACAGAGATAAAAAGCAGGGTTTAAAGAGGAACTCAGCCACGGACTTGATCCAGGGAGGGAGTGGGAATGAGGGTTGATACAAGTTAAAGACTCTTGCCCATTCACCTTTCCTAAACTGCCTTCCTCACGGCTCTAACTTAGAATTAACATCTTTGTAACTGGAGTGCCCTCGGACTTACCATGGCGTTCTGTTTCTGGAGGTTGAAAAGTTCGTTCTGATACATCCCAGCAGCAAAAGGATAAACTTCAGGCAGCTGGGCCTCCGCTCTCTTCAGGGCAAGCAGCGTGTTCTCGGGGTCGCCTTCCCGAATGACAGCATTGATGTGGCTCACTGCAGCCAGCCCTGAGCAGGGGTTAGGGGGTGGGTGTCACATTCCATCAGAATGCCCGCTTTTTCCACAGCTTTCTCTGCTGACCTAGCCAGCCCATCTTTCCAAGGGTTACAACCTAAGCAGTCCCTTTCCATGAACTCTGAAAAGCTGCAGATGGAGGCCAGGCAGAGCTGTGGAAATGGTAGCTCAGTACCTAGAAGTCAGTCCAGTCCATGGAGATGGTCCCTAAAAGGACTTCAGCAAAGAAAGAGCTGGGGCTCTGAGGTCACTCCTGTCTAGCATGACTTCCCTACGAAATCTTACCCTTCAGGATCAGCTCTGGTCTCACTTCCATTAGGGCTTCAGGTTGTTTCAGTTCCTCAAGAGGTCACCACTTGGGGATCCCCACAGTATTTAGAGATGTGCCATACAGATCCCATAGGCCTTGTTCTTGAACGCGCCTTGTGTATTAGTACTGCCTTTGCAAGGAGACCGAAGCTATGTGAACATCAGAAGCCAGCCTCGCCCTGCTGCTGTGGCGGGGGCCCCGCCCGGCCCCGGGGGGGCAGCACCACAGGCAACCCAGCCGGCACCTGCAGAGAGCGCTGCCTGAGAGTGTTGGTATTCATTCTCAGAACACTCTCCCCTCCACTCTTGGGTTTTGCCAAGTGTGACTTTAAGAAAAAAACATTTCAGGTGTGTGTGTGTGTGTGTGTGTGTGTGTGTGTGTGTGTTTAATATTACAACCTGGGGCGCGTGGGTGGCTGAGTTGGTTAAGTATCTCTCAGTTTCGGATCAGGTCATGATCTCTTGGTTTTGTGAGTTTGAGCTCCACGTTGGGCTTTGGGCTGACGGTGTGGAGCCTGCTTGGCACTCTCTCTGTCTCTCTGCCCTTCCCCCACTGGTGCTTTTTCTCTGCCTTTCCACCCCCCGGCTCCCCCACCACCACCTACACTGTGTCTCTCTCTCAAATGAACTTCAAAAAATTTTAAAAATAAAATATCACAACCAAAATTGGTACGATTAAATAACTGTGCCAATATCCCCTAACCTTAAAAAACAAAACAAAACCAAAAACACTGATCACAGAAATGCCTTGGTTTACATTATCCGACCCTACCACAAGCTCTGTGAGATCTCTACCCGTTGTAATGTTCAGCTTCTAAAGACCTGAATTTAGTGACCACGCTGAGGGTGCCTGAAACAGTAGATTCATCACAGTTTTCAGAAAAAAGAAACCGAATTGCTGACCAACTGGAAGAATGAGTGACTGACCCTGCCACCAGGCAGCAACAAATTGGACAGAACCAGCAGCCTTTTGTTCTATAAATTAAGTTTCAGGGTAAGAGAGAGCACACAGACTCAAAGAATTCTAGAGCTTTTCATGGGTAGTCTGTCTCCCTAATGCGTGACTAGATTAAAGCTAAGATTACTCTAACCCTCTGAACAGATGACAATTTGCCTTCTGCAACTCATTCACAAGGAGTTACCCTCCATAACCTTTCTCCTGACACACATCGTTCAACAGCAGGAAATACTTAGAGCCAACGTGATTTTCTTTGTTACACCCCTCCAAAACTTACACTTATTCTAAAGGGCTTTAAGAACCCCAACATGTTTCTCCATTCTAAGAATGGCTATGTCCAACAAAAAAAAAATCCCAGAAAGAAAGGTCAGTGGACATCCGTGGCATCTGCTGTCGTGTGAAAGTCACCAAAAGCCTCCCAGCTGTGTCTCTCATTATTTTGGAGAGGATTCTACTTCCCCTTTGAAAACTCCATTATGTGAATGTGCACCACTGGATGGTAAAATAGCAGAAAATCATATCCTTATGACACTCTTTAGGAACCATTTCTCCTAAAAGTAAACAAATAAAGTGAGCTTACCCACTCATTTATACTCTGCATTTAATAGTATTTCCCGCCTTGATCTTAACAGAATATGTGTTGTAACTAATGGAACGCATATGCCAAACCAAAAAGTTAAATGATGGCAGTTCAAACAAAGCTGATGCCTCTGACAATAGATCTGATGACATTACCATCGAGGCTGTCACTTACGTCACTTCTCTGGCTGTAATGAACACAGACACCTTAACATTTTAGGATAATAACCTACATGGTTGAGAAAAGGCTTATCAAGTAGCTATATTTATTTTAAAGCATACGGTTGTCTTATTGTCATGTCCCTGACTAAAATATGTTCTAGTGGGTTTTTCAAGACTGTTGTTAGTTCTATTCGATTATAAATTTTCAGATGGGGAGAGAGAAAACAACTTCAGAATCATCATGTTCTACGCATTGGAAACCGGCGAACATTGCAATGCCCTTCATAATTTGAGCTGGTTATGCATCAGTGCAAATCATCTCATGCTTTTTATTTGAAAATGGGAAAGAAAGCATAGCCACTGTGGCATGAAATTTGTGGTCAGGAAAGTATGCCATTAAGTATGAAAACATTTATATAAGGTATTCTATTAAAAAAAAAAAGAACCCCCCCCCCAAAAAAAAAGACAAGAAAAAGAAAAAGAAACCTGTTTTCAAAATAAAGGATGGCAAAAGGCTAGGGAATCATTTCCTCCCAAAGTTTATGGACCTCAGCTGCCTTGCTGGCAATGTAATTTCTTCCTGTAATTCATTTCTGTCAAGCATAATGAAATTCTCAGTTTTCAAATAGAGCAGAAAGAGAAACTTAAAACTGTTTCGTGTACCATCACCAATATGTTCAAAATTAAATAAGAATGAAAGAAGAACATACATTCCCTGGTGTTAAGGTGATCCCTTAAAAATAAAGTTGCCCTGGAGCTGTCAGCAATTTTGTGTGTGAGGGAAATTCTCAAACCCACTCAGTTGTTAACTGCTAGATATTTACATCAATTTTCTCTGGGCCTCTTTAATTACTGTTTGAACCCTTTGAATATGCCTCTACCAGTCACTTGGGGCAAACTTCTAGGGAAAACCTATGGTGTCTTTGCAACTGTTAAGTACAATAAAGATCATTCAAAGGTCATCTAGGAGGTTAAATCAGGGACAAGGCTTAGGACTGTTATAATTACTGGACACTCCCAAGTTTAAATTGGGCAGATGGTTCACAAACTTTATCAAATGGGCTCAATGGTCTTCCATGTATTAGTTTTTTGTGTATATATGGGCTTTTTCGAAAGCCACAGGGGAAATAAATGTCAGGTAGAATTCCTTACTGCCTCAAGTAAAACCAATTAAAAAAAATTTTTTTTAACGTTTATTTATTTTTGAGACAGAGAGAGACAGAGCATGAACAGGGGAGGAGCAGAGAGAGAGGGGGAGACAGAATCGGAAACAGGCTCCAGGCTCTGAGCTGTCAGCACAGAGCCCGACGTGGGGCTTGAACTCATGGACTGTGAGATCATGACCGGAGCCAAAGTCGGACGCTTAACCGACCAAGCCACCCAGGCGCCCCAAGTAAAACCAATTTTTAAAAAATTTCTATTTATTTTTGAGAGAGAGAGAGAGGGAGGGAGGGAGGAAGCAGGGGAGGGGCAGAGAGAGAGGGAAACAGAATCTGAAGCAGGCTGTAGGCTCTGAGCTGTCAGCACAGAGCATGATGCAGGGCTTGAACCCACACACTATGAGATCTTAACTGGAGCCGAAGTCATACACTTAACCAACTGAGCCACCCAGGTGCCCCATAAAACCAATTTTTATTAGAGATGGGAAAAAGGCTAGTAAAGAGATTAATCTCTCTGAACTTACATGTGATACTTTTAATTACCCTAGTTTTCTGTTCTTTACTGTCATACAACTGAACTGGATATGAAGAGAAATTACACTGTGAGACTCCCCAACAGTTTGGGGACATGAGATTCAAACTCGCCACCGTGCAATTTCACTGGCCCATTCAGTCTCATTCACTTGCCATAAAGGTGCACACACTGTAAGAAAATAATTCTTACCAAGTGCAAACCAATGACTGGACAGTAAAAAAGAGCACAGGTGTCAACAATATTTTTTACAATTCCAGTCAAACACTGTCACATAATCATGGGCAAGAAATGAAAATCCTTAAGTCATAATCTTTTACTAAACAGCCTTCAATATGAGTCCAACTAAGGGATAGGTTCGAAATGAGATGGTAGAACTAAACTAGCTTCAAGGTATTCCAAGATACTCTGCATGCACTGGGGGGCAAGATCACCCCCAAAATTCCATGGGATGCTGCCAGATGATGCACCATAATTAAGAGCAACATTGACATTTAGTGGATTTTTCACCACATAAGACAATTTTACAAGGACACAAATGGAGTTTTGGTGCAATTCTGACAAGGAAACTTTGTATCTCTGTTTCCTTCATTACTTACTGTTGACTTTATTGATGTTGCCTTGGATTTCTGCTTGTGTCAGCAGCTCTTCATAGGCGTCTCTTTCTTCTTCGGAAATACAGTTATTCTACAAGACAAAGTCTTTCCTGATTCCTGAGGTTAAATACAAGGTTTCCAATCTTGATATTCAAAATCCAAATGCCAAGAGTGAGAAAAATGGTTTACTTAGATTCGTTTGAATTCAAAATAAGCACCAAAGAGTGCTTGCTCTGTGCAAGACACTGGGGTTACATACACCTGGCAAGGATGACGAAGACGAACAAGAGCCCTAGTGACTCTCTGAAAGTGTCTAACTGTCTCTTGTGAAAAACATTAGGTTGGACCACTTGATACTGCCACTTTGTGTAGACTGAAGCCAGTGGAATATTGGCAATTTCACTGCATTCATCTAATAATATCGACACCATAAATAACAAATATATGTAGAACAGACTCTGTAGAATTACACACTCAGTTGGAAAGAACACTTGAACAAGGTGACAACCGAGGAGAACCTGGAGGAACAGGGCAGAGAGGGGAACAGGGTGTAGACTACAGGATTTGGTGAAAAAGGCAAGAAAGTTTGGCAAGTTGGGCTACAGCACACAGCCAGAAAGATGGGGAGGTTCGTTGGGTATCCTGGAAGTTTTTTTTTAATGTTTATTTACTCATTTTGAGAGAGAGAGAGAGATAGTGTGCAAGGGAGAAGAGCAGAGAGAGAAAGAGAGAGAGAGAGAGGGAGGGAGGGCGGGAGGATCTGAAGCGGGCTCTGTGCTAAGAGCAGCGAGCTCCGTGCAGGGCTTGAATCCCTGAAATGTGAGATCATCAGACGCTTAACTGACTGGGTTACGCAGGTGCCCCCTCCGGAGGCTTTTTAAAGCCAAGTGAAGGGCCTGTACTTAACTCAGTAGGCAGCAGGGAATGCAGGGAGGTTTCCAGGGGCTGATATCAGATCTATAGTTGAAGATTACTTTTGCAACCTGTAGCTCCGAGAGCGGTTGGTTTGGAGAATGGTAGGAAGCAGGGCCACCCTTGAGGAAGGTGCTGGAAGAACCCTGAGGCGTGGTAAGGGGGGAGGGCAAGGCTGAGACAAGAATGGTAAGACTAGAAAGTGGGAGACAGATGTAAGCCTGGCAAGAAGAGGCAACAGAATGCAGTGATGGATATGGGGGGCACAGAAGGAGTTCTAAAACATGGGGGAAGTCTTTCCAAAGTGAAGTCAGTAAGGGGCCCATGTGTGAGAAGGGCAGGGTAGAGATAAGCACTCTTCACTCTTCCTACGTAGTGAGGGGCAAGGCCCATGGGACAGAGATGAAGTCACCTGGAGGAGCATTAGAGGGCCTGGTAGCAAGCTCCTATCACTTCAGTGAGTGGACGAGCTTAGGAAGAACAGAGACAGATGGGATTCAATGTCAGACCTTAAAGAATTCCCATACACAGAGGCAGGAGGAAGAAGAGACACTAAGAGATACAGAGGAGAACCATGGCAACAAAGCAGCAAGGAGCTACGTGAGTCAACAACCTCAAGGCAGGTGGTCGGGGGTGGGGGGGGGGGGAGGGAGCCAGCAAGTGTGCCAGATAGCGCCAGAAGCCACCAGGTGAGAAAAGTTTGGGAACGGAGCTGAAGCTGATGTGGCAAGAGCTTGAGGAGGAGAGAGGTGGCCAGGAAATGGAAGCTCTACGTGTATACAAAGTCCACAGTCATGTAAGACACGTTGGGTCAAGTCAGGATCAGGCTGCCTTGCAGAGGACGCAAGGCAAAATATGAGGGTGAACTAATGGGAGAAAACGAGGAGAGTGAATTCAAAAACAGCATCTCTCAACTTCACCGCAATGAATCATTACTCTCTAGTAATGAATCTAAAGGTATCCTGGCTAATACAAGGTCTGCAGGTGGTGATGCCTCACGAGGGAAGATGTTTAGCTACTGTATCTACACTTCCCAGGAAAGTAGTAAAAATTTACGATATGACCTTTAATCCTTGCAACTTGGAAGAATCATCATAAAAGGAAACCTCATTTTTTTTACATAGTGCATAGTCTTCTCTTACCCTTACATTTCACCCAAACCAATGGCCTATGGCTACAGAGACCACAGCCAGTTGATTTAAAAATATCACTTTTAACAAAAAGGCTTTTTTATGCTCATAGCCATAGTACTAGGAATCTAATTAAATACCTTCAGTCTTGCACTTTCCTCTTTTCTCTTTTTGGCTTCCCAGAGTTCCTTCTGATACTCCTGTGCAAGGTTGTCATCTATTAAAGTTAAAACTGCATTTGGGTTTCTTAGCGTTATGATAGTTTGCTCTGCTATTCCTTTTTCAATAGCTTCATTAATGGCTATAACTGCAGCATGCACTGAAAAGAGAAAAAAAAGATTTTTATCAGGAAAGACAACATGGGCAGCTGTAATGACACCACATAATGTAAGCAGTTTGCTTTCCTTTAATTCACTTTTCTTTTACTTTCTTCTCTGGCTTCCAGTAACAAGGGCAAAAGAAGAGACCCTAGGCACTTCCCAGAGAGCCCCTCCGACGACCTCTCCACCTGCCCATCTATCTTGGGTCCTGTCTCCTAAGCATCTACCGTGTAATCTGTATTAATTTACTCACTACCGAAGAAAGCAAAGGGCCAGGACAGGACGTAGAAAACCAAGAAATATTTTGGAGAATAAATATATTTCTAAAACGTTTTAATTCAAACTGCATAAGTAGATGTTTAAAGACTAAATCAATCCCATGGTTATATTTTCATGTGCTCAACTTAACCATCTACAATACATACAATAAAAACTTCAAAACGGGGCTGAAAGTATTTTCTAAACATTCTATTTCTTGTAACCAAAATCAACGAATAAAGTATAGTTGAATCCCATGTCAACAGCAAGTTCTGATTTCAGGAGACTCACAAGCAGCTTCATCCACTGACAGTTCATTAGCCAGAATACCACCTATTTTGCTGAAAGATGGCATTTGTATTCCATATTTGTCCAGTTCCTTTCTCATATTACTAATTTCCTCCTCTGAAAAAAAACAACAAACAATATCAAGATGGAGGTAGGAATGAGTATATTCATGTCAAGAAATGTCTTCATCCCCCAGGTCTCTCTCCCCAAAATGCAAGGCTTATTTTTCTAAATAAAGAAAATCAAAAACACGACGCCATTATTTAAAAACAAAAAGAAAGGAAAAAAAATGTCTTTATCAAGAAGGCGGGACATTTCCGAACAAGAACCTTAGGAAGGAGTCAACCTCAGTTTCTCATTTCACAAATGTGGGGAAAAGGAAAACTGGTCAAAGACAAACAAGATAATAACGTTTTCTCCTCTGATCAGTACAGAAGAAAAAGGGGTTCGATGATGTCAAAAGGAAAAAAAATATAGATTCATTTTCTTAGTAAACAACCACGTAAAAATCGTAAAGATAAAGAGTACCTGTGAAGTCGACTTTGCCCAACAAATCCTGGATTTGGGGGGCTATCCCTAGTTTGAACAGGTATAAACTGGAAGACAGAACATAAAATTATGAGAAACTTCATCATATAAATCTTAGAATTATAAATTACTTCAATCTTTAAAAATTTTTTTTTAATGTTTATTTTTGAGAGAGAAAGAGAAACAGCATGAGCAGGGAGGGGCAGAGAGAGAGAGGGAGACAGAGAATCCAATGCAGGCTCCAGGGTCCCAGCTGTCAGCACAGAGACCGATGCGAGGCTCGAACTCATGAACCAGGAGATGACCTGAGCTGAAGTTGGATGCTTAACCAACTGAGCCCCCCAGGCACCCCCAAAATTACTTCAATCTTAAGGGCTTCTTTAGTTGAGAAAGACCTAAGAGATGATCTCATCTAATTCATTCATTTTATAGATGGAGCAACTGAGGTAACATAGTCCTTGGTCGACGGGGACTATAACTGTAGTCTAAGTCCCAAAGTCCCATGGCATTTCTGTAGGATCAACTAACTCTCTAGCATCCATTTGTACGGAGAATAAGAAACATGACTGATACAAAATTGTAGGTAATAAACCCAAACATTTCCTTGGATATTCCTTGTAGGATTCTTATTTTTTTGAAAGTACAGCTCAAATTTTAATTTCCTTTTCAATATTCCTTTAAGTAACATTTGAGGAAATATTTGTTTTACATTTTCTGAAACAAATACAGTAGCAAGACTATTAGCAGCTGGGGAGATGTTAATGATAAACCACGATATGGGCATACTACTAAGTGGAACATGGAGAATAAACTTTCTGTGTGCATATGTATGTGTGTATTTCAAACCCCTTAAGTGAGGATGGCACCCACTAACCTACCCATAATTTGACAAAAGTTGCTGAGGGCCAGCATCTAAATTTTGCCAAACATGAAAATATATGGTTATGTGGCTTTTTCCACTTAATCACTGAGTCACGGTTTCTGTTCCATATTGATTCTAACCTCCTCAGCCCCAAAGATTAATCCTATCAGTCAACTAAAAAACAAAAAAAAATCTGTATTCACTTTATTATCTGTTATGATAGGTTTGTAATTTATGAGATTTTTAACTAGAAGTTAGAACTTACACAATAACATAAGAGAAAATGAATTGAAAATGATTTCATTGGCTTGAAATATTTCAAGATTATCACGTCAGATGCTGATGTGAGATATACCTGAGATTATAAAATACATAAAACTTCACTAAAGAAGTTCAAGATTGAGCCTTTTTAAATGGTATTAACACAAACTCTTAAAATGAATGAATACTCAATTTAAGGAGTATGCATTTCAATCTTCTTTGGTCGTTTCTTTTTTTTCTTTCTTTTTAATGTTTATTTTTGTGAAAAAGCACACGTACGCATGCACAAGTGAGGGAGTGGCAGAGACAGGCGGGCAGAGGATCCAAAGCGGGATCCGCACTGACAGCAGCAAGTCCGATGTGGGGCTCGAACTCGCGAACCATGAGATCATGACCTAAGCCAAAGTTGGATGCTCAACTGATTGAGCCACCCAGGTATCCTCTTTGGTCATTTCTGTACAAAACGATCTTTTGAAAAAATAACACACAGTCCACATTAAAAATTAGTGATTCATGTTAAAAAAAATTATACAGAAAAGCATCATCCAAAGTTAAACACTAAATATTTTGACATAAACACTTTTAATGCTATTTCTGGAAATATCTACCCATAAACTCACATAGTATTCATTATATGAATATACTGTATTTTACCTGTCCAACTGCTGACCATTTAGATGCTAATTATTCACCATTACAAATAATGTTGCAGGAGGGGTGCCTGCGTGGCTCAGTCGGTTAAGCGTCTGACTTCGGCTCAGGTCATGATCTTGCGGTTCGTGGGTTTGAGGCCCGCATCGGGCTCTTTGCTGACAGCTCAGACCCTGGAGCCTGCTTCAGATTCTGTATCTCCCTCTCTCTCTGCTCCTCCCCGGCTCACACTCTCTCTCTCAAAAATAAAATAGAAACATTAAAAAACTTGGGGTGGCTGGGTGGCTCAGTTGTTTAAGCGTCTGACTTCAGCTCAGGTCATGATCTTGCGGTGTGTGAGTTCGAGCCCTGTGTTGGGCTCTGTGCTGACAGCTCAGAGCCTGGAGCCTGCTTCGGATTCTGTGTCTCCCTCTCTCTCTGCCCCTCCCCTGCTCATGCTCTGTCTCTGTTTCTCAGTAATAAAATAAACGTTAAAAAAATTTAAACAAACAAAAACATTAAAAAACTTGGGGCGCCTGGGTGGCTCAGTCATTTAAGTGTCTGACTTGGGCTCAGGTCATGATCTGACAGTTCGTGGGTTTGAGCTCCACTTCAGGCTGTGTGCTGAATGCTTGCTCAGAGCCTGGAGCCTGCCTCGGATTCTGTGTCTCCTCTCTGCCCCTCCTCCGCTCATACTCTGTCTCGTTCTCTCAAAAATAAATAAGTGTAAATTAAAAAAATTAAAAAAACATTTAAAAACTTAAAACCCCAAATAATGCTACAGGAAACCTACCTATATACAGATACATATTTGTGTATGTATCTTATTTGTTACAATAAATCCCTAAAAACAAAACTGCCACCTTGAAAGACACACAAAGCTTTCAAAGCTTTCAATCCATATTGTCAAATTGTGTTCTAAAAAAGAGATGATACTCATTCTTTGTGAGTAAAGGTTAACAAAACACCATTCCCTCCGTGAAAGAATCTGACTTCTTTCATGGTGTTTTTTTTTTTTTTTTAATTTAAATCCAAGTTAGTTAACATACGGTGTAATAATGATTTCAGGAATAGAATTTAGGGATTCATCACTTACACAAGCACTCATCCCAACAAGTGCCCTCCTTAATGCCCATCACCCACTTAGCCCATCTCTGCACCCCAAACCCCTCTAGCAACCCTCAGTTTGTTGTCTATATTTAAGAGTCTCTTATGGTTTGTCTCCCTGTTTTTATCTTATTTTTCCTTTCCTTCCTCTATTTGCATGTGTTTAGTGCCTTAAAACCCATATGAGTGAAATCATGATATTTGTCTTTCTCTGACAGACTTATTTCACTTATTATAATACCCTCCAGTTCCATCCATGTTGTTGCAAATGGCAAGATTTTCTTTTTGATCATGGAGTAACATTCCATTATTTATATATATGGCATTATACACACACACACACACACACACACACACACACACACACACACAACCATATCTTCTTTATCCATTCATCAGTTGATGGACATCTGGGCTATTTTCATAATTTGGCTATTGTTGATAGTGCTGCTATAAACCATGGGGAGCATGTGGCCCTTTAAATCGGCATTTTTTGTTATCTTTGGATAAATACCTAGTAGTGCAATTTCTGGGTCACAGGATAGTTCTATTCTTAATTTTTTTGAGGAACCGGTTTCTTTTCCAGAGTGGCTGCACCAGTTTGCATTCCTACCTGCAGCAATGCTCTGCTCCCCTAGGAACCTGATAAGCATATTAGTAAGCATAATTGCTGAGGACAAAACACCTCATTCATAAACTGCATCTTGACTTGAAGGAATTATATTAAATTTATTTTTATTTTTTTATTTTAGAGAAAGAGCATGAGTGGGGGGAGGGACAGAGGGAGAGAGAGAATCCAAAGCAAACTCCATGCTCATGAGCCCCCAACGTGGGGCTCAATGCCATGACCCTGGGACCATTGGACCTGAGCAGGAATCAAGA
Source organism: Herpailurus yagouaroundi (assembly GCF_014898765.1). Classification (NCBI taxonomy): domain Eukaryota; kingdom Metazoa; phylum Chordata; class Mammalia; order Carnivora; family Felidae; genus Herpailurus; species Herpailurus yagouaroundi. Next base: position 99,294,429 of record NW_024412377.1, read on the forward strand.
GTAGGATGCTCAACACACTGAGCCATCAGGTGCCCCTTACTTGAATGAGTATGTTTAGGTGTTCCTGAGTTTGGGGACTGCTAACTTGGATACTCCTTGTAGGGAACTGGGAAGCCCAATGGAAGGTGTTAAAATAGACATTGGCTCCTGGGGCTAAGGTCCTATGCCAATAAGGCTCCTGCAGTCACCAAGGGAAGTCTCACTCCTCAGCACCTAAGCTGTTACCTAGCCTACAAAAGACAACAGCTTGCAGATGGCTCTGTGGTTAACTGTGTGGAGTGTCACGACGTCTCCCACTGAAGAGCAAACACTTGTTGTGCCAGCAGACTGCTTTTCGGGCTTCTCTATCCTTCTGAGCAACTAGGGCCAGATGTGGCTTATAGCAGTTAAGAGAATGGACACTTAGCTGAACCTAAGAACCCACTGATGACTGGGACCTTACTCCACCACGTATCCAAGAGAATGCCATTTTCTTGCTTCGCTTATCACCACAGAATACTATCCATGAAAACCTAGGAAATCTGACAGCCAAAAAATGTTAAGTCTGCATTCTTTTTTGTTAGTTGTTGAGGGTAAATATTTTTCCAAACACATATGGTTCCATGGCCCTTTTTTCCCAGGAATGCCCATTAGTGAAATTTTGAATTTTAAGTGTTTTTTTTTGGGAGAGTTTACCTTTCTTTCATACCCACTTTCCCTCAAAACCAGTATCAAAGAAAAAAGAACAAATGACATTTTAAACATGGTAACTAATTTTACTACTGACTTCCAATATGATATTTGTATCCACAGGTGGAAAACATATTAGACTCTGAACATTCTTCAAATTAAAATAGGAATTATGTATTCATAATTCAAAGCTAGAAAGACAGGATACATCCCTTAATTTAAATTCAAGGTCTTTAGAGATTATCAGGGATAAAAAACTATTTACACAGCCTCTACAGACTTCATTACCGAAGGCTCACGCCAAACAAGTCATTAGAATTAAAATTAGTCGGCTGACATTTTCAAAACCGTAATATTTTATGAACCGCTTCTCAACTCATTATTACATGGGACAACTATTCCTGTTAGAACGAAGACCATATCATGCAGAACAGATGAAATGTCACCGTCTTCAACTGTTCCTCTGTGAAAGGTACTCCAAAATGAAACAGAATTGGGACACCAATTTGACAATAAATTATATTTTTAAAAAAATTTTCAAAAAAAACCACAAAAAAATAAACAGAACTAAACAGACAGGAATGGAAAAGCTTCAAAAGAATTTAAGGAAAATAAACATCAAGCCACACATTAAGAAACGATAAAAAAAAACATTGTATCTCTTCAGTTAGTACCTAATTTGCATTTTCCTCTTCTCTTTTTACAACTCAATTTAAAAATATACATGACCTAATTTACAAAAAACTATAAAAATAATTTAGTACGAGAAACTGAAAATGTGACAGTAAAATTTAAGTAGGAGACACACATAAAATGTCTTCTAAGAACCCATTTTATATCTGTAATTAAGTGTTTAAAGTTTTTTTTTTTAAGATTTTATTTTATTTTTTTATTTTTTTTTTAATTTTTTTTTTTTTTTCAACGTTTATTTATTTTTGGGACAGAGAGAGACAGAGCATGAATGGGGGAGGGGCAGAGAGAGAGGGAGACACAGAATTGGAAACAGGCTCCAGGCTCTGAGCCATCAGCCCAGAGCCCGACGCGGGGCTCGAACTCACGGACCGCGAGATCGTGACCTGGCTGAAGTCGGACGCTTAACCGACTGCGCCACCCAGGCGCCCCTAAGATTTTATTTTTAAGTAACCTCCACACCCAACGTGATGCTAGAACTCACAACTCCAAGACCAAGAGTTGCATGATTCACTGAATAAGCCAGCCAGGTGTTCCTGTTAAGTGTTGTTTTTTAAGGCATAATACTGGTATAAATACTCTGCTAAAGTTTGAATATACCTCAAAGTTAACATTCTTTTTTTTTTTTAATTTTCTTAAGTTTATTTATTTATTTTGAGAGAGAGAGAGAGAGACAGCACAAGTGGGGGAGGGGCAGAGGGAAGGAGACAGAAAATCCCAAGCAGACTCTGTGCTGTCAGCTTGGAGCCTGATGTGGAGCTCGAAATCACGAAACCATGAGATCATGACCTGAGCCAAAACCAAGAGTCGGACACTTAACCAATGGAGCCACCCAGGAGCCCCAAAGTTAACATTCTGAATCAAAAACTAAGCTAATGAATACCTATTATCCTTGATATATTTGCACTTCTATTTCCCCACATATGCAATGTTGGGATCATCTAGAATTTTATTTTATTATTATTTTAAAAATATAATTTATTGTCAAGTTAGCTAACATGGAGCGTATACAGTGTGCTCTAAGTTTCAGGGGTAGATTCCCATGATTCGTCGCTTATGCACAACACCCAGTGCTCATCCCAACAAGTGGATCATCTAAAATTTTAGATCCATCCTTTCATTTTCATGTTACATAGCAAAAATTTAGGCAGCTATATATTTTATTAGTTTTTCTAATTTCATCTGTATCCAATTTTCCTCTTTCTTAATTTTATCTTTGTTTTTGTTCTACTTAAGCATAAGTGTTCAGTAAGTATATGTTAAGTAGGTAAGGTGAATAAATCATAAATAGCACATGGTTTACTATTTTCATTTTCTCCTTGGGTGTCACTTCTTCTTGTTCAATCTAATGCCACTTTCGGAGTGTTGGTTTCCCTCAAAGGTCTGGCATTTCCTGATTTGGGGCTCATCTAGGGGCTTGAGACTCACTTTCTGCCATTGTTGACCAGAGGATCCCCTGACAGGAGCCAGCCTTAGGGAGACTGCGTGGGAACACAGGGCTGACACCACAAGGGTGCCCCATGTCCTGCCTTCTTATATCAGGGCTCCCTGTGCTTTCATGGGGTCATTAGCTATCTTAGGGGCTTTCTTGGGGTCATTAGCTATCTTGGGGACTGGCATGCTACACTGCCATCAGCATCTGCACTTACTGCTGCCAGGAAGGATCAAGTCAGTGGGTCCACATTCAACAACACTGATTTTGGAGCTCTCTTTTTCCTGCTTCCTTGGAGCAAGCCCCAGGACAGCTCCTGGCTCTGCTGCATCCTGTGATTTTTGAGCTGGGTTCTTCTGTCTTGTTTCTCAGTCAATCCAGTCCTGTCTTTCTGGTCAGTGGATGGCATTCTTTCTTATTGCAAGTAATTTAAAAAAAAATTTTTTTTTTTAACGTTTATTTATTTTTGAGACAGAGAGAGACAGAGCATGAACAGGGGAGGGACAGAGAGAGAGAGAAGGAGACACAGAATCTGAAACAGGCTCCAGGCTCTGAGCTGTCAGCACAGAGCCCGACGTGGGGCTCGAACTCACAGACTGTGAGATCATGACCTGAGCCGAAGCCGGACGCTCAACCGACCAAGCCACCCAGGCGCCCCAGTAATTTTTTTTTTTAATTACTACTTTAGTAATTTCATGTCAGTTTTGGAAAGGGACGAGGAGAGTTGTGCTCAGTCAGTGACCTTGACCCAACTGTTTTCACATTATTTCCTTCGTCTATCCATTCATTTAATCACTATGCATGGAATATCTACCATGTAAAAAATATTTTCTCTACCACACTCTTCCTAAAATAAACGTGTTTAAGCTTCCACAAAATACAGGTTTGTTGATGAGGCGCCTGGGTGGCTCAGTCAGTTGAGCATCTGACCCTCCCCTGCTCATGCTGTCTCTCAAATAAATGTTAAAAAATTTTTTTAAAAAAATACAGGTTTGTTGGTAATAGAAATTGTCACTATTATACTAAACAAAAGTGCTAATTTTCCCCTGTGGGACTGAAGAAATTAGGCGACTTATTTCAATGATACTTTCTACTTCTCCATTATATGCTGTAATACTTAATACAAACCTCAAATAAGCAAACATCCTGGTTTAACTAAAACTTACCACAAGGTGGTGCTAAGAAGTTACCTTCTGAATCAAAGAATCTTCACTTTCAAAGTTATTTCAAATAACAGATTTTCTCAAAATAGTATGGATCAGTTAGAAATCTCATTTGCATATAGTACATACATTCGCCAGAAATGTCTAAATGTTAATGCGTTTTTTTTTTTAACTTGGCTTCAATTTTCAACAATTATTGCTTCCAATGTTGAACTTTAAATTATTAGCTCTTAAAAAAATGCTACTTGTCACGGTATGGGAGACTGATAATGAATTTCTGCGTGGGAGGTAAGAGGATTACTCAAAAGGGCAGTTTATTCTGTACTTATCCACTATTCCCGTGCTGAAAAGAACCTACAAGAGCAGCCCTCTCCTTCCCAAGCATTTAAATTTAAATGAGACCATTCATTACCTGAAGCATATAGGAAATACAGAGTCTTGATCTTGAAGCAATAATTAAAAAACCCGCCTGTCCAATATAAAAAAAAACAAGACACCAATTTCTTGGAGTTCTTCAACACAACTTTTTAAGCACCTTTCATGCCTAACAGTCAACTCAAAGGGCTAAGAGGGTTCCAAAGGAAGCCAAGGAATTAATATCACCAAAGCTTTGCTTCCCCCAGATACGAAAGCACGTGGTATGAAATAAGGAGTCTCTTATCACACCAAAGGGAAAGCACACTTGTGTTGCTTAGAGAGGCAAGTTTCAGAGAGGCTGTCCTGAGGTAGGTAAAGCACCACTGGTCCATGTGCTCCCATTTGTATTAATAATATCCGTTCTAGCACAGGAAGCAATAAAGTAAAAACAAAAAAAAATCTATCAGGGTTTAGCCTACTACTTTCAATATATACGTTAAAAGGTGCCATAGCAACGAACTGCACACTCGGAAGGCAGGGACTGAATTTGTTTCAGCTTTTCTGGATCAAATCGTCGGCGGCTCACTTTATGCTGTAGGATGTGAGATGAATGGCTGTCAGTCCAAGTGTCAGGCTGACCACGAAGACCACGGGACTGGAATCCTAAGACCCGGATCGCGGTCACAAGACTGGCGCCACCTAGATGTGTGGCTCTGAGCAAGTCACCTAACCCATGCTTTCGGCCCCCTCATCTGTGAAAGAAGCATCGGGACTAAAATAACTTCTCAAGGTCTTTCCAGTTCTGAGGTTCTTAGATTTCTCATTTTAAAACTTCTTCAAATTAACAGCTTAGAGGCCTGTGCTTACGTTCAAGTTGGATGCTGCTGTTAGAATTTTCTGAGGAGTGTGGAAATACCTGACTCCCTTCTGCTACGACTGAGCCAGTAACAGCCCAGGATCTGGTCACACAGCCTGGCTTTGAATTCCAACTTTGCCATATACTAGCTGTGTGACCTCAGGCACTCTGTACCTCCAATGACTTGGTTATAAAATGGGATTATTAACAGCCTGTACCACACAGGTGTGCTGTGAGGATTAAGTGAGACTGCCCCTGTTAAAAAGTACTTTGAATAGTGCCAGGCATCAGTAGGTTAAGCATCCAACTTTAGCTCAGGTCATGTCTGTGAGTTCAAGCCCCCGTGTCGGGCTCTGTGCTGACAGCTCAGAGCCTGGAGCCTGCTTCGGATTCTGCGTCTCCCCATCTCTGTGCCCCTCCCCTGCTCACGCTCAACCTCTGTCTCTCAAACTGAATAAATGTTAAAAAAAATTTTTTTAAAGTGCCAGGCATAAAATTACTTGTTTTATTATCACTATGATCCTTGTTAAATGTGTCCTTTATTAACAAATGAATAATAAGCAACCTAATAATAACTGATCACATCAGTTTCCCCATTTTTGACACTAAGAATCTTTTACTATTTTTCCCTCACTGGCTCCATGTTTGAAATAATTTTTTTCTACAGAACCAAATTATTTTCCCATCTTTGTCACATACATCACTGCCAGTACCCTGTCAAAACCCAGTGTTCTAATATTCAATTAAAAATAAAAAAGATCCCGAGGCAGCCTTACCATAGGGAAATCAGTTCAGTTAACCCAACTAAAAAGTTAAAAATATGTACGCCAGAGACGTAAATTTGGGATCAGTGGTGTTTATGTGCTGTGTTAGGTGACTGCATGATTGGCATGATTCACAGCCTCAAAGAGTTTCAAGTTTAGCAGGACAAAAAGGCAGAGCCATGATACTAATTCAGGATAGGAGGGGGAAAGTGTGGGGGGAGGATTCTGAACAAGAAGTGATCTGAAAGCTACGTGAGGTGTAATCGTCCTCATCTTCATCCCACATACTGCCATCTCCGCACATCCCTTCTGAGAACACAGAATTAGAGCCTGCCCTTTGGGTTAAGGAACAATTTCTAGGAAGCCTATTGATAAATGCAAGCATGTTGTCTATCAGATATGCAATTGATCTGGTATGAGCCATCAACTGTTTTTTTTTAAAAGGTCAAGGGTCCTTCAGGTATAGAGTATAAGACAGGCAAAGTTCTACATTAACCCCTGAAGACCAGACACAACATCAACCTGGTAAGCAAGGCAGCCGCCGGGCTGTGGAAAGGCTGCAGAGGAGCCCTACTTCACTAAGCGGTCAGGACACTCGGGACAACTGCTTCATCAGAAGCGGGGTTGCCACAGCCATTCTCACAAATGTGTGCTGCTTTGGCATCATCACTGCATGTGAAAACATGACCGCTGGGACAGTCATGACATCATCACAGCAGGAGCATTAACCATGACATAGAGGGGAGGTGGGCAGATCTTTCTTTAGCTTATTGTTGTCAGGGTCTTAACGGCCCAGGAAACTTTACACAGTAAGAAAAGCAGAATCCAGAATCCTAATTTATCAAATGAGAAAAATCATTATGAACAGATGGCTTGCAAGGGATTCCTTGGAGGGTAGTTGATTTCAGGTCATAAAGCAGAAATAATCATGATAGCACTGGAACATCCTGTTGTAACCACAAAGCAAGGATATTTCCAAAAATGTCAGGGGCAGGGCTACAAGGATAAAGGGGCTGGCCCCAAAGAGTTTCCACTGACCAAGGTGAAATCAGTCTGGTCCAGCAAAATAGAACCTATAGGGGCGCCTGGGTGGCTCAGTCAGTTAAGCATCTGATGTCGGCTCAGGTCATGATCTTATGATTTGTGGGTTTGAGCACCGCGTTGGGCTTTGTGCTGACAGCATGAAGCCTGCTTGGGATTCCTTGTCTCTCTGCTCCTCCCCCACTTGAATTCTCTCTCTCAAAATAAATAAATAAACTTAAAAAAAATTAAGATACTAACCTAGTTAAGTCTGTGAAAGGCCAGGAGTTCAAAACAACAATCAAAAAAGAATGGTACAAATTGTACGAAAGCAAATTGCAATACAAATTGATGAAGTAAGACATGCATAATTATGTGCATTGATTTCAGCAAGGTGGGAAGTGTTATTAAAATACAGGTGCTTTGTTTTTTTCTACATCTGTCTACAGGGTAGAGATATGTACTTGTTTTTACATTATTTACATTATACTTACACCGCAAGAAGAGAAACCAAGAACTCTAAGCCAGAGTGTGGTAGAAAACCAAGAAAGTGACCCATGATAAGAAATGACGGAAGAACACAGTTTGTGACAATAACAGTGAGTGAAAAGAGGGCCTGACAGTGACAGTCACACAATCGTTAAGCAGAGAGAAGATCCAGAAACATGATCTGAGATGATAAATTAGCCAAATGGCCCAAAGAACATTAGGTAGAGTCAACCCTTCATCTCATGGGTGAGAAACTTCTAGAATGCCCAACTAATTTCAAGAAAATGTTCCAAAGGCATACATAAGCTTCTAATAATGTTAACAGATCTGGCCAATACATCATTATGACAGGACAATGGGTTATGTAACATGGCCAAGTGAGACTTAGGTGGTAAATCATTTCTGGGTAAGGGGGGATGGGATAGTGGTGGGGACCAGATTGAAAATAAAAACCTGCCTGAAAATGAAAAAAATTTCAGCTTGATACTGAAAATTTAAAAGGTCAGACTGATTTCACCAGTCAGGTTTATCCTGATGCCTGGTAGGCAGGGTCTGACTCACCTCGGGGGAAGAACCCAATTGGTACCATGTGCTGCCCGACAAGTGACTGATCAAAATCATATCTGTAACCTGGGGACGTTTGAAGGTGTTCTTTTACTTCTGGTGCCCTTAAAATTATGTCAACTCAGGCTATGGATCAATGTATAATAGTCCTAGGATGAGTCAAAACTAGTGTATAAATAATTACACTAGGGAAACTTACCATGTAGATCTTTCAGAATAGGTTTAAGTGGGGTAAGTCTGTAATAATATACCTGGATTTTTCATCTGCACGTCAAGTTACTTGACATATTCCAAAAATCAGTTCTACTAAAATTTTTAAAGTAATTCAATTTTATAACCAGTGTTTACACATTTAACAGTTGTTTAATAAGTTGAGCAATAAACAACACGTAAAAAGTATTCTTCTCCATGCATAAAAGCCCAGATGGTTAAAAAAATCATTAGCAGTAACTTGTTACCAAGGCTCTCACTTCTTAAACTGGTTTCTTTTCATTGTAGACTTTCATACATTCCTAGTGAAGCCACAAAGGGAAAATACGCCATGTATACATTTGAAGTGCAATTATGCCAAGAGAGTCACAAACAGTGTTTTTTACTTGGTGGTGTGATAACGGGTACTCTGTTTTTTTCTTTAAGCTTATGTATTTATTTTGAGAGACAGAGTGAGTGGGGGAGGGGCAGAGAGAGAGAGAGAGAGAGAGAGAGAGAGAGAGGGAAAGAGAATCCCAAGCAGGCTCCACCCTGTCCGTAAAGAGCCCCATACGGGGCTCACACCCACGAACCGTGAGATCATGACCTGAGCTGAAATCAAGAGTCAGATACTCAACCGATTCACCCTGACGCCCTGATAATGGGTACTTAAAGCTAGTTTTCCTTTGATATTTTTTTCTGAGTTTTCTGACTGTTCCCAAGATGAGAATTTAAATTTTCTATTTTAAATAAGAAAAAAGATAACAAACATTTCTTTGAAAAAAGAATGAGGTCACCTATCACGGAGGTGAGGATTTCCTCTGGGGCTGCTGTGCTGTCATTCACTGTCCGGTCAGCTTGATAACACCAAGCAGACAAAGGGAGCAATGAGCTGCAGCAAGCAAGACCCGGGTCAGAAATACGAGTAAAAAGGTGAGGACCAGGCAGGAAAAGAGGAAAGCAGACACAAACAGGAAGCAAAGGCAAAACCCCAGAGGATCTTAATGCAGTTTAAGCCCACATCAAGAAGACAGGAAACAAAAGACAAGTCGGCAGGGCTGAGAGAGAACTTTGCAGATCACACCAGGCCCAAGGGGCTGAGGCAGCGGGATGGTAGTGCCTGGGTACCCAGGGGATCTTTCCACCTGGCTCCTGATCTATATACTCAGAACCTCTGACCTGCCTAATTTCCTGTCCAGTAATGACGATTCAGTACACTAGGAATGTTGCTGTATCCCCAGCCAGGATATAATGGCTGGATATGTATTTGTTCATTTCCAGCATCACTTCTAATTATCTAGTGAGAGCAAACCCATTGTACTTATTCAAGAGCTCTGCTACCTGGTTTCCAAACGCGTCTTGCCCAACAGAGCAGAATATTGGCCTCATTTGAGTGACTGTACCCTAAACCAATGAGAAAAAATGTTTTGATAAAAAAAAAAAAAACAACAGTAGACTAGGGGTGCCTGGGTGGCTCAGTTAGTTGAGCATTTGAAAAAACTGTAGACTAAAAAATAAAAAAACAAGAAAAAAAAAAGGAAAGAAAACAACTTTGGATATATGCCAAGAAGTAGCCGTACAGTAAGTTTACGACAGAGAAAAGTGAACAGCATTCTCCCAGGGAATGCTATTTATTGGGCAAACATTAAAGATCCTATTTAAGGTCAGATCTGGTGATTGACAGGCTTATTAGGAATCTGCTGAGAATGAGTAACAATAATGGAGACTTCCATGATAAGTAACTGCCTGAATGAGAAAATAATCCTAGAAACTATACCAACATCTGCATACAAATGGCAAGAATAAGAAGGTGCCTTTTCTTTATTTACCAAGCTGTTGAAGCCACTGTTAAAACTATCACAAACACATTCGTAAATCTCAGGGTAGTTCTACATAATTTCTGTGGAAGAACAGTGACATCACTAGGAAGGAACTTAGCACACCATTTCTTCATAAGCAGCTTAACATTAACACCCCAGGGGTCCACCTCAAGAAATCAATTTAAATTTGTCCAAGATACTCCAAGAGCATGCCACAGATTTGGAGATTAGCACTAGGATGCGTGGATATGATAATGACATTAACTAATGGTAGCTAGCTTTCATAGCTCACAAAATCATTCTAAACTATGAAAAATATTTGACAAGGAATGTTGGGCAACACATCTGAAATTATTCCTCACAATAAGCACTTGTGCACAAAAAGCTTTTAGAAACACGGCTGGCATAATGATATACTAGCCACACAAGAGGAGGCAGGCAGAGAACTGTTTTTTCCTCCCCTGATTCTAAATTACAAGAATAAAAAGAAATTACAGAAAAGGCACCTAACATTTGGTCTATATTTGTGGCAGCTGTCATCTTCCAAAGAAATCTTGCAAGTACTGATCAGGGGGGAAAAGTCAAATTATATGACATAATCAAAATTCTTTTCTAGTAGGCCAGGAGTGCAATGACTTATTGTAGAAACCTTTTCCTTTGGAGAGGAAAAGAGCCAGGAAGAAGTTAATATAAACCTCTATGCAGAAGACTCTGCCAGGAAAATGACTTGTAGTGATATAAACACAAGGCAGATGTTCTAAAAGAAATTTAAAATTTAATTAGACATGAAGTCTTCCCGCCATTACCTGTGTGTATGCAAGACAACAGCCACAAAGTGGGTTTTTAGAATCGTCTTTGTTACCATCTAAAGATAACATTTCTTCCAGGCCAATAAGATAAAAAATGATCTGTGAGCTAGCAGAATTTAAGCAATTCCAAAAATAAGGTAAAACAATTGCTTTAAAATAATGAATGTATCTTGATTTGATGCATTTGTATCAACTCCTATGCTGCTTCTTTATCCTTATGGTGCAAGTTCTATTGAGCAAAGGTCAAAAGAAACTATCTTTATATTGGACTTTACCAGCCTATGGTAAGAATTGAAGCTAAACGATAATTTAAGAGTACCAAAATTGTAATGACCATTAAAGCTGCTCATTTGATGTATTTTGGCTATATTTGTAAAGTAGACCATAACTCAAGAATGTGGTAACATATTATGAGATTCCCTATAAGTTTCAACTTAAATTTTCTCAGTATACTTATAGGTCTTTAATTCATTTTCTGGTTTTCTATTTTGGATTAGATTTTTAAAATTAGAAAAAGTATTTTTCAAGTTCAAGGACTGTATTTTTGTGCCAATTTAAAATATTTTGTGCTGGGGCACCTGGGTGGCTCAGTGGGTTAAGTGTCTAACTCTTGGTTTCAGCTCAGCTCATAATCTCAGTTGGTGAGTTTGAGCCCCACACTAGGCTCTGTGCTGGCAGTGGGGAGCCTGCTTGGGATTCTGTCTCCTCTATCTCTGACCTTCCCCCAATGGCGTTGTCTCTCTGTCTCAAAATAAATAAGTAAACTTAAAAAAATAAAATAAAAATTTTTGTGCCAAATTCACAACTCAATCCAATTAAAAAATTCTTCAGATTATTTTACTTAAATAAGATCCCTCTTCTAAAATAGAAATCCCAGTTCCATTTAAATCTACTTCCTAGACTTCTAGCTGTATTTTTTCCTCACCTCAATGCATGAATGCAATATATCATTCTTGGTATGTTTTTCCGGTCATAAACATCTGTTGTTTCTGGATAAAATATCTGGAAAATAAAAGAAACAATGTGTTCATTATGTTTTGCTTTTCATAGTTATTTTAAATCTCTCAAATGATGCTTTGATTGTCCTCGCTGTACTGCATTTACTTAAATTTAGAGGAACCTCTCAAATGTTGGTTCCTCTCACTCTACGGGCAAACCCAGCGCTCCACCTGGTCTCCCGTCTGGCAGTACGCCCCCTAGTGGGCTCAGGAGAGTGAGGGGTTCTCAGGTGGCCACTCCAAGAAGGCTGCGTCCACAGGGCTAGGTGGGCAGCTTTAGCCCACGAGGAATGGGCTGATTCAGACTCTGCTTTCTGTAGCAGCGTCATTCTGGTGAGGGACCAGAGGTACCCTAGCCTAAGAAGGGTATCCATCTTACAGCATTTTATTATAACACTAAAAACCTAGCTACACAGTTGTGTAAACAAATATGCACACACACAATACGCACTGATATTTTTTTCTTCTTGAAGGAATATATTTTACCGGATAGAATCTGGAGAGTATTATCAAGTGTGAAAGAAACATTAGCTATAATCCCACTTTCCAGATTGTTACTACTATTAGCATTTTGGTATATATTCTTCGGTATGGGACTTTTAGTATGTTTCTCTGATTTTTTATGTTTATGTATGCATGTGAAAACAAAACTGTAATACTATTAGCCTATTTTGACACACTTAGTAGAGCCTGACCATTTTCCATCCATTTTGTAAGAACATTCCTTTTAATGGATGTGTATGAACCTTTCATCTTTCTGAACAATAATTTAGCCAGTTCTCCACGGCTGAACTTTTTTTGGCTCCCAATTTGTCCCTATTAAAAGTCACTGCAATGAACAGCCCTGAATTTGCTGAACACCTGATTACTTCTTTTGGATACACACCTAAATATGGAAGTACTGAATCGTTAAGTTTGAACACTGAGGCTTTTAATACACATTTACACTACTTTTAAACTTGAAATGAAAAGCTTGATAAGAAACAGATTTCACAATAGGGCATCAAACTTCTCTGTTCCTAAGCACCAAAAAATGGAGAATTAGGCTGGAGGCTTCTTAGATTAAGATAAGCATACTAGCACTGCTGGCTTTCAGTAAATATTTTAGAAAAGGTGACATAAAAACTAAAATTAAATCATGTATCATATGGTAGCACTAGACATTCAAGTGCAGTTTTCTATGAGACACTGAAAAAAGCTGAGAAATTAAAGAAGCAAAGTTTCCTTGGCCACAAATGTATAGTCACTCAGGGCTTCAAGCAATGGCTGTAGCCTAGGAAATTTCAAAGGTCTTTTCAACTTTCCTTTAACACATTTGCTTTTCAAGCGTTAGCCAGAAGAGGATTCCCCATTCCGAAGAACGTGACCAGGTTGAAAGTTCCACTACGGAAAAAGATCATCACAACTCCTCATTCCCTTTCCTTTAAACAACCTTTTACATTTCTTTATATCTTCTACATAGAAATACATATTTATATAAATACTGTTTCAGCTCTTTTAGAAAACCTTTATGAATTGGTCTTCTTTTGACAGTAAGATGGGATCAGTTTATTTAGCTCACCAGAACATTTTATTCATTACTGTATCCCCAGCACGTAGCATGGTGCTGAGCAGGGAGGAGGCACTCAGTATTGATAAGTGAAGGCATTAATAGGAGTCAAATACATCAGCCAATACACTATTGGACTCTCATACTTGCAATGAGAGTATGCAATCACTTCATAAAAATCAGTGTTAAAACAGAATCTGCTACATGGAACTCTTATTTGGCTTAAAATTAAGGAGAACCTGGTCTAACACACACAATTGGAAAAGGTTTAAATCTAATCTATGAAACCTAACAAAATTATCCTAACTTAAATAACGGTGCCTCATACCAAAAACCCGATTTGAATTTCTTTATTAATCTGTTTACCTACCCAGTTAGTACATGCTAAATGACAATCTAGAACTATGAGTTCTGAATTCTAACTGGTGCCCAGAAGGGAACAGCATTTTAGGAGAAGGGAAAGGAATTTGATTAAAAATCAAAGAATACATCGATATTGACTATTCTGAGATAAAATATGCTGAGCTAAAACAGTTATGAGCACAGATATATTGAAAATAGGCATTCATAATTTGCATTAAGGAATCTCTTGTTTTTGTTGTGGTGGGTGTTTTGAATTTAAACCTTGACAAATAATAATAACAAAAACAACACAGGTCTTACATCAGTAACATGTCTCCGTGCCTTCAAGCGGGACCACTCCTACACCATTTCTTTAAAACAGCTATACAGAATAATCAACAGAAAGGCTTGCACTATTGACACATACAAAAACCTGATGGATCTGGAGGGCATTGTGCTTACTGAAAAAGTTGATCTCCAAAGACTACCTACTTATGACTCCATTTTTAACATTCTTAAAATGACCAAACTATAGAGATGGAGAATAGATGAGTGGTTGTCAGGGGACAGAGCTAGGGAAGTGAAATGACAAGTCCCACTCCTCCATGGTATCTGTATCTTAATTGTGGTAGTCACACAAATACATTCATGGAAGAAAACAGCATGGAAACACACTCACACCTGAATGCATCTAAAAATGGTGAGAAAGAAGTAAAGTCTGTAGCCTCGTCAACCAATGTGAATTTATTATCTTACTATTGTTACTAGATGTCACCAATGGGGGAAGCTGAACGAAGGATATACACAGAGGTACTATTTTTGCAACTTCCTGGGGTTCTATAATTATTTCAAAATAACAAGTTCAAGAAATAACTCGACAATTTCTAACAAATGTAATTATTTCCTCATTTCCTCTACTTGTCTATTTGTCTCTCAGGCTTAAGGGCACCTGCTCTTTCAATCTAAGGAGCTCTGAATATTTGCAGAATTTTATTTGGGACAGCTATTTCAAGAGTCAGGGCTGTAACCCAGTAGCTTTTAACATTTAAAGTGATAATATGATTTATAACAATACTTTCTAAAAATACCTTTACCGCGATAATTTAGAGAGATACAATCTAGACTAAGATAATACATTATATAAAGTACACATGGCAACACAAAAAAGGGAGGTGACTATTTTAAATCAACTATCTACCTGTAAAGCTTGTTCTGACCTTGTTTCATTAATACACAGTTACACCTAGCTGCTCTCAATTTGTATACACACTTAATTCTGAGTTCTTGTCATAGATTACTTTGTATAGGCCTTTCCATATTCCTGTTTAGTCCTCACATTTGTCACGCCTGAGGCAATAAGGCCATCTGCTCCATTAACATACCCCAGTATACCAAGTCCTTTTTCATAATGAGGAGTTTGCAATGACCCCTGTTGGCTTCCCACTTCGGACTTACCTTGGGTAGACCAATAGACTCCATTGCTCGTAACCACTGGACTGTATTATCTGTGTGTCGAAAATGGAGGCCGGATTTCTAATGCAAGGGCGGGGAGAGAGGAGAAGAAGGGACCACGTGAAAAGTGAGTCATTTGTAACAACTTTATTTCATTAGCAGGATGTTTTCCAATTGTATTTCTCCTAAAATAGAGTTATTAAATCATAAAGTAACTGGAGACACAATAAAGAAGAGAAGGCTATCTCAGCAACACTGTTTATAATAGACCATTCCAATTTCCACGATTCACATATTTGAGGTAACTCTGAACTAGAATCTCAAAGACCATTTAATGTCTAGCACATGCCTAAAGATGTTTTATGAGACACGTGTGCACAAGCATGCACGCACATATACACACACACGGTGTCAAGATTTTGCCAACCACGGCTGAAAAAACTAGCAACTTCAAGAAAAACGAGATTTTTAGAAGATTAAATGTCTTTTTTCCTGGTTTCTGGTTTTGGCAAAACATTTTTTCCAATCATAAATATGATTTCTGCAGAAAACCTGGAAAACACACAAAAATACAAAGATGAAAACAAAAACCATCCCACAATTCAGAGGTATATTGTAGTATCTCTTCCTCCTATAATTATTTAAAAATTTTTTAAAATGTTTATTTATTTCTGAGAGAGAGAGAGAGAGAACATGAGCAGGGGAGGGGCAGAGAGAGAGGAAGACACAGAATCTGAAGCAGGCTCTGGGCTCTGAGCTGGCAGCACAGAGCCTAACGCGGGGCTTGAACTTGAGAACTGCGAGATCATGACCTGAGCCGAAGTCAGATGCCCAACCAACTGAGCCACCCAGGTGCCCCTCTTTCTCCTACAATTATTTAAAAAGGTTTATTTATTTGAGAAAGGGAGAGACAGCATGGGCAGGGGAGGGGTAGAGACAGAAAGTGAGAGAGAGAATCCCAAGCAGGCTCCATGCTATCAGCCCAGAGCCTGACGCAGGCTCGATCTCACAAAACGTGAGATCATGACCTGAGCTGAAATTGAGAGTTGGACACTTAAATGACTGAGCCACCCAGGCACCTGTATTCCTCCTATAAGTTAATCCTAACCTTTGCCTTGTGTAAGAAGTAAACCTTCAGTGGAAATGTTTTACAAGAACTTTTTCTACCCACACAATGAGAATAGGCTTTCTAGGTCTTCCGTTTTTCTTTACAATCTTCATCGGCCACCATTTTCTTTTTTTTTTCTGCCCAGTCTGTAACTATGGTATCCTTGTCTGTATCTAATGAAGTTTTATCAGGTAATGAAATGTTGGGAGCTTTAACACTACCTTGTGTTTTTAATTAGTTAAATGAGTAGCATAATGTTATGTATTTTATTTTCCATTTTAATAACTGTAATTACAGCAAATTTCATCATGTAATATTCAACAGCCGATCATCACATTCACAAAGCCTGGCTCTTCCCATCTTCTGTGACTTTCTACAGTCAAATAATTTATATAACAGAAAGTATTTTTGTTGCTGTTAGACTTTACAAAGCCTAAGTGAAATTAACATTTGATAAATGTTTGTGCCTTTTTAATAGTGGCCATATTGGACTCTGTGTGGCCAGAGATTGGACTCTGGTGTGCCAAGCACTATATGAAAATTATCTCTAATTTTCCATGAATCACTGAGTTCTACTCCTGAAGCCCAGACTATACTGTATGTCAACTAACTTGAGAATAAAAAAATAAAAAATAAAAAAAATGAAATTATCTCTAATTTTCAAAACACTCTGCAAGGCAATTATCATTTCCCAGTTTTTAGAGATGAGGAAACCTGGACCAAAAAGATGAACTAATTTGCCTAAGATCAAATTAAGTGTGTTGAAATGAGATTCAAGATGAAGTCTCTCTTAATGTGAAAATCTTCCTTTGACTAACATTCCCCAATGTTAGAGCATAGGAACTCATGATGGTGGGATTATTCTCTAGATGGAAAATATCAGCACTTACTATGATATCACTAGAGGCAGGAGAAGCAAAGGGAGAGGGAAGAGGGGTGAGAGGGAAAGAGGGAGGAGGTCGGGGAGAGAGAGGGAGCCTAGAGGGTGAAGGGCCAGGTGGTAGAGTCTGAGGGTGACTTAGCACAAACAACTTTTGCAGAACACAAACAACTGTCAGACACAGCCACTCTGACCACGGAGGGAGGAGATGGGAAAAATCCACAATCATCGCATCAAGATAGAGAAGAGAGGGGCATCTGGGTGGCTCCGTTGGTTGGGCATCTGCTTCTTGATTTCGGTTCAAGGTCATGATCCCAGGTCATGGGAGCGAGTTCCGTGTTGGGCCCTGCATGAAACGTGGAGCCTGCTTGAGATTCTATTTTCTCCCACTCTCCCCCACTCGCTTTCACCCTCTAACAACAACAAAAAAGACAGAGAAGAGGGCCCTAGGCACCACAAATTAACTCAATGTCCCACTATTCCAACTAAGATGGAACGACTGTTTTGATGGATGACAATGTAGTCTTCATTCCATCTTTTCACTTCCTACATAAAAATTACCAAAACACCAACCTGATCCTGCTTCCTGACAACACCTCAAAGGTAACTGGTCCTTGCTTCGCTAAATCCGTATTAGCATCACCAGTACAAGCCCAAATCTACACGAAGCCTCTACTTTATCCTCCTCATAGTCCCATAGGTACGCATTTTTTTTCCTTGCCCCAAGTTAAATAAACCTAATTTTATTTTCCCCTTGTTTGAAACTTGGTTTCAGGGGGGAGGGGGTCTTCACCTGGTGGGCTTCAACAATCCAAACCATGAAACAGACACCCCCATCCATTTAGTGGTCTTATTAGCTAGGTAACGTCAGGAAAGTTACAAATCTCTTTGAACCTTGGTTCCTCAGCCATAAGATGGGTATAGTATGCTTCTTTGAGCTGAGGAGATTAAATGAGAATATGCATAAAGCAGTTAGTTGTGAAGTACACCAAAAAGGCAATAAATATCAGTTTATTATAGTTATTATACGCTCTAAGACTAGACTCAAAACTTTTATTCACCTTAAGATCAGAAAAAGGTTTAGTGCTTCATGTAAGGGGCACTGAACGAAAGTGTGCTTATCTTGATCCCATTTCTGCAGTAAATAAAGTGACAGATCTCAAATCCTTTATCCATTTTAAACATCTGAAGAATGCTGACTTCAGAATCCTATGGGTACATATTTAAGAAGCAAAGTTCAGTGAGTAACATGCATTAACATCTTCAAGTTACTATATTTACTTCAGTTAGAACAAAAATGGTCTTCTACACACTTAGGCTCAAAATACTCTTTAAATAAAAATTTTTTAATGTTTTAAATTTATTTTTCAGAGAGAGAGAGAGAGAGAAAGAGACAGAGTGTGAGCCAGGGAGAGGCACAGAGAAGAGAGAGACAGAGAACCCCAAGCAAGGCTGTTCCAGGCTCTGAACAGTCCAGTGCAGAGCCCGACACGGGGCTTGAACCCACAACTGTGAGATCATGACCTAAGCTGAAGTCGGACACTTAACTGATTAAGCCACCCAGGCACCCCTAGGCTCAACATAATCTTAGTCCATTATAACCACTTTCACCTGTCTACTTTCTTTCACCAATTCTACATACTTCTATCAGACTAGGTGACAGGTCTATAGTCCTATTTAGGAAAGGGTTGTTAGTGTCCCATCTACCTAATTTCTTCCAGATACTGGATCAGAAAGTAAATGCTGATTTTCTACTGCTGAGCTATTTCACCAGCAAATAAGGTTATTCTAGCTTAAATGGAATAGATGAGGAATTATTTAAGTCTTCTTTGGATGGTAACTTCTTACACAAGAGAATCAAAGCACTTTAGAACAAAGAGATTGCCTAAAAGCCAATAATTATTTTGATTTGCTTATTTTATGGAGAAGTAACTCTCTGTCAGGCACTGTAACAATTGCATGGATGATCACATTTTTTTCCTTACAGTATCTGTACAAAGGTTCAGACTATTACTAGTAATACCACTTTAAAGCTGAGGAAACCAAGGCTCACAGAGGCAGAGTTAGTGACGAAGCCAGTCTCTGAAGTACTCTGATTCTACGGCTTACTACTACTAACCACTGTATATGCATTTCCTACCTAAGGCTCACTTCAGTAGTCAACATACTATTATAAGTCTACAGCTATCAGTGCTGTATTTCAACAGATAGTGTTTTCTGTCCTTGAACCTCATCAAGCTCAAGGAATGCCCATCTTTCTCCCCTCCTCTTTCTCTCGTCCATCCTAGCCACCTTGGGAACACCCACTGATCTTTAAAGCACCCAACATGGAAGCCTTGGCCTCTTCGCTGCCCTACCCCTTTAGAACTGGCGCTCTCTCCTTGGTCACATACCACTGGCCGGCCACCCAGACATCCTCTCTTCACTGCCCTCTACCCATTTCTACCACCTTTGCAGGTTGTTTTCCCTCTTGCATCCATTTAATTCTCGTCTGTGCAGGCCACTGTTACCAGTCACTTGGGCTGAATTATCCCCTCATCAGACTGCCTCACCCTCATCCTCCCATTTCTTCTCCACATGGCAGCAGACTCATCTTTTTTTTAATGTTTATTTTTGAGAGAGAGAGAGACAGAGAGAGGGAGCAAGCAAGCAAGCGAGCAAGGGAGGGGCAGAGAGAGAGAGAGAGAGAGAGAGAGAGAGAGAGAATCCTAAAAGGCTCCAGCTCCGAGATGTCAGCACAGAGCCGGACATGGGACTCGAACCCACGAACTGTGAGATCATAACCTGAGCCAAAGTCGGACGTTTAGTCAACTGAGCCACCCAGGCGCTGCCAGACTCATCTTTTTAAAGCCATGATGTCTCTGTTTAACATTTCAATGGCTTCCTCTGTAGTAACTTAGGATGAAATCACAGATCTTCCAGCCTGGCTGCGTGATCTGTCTCTGCCTCCATCCTGGTGTCATTTTTCACCACTGTCCCTCACCGCAGCCTTTCAGCCACTCCATTTGTCTAAGTTCTTTTCTTCCTCGAGTCTCTCAAAAGCAGGCTCCTTCATCTCTGGACTGCACTCCCCACTCCCCACCCTTAAAGCTGCACATGGATGATTTTCCTCTCATTTTTCCTGCCTTAGAGTAAATAAACATCTCTTCAGAGAAGCTCATCTTCTGTCTGTGGCTACCTGTCAACAACAGTGGCTTTAATTCCTTCCTTCATATACTCATCACAACTCACAATTGTATACTTGCTTATAACTTGTCTCCTCAACCCTAAGTGCCATGAAATCATGTCTGCCTTGCTCACCACGCTGCCTCGTGTGCCCAGAACAGTTCCTGGTACAAGCAGGTATTGTAAGCACCGTAGAGATAAATAAGTTCTACCCCGTATGTGGTATGTGGTATGTGTTTCTATCATAGTACTTTATCTTCTTTCCCTGTAACTTCATTAAAATGTGTTATATTGTTTGTCTGCCATTGGAGCAGTGGTTCTCAAAGCTAGGTAGTACATAAGCATCGCCTGGGATAATTATTAAGCGTGTAGCTTCCTGGGTCCCTGGCCAAGAGACTCTGCCTGCCTCAGTAGTCTCTGGTGGGCCCAGGAGGCCACATTTTTGCACACAGGCATCAAGTGACCCTACAGGAAGTCTGAGCATCATACTTGACGGAAGAGTATCAGACTCCAAAACCTCCAGTATCAAAGCACAGAAGGAATGGAGTCCTTAGGCTTATTTGAAACTACTTTCTCTTTTCTTTTCTTTTCTTTTTACTAAACAGCTCTTTCCCTTGCACCTACTATCCTACTATGGGCTACAGTCTACTCTGTTCACCGAGGACACTGCACGGACAACCTACATGGCCCCTGCCTTCATGATAAAGGTCATCATTAAGGTACACCATGCTGCAACGAAGAGAGACAGTGTCAGGGGCCAGAGCACACACGGCATGGTCACATTACTGCGACCTGGAGTCAGAGGTAGGGGTGGCCAGGGAAAGGGCTCTCATCATTAGAAGGTTTAACTCTACTACCTAGGTCACCTTTGTAACCTTCATGAGGGGCCAGGGTTGTACATAAGCTGGCGAACAAAGAGGATGGGATGGCAATGAGAGTTCTGATCGGCTCAACTCAGAGCCATCATTGCCCAAACTGAGGCCTTCAGAGTTCAGGGACAGAGCCTGTGCCTCGAGACACAGCGCCTAATGGGCAGATGGTATTTTATGGCTGCAGTCTAAGCAGACGCTGCAGTGAGAGCCCACACTCCCTGAACTCATGGTTTCCAGAAGGCTTATCAAAGGGGTGGGCCTGTGTTAACCTGAGTTCCCTTGTGTCTCAGTCCCATGACTGGGTGCTCCCTGCCAAGGGCTTTAGTCCTACAGAACCCAAGAACAGGAAGTCTCCTGTTCACGAATATCTGACTCCTTTCAATTTTGTAAAATGAAGGAAATGGCCTTAACGTTTTATGATTATGTGGTAAATCACTAGAAGTTTCTTTTCAAAGACATTAGGCATTCTCAGAGATTTAATAAAAGGGGGGGGAAAGGTGGGGGAGCACCTGGGTGACTCAGCTGGTTAAGCGTCTGACTTCGGCTCAGGTTATGTTCTCACGGTTCATAGATTCGAGCTCTGCATCAGACTCTGTGCTGATAGTGCAGAGCCTGCTTCGGACCCTGTGTCTCCCTCTCTTCCTGCCCCCTGCCCGGCTTGTGCTCTCTCTCTCAAAAATAAACAAACATTAAAAAAAAAAAAAAAAAAAACTAAAAAAGAAAAAGGAAAAAAAAAAGCCTCCTTTCTCCGGTGAATCAACAGAAGGGTAGTCTCCACTGGTCCTGTACTTTTTTCCCCACATCACAGCTGACACCAACCTGCTCCCCGCCCCGCCCCCCGATGCTATTTTCCTTCTCTCTGCCCCTCTCCTAGTATCATCCCTTCTTCTGTGTATCTGTTTTCCAGGGCCCGATGGGCAGGAGTTGCAAACACAATACTTCCATCTCTCTTAAGGTTTTGTTCAGGAATGTCATCACCTGCCTGTGTTCCACAGGTATTTCATTTTGTAACAAGAGACTGGAAGTACTTCCCCTGTCCCAAAGAGAAGTGCTATTCATTCAAATAGTAGGCTCTCTGATGCCAGGAGGAAAAAGCACCTGTATGAGTTGCCTTGAGAGGGTCCACAGTTAGGCTGTGGACAAAGTTGTATTCAAAGGTGTATGGTGTGCCAAGAGGAGAAACGAATTAGCCCAGCCTCTGTTCTGAGGCTCCACGGAAGATCTTGCTGGCCTGATTCTCACCACTCCCAATGTCAAAACAAAATACCCACAATTCCCTTTCAGGACAGGCTAGAGCCAAGCCCAACCTACTACTCTTTAACTCTGTCATCAAATCTACACAACTGTTAGTAGAAATAGGCCTAGGGCTTGGTAATAATCGATTCTAGAAGCAATGAAGAAAAAGACGAATCGTGCTGCAAAATGTGGACAAACGTTAATTTATTTTGTTGTGTGGGGATACAAATATTTTTTTTCTGTTCTTTTTGGAACTAAAATAAGTATTTTTCAAAATTAAAAAACTAACTTTGCCTGACTAAATCAATGATTCAGTAAAGTCTTGTGAAAGGCTAGCATAATAAGTTAAAGGCTGGGGTAAAACACATGACTTGATAAAGTCAAAAGTACTTTAACAAACACAAACATTTTTTTTCCTAACATTATCCAAGGCAGAAACTTCTGCTCAGTTATCTTTTAGACTAGAATATGAAAACAAACACAGAAGATTTCTCAATTCCTCTTCTCTATGGTTAGCCCAAATAGTAACTCAAACATTTGCTCTGAATTAAATACACATATTTTATCTATCTATGTATCTATGTATCTGTCTATTATAATTTATTGCCAGGTTAGCTAACATACAGGGTATACAGTGTATTCTTGGCTTCAGGAGTGGATTCCCATGATTCATCGCTTACAAACAACACCCAGTGCTCATCCCAAGGGCCCTCCTCAATGCCCATCACCCATTTTCCCTGCACCCCAAGGCCCCCACACCCATCAGTCCTCAGTTTGTTCTCTGTATTTAAGAGTCTTTTATAGTTTGCCTCCTCTCTATTCGCAACTATTTTTTCCCTAAATATACACTTTTAAAAAATAAATCTTGTTTCAATAACAACTGAAGGGTAGTGTGAATCATTCAATTAATGGGAAAGCATTCCATTTTCAACTAAGTGTTGTCCCTGCAATTTTAAGACAAGGAACTTTTAAAGATACTAGAGAATCTGCAGCTAAAAAAAAAAAAAAACAATACAAAGATCTAAATAGGGTTGACCCTTGAACAACACAGGTTCGAACTGCATGGGTCCCACTTATATGCAGATTTTTTATCAATAAATGTACAGTACTATAAATATATTTTCTCTTCCTTATGATTTTCTTGATAACATTTTCTTTTCTCTACCTTATTTTGTTATAAGAATACAGTATATAATACACATGACATACAAAATACGTGTTCATCAACTTATCTTATTGGTAAAGGTTTCTAGTCAACAGGAGGCTATTAGTTAAGTTTTCGGAGAGACAAAGGTAAATAGAAAAATTAAATGAGTACTGTTTTCTAAATCCCTTCTTAGACACTTTGCAGAAACTCATTTAAATTTTCTGTAAGTAATGTCAATATAGAGTATTATGGTCTTCGATTAACAGAGTCAAAAGGTGAGGTTCTGTAAAGTTGAACAGCTCACTCTCTTTCAGGAAAAAGCATTTTAAGGCACATCTGATTATAATGCTCCACCTCTTCCAACAAATCCTGGAATCGGAACTGATAATCAAACGCAACCGAGTGAATAAGCAGACAACCCAAGCAGATGGACACCTTCCCCTGTAAGATTAAAGAAGATCTCCCCAATCCCTCTTCAGTTCCCATATTCCCTTTTTTCCCACAGAGGCAGGATTGTAGTTGGAAGGATGTAAATTAAGAGTGTCGGTTAAGGTTACTTTCTGAAAATAAATGACCATAAAATAAATGACACATACACACATAAGTTATATTCGGATTCTGACTGCATTGGGAGGGGCGTCCCTAACACCCTCTTTGGTCAGGGGTCAATTGTACAACAGATTAAGAAAATAAAGAATCGCATTTCAAAGCAGCTTTGGAAATCCTGGCCCAAAGTGCACAAGAAATCACTTACTCCAGGAGAGAATACCACACACTTAAAAACTCCTTTTTGAAGACACATTTAATGGAGGAATCATTCACGTTGGTGTTTGCCTTTTTCTCCTTCATTTCTTAATGGAAAATGTCAAACATAATGTTGATGAAACAGAGTTAATGAACTCCTATGTACCCATCATTCAACCTCAACAATAATGAACTTATGGCCAGTCTTGAATCTCTTTCCATCCTCCTCCTGATTACTGTGGAGCAAATCCTAAATATATCACACTGTCTGTAAATATTTAGACATGTGTCTCTAAAATGTCATTTTTAAAATTAAGACTATTGTTTATTTTGGTTTTGTCTTCTCCCCCGTGTACACTCCCAAATTAGCCATGAAATAATTAAAATTGGTTGCCTACAAAAAAATTAGTCTTATTTTGTTTTAAGCATTAAATGGAACAGAATTCCTACTTGGCTACTCAAAATTATTATTCATTGGATCACATTGGCCCTAACTCTTTGGGGCCACAAGTTCAAGTCCCAGCTGGGTACTTTACTCCTTGATGAGAACAAGGGAGCTAATAAACTGAGTTGGTGGCAGAAAAAACAGGGTAGAGTGCCCTCACTTTTACATTTACTGGTGCTAATAAAAATGACCTCCATGAAGGAAGAATGGGGCGGGGAGTCTGGGAAGCCCCACACATCAGATGTGTCTCAGTCTCAGCCCCAAAATAGAAACGCTCTGCTTTGAAAACTGCTGCTGCCTCAGGAATCATTATTAACAGGCTTCAAACACCAAGGACATCCCCTCCCCCCATTCCACAAAATCCTTGTACAAACAGCCAGAGTAAACGCAGGGAAAGGAAATTAAATACTGAACTTTCACTTTTAGATGGGAGCCAAAACCAATTAGATCTCAGTTACCTTATAACGTGTTTGTTCCACATCATAGATCTTTTTCTCTGATACCATTTTTGGGGCAAAGAACTTGGCTAACTTTGCAAGGTAAACTCCATTCCGGAGCCCTTCTTCCAGTTCAGTGGTTGGTGGCAATTCTTCAACTAAGCAGACTTCCATCCACCTAGAAGGATGAAAAAAAACAAAACAAAAAACAAAACCTTCAAGTGACTCCAGTTGGGTAAGTCTGTGTAGATGAAGAGACACAGCATCTTGGAATGTCTGCTGGAGACATTAAAAAAGGGAGCACGATCTGAAACATCTTTAGCTGTCTGGGATGGGAAGAGAGAACTTTCTGGGTGGGCCAGGATTCAGAATACAGTATGAACAAGGGGGACTCAAAGCCACCGAACTCAGTTCCATGCCAGGGCTTGTCAGCTTCACCCTTGTCTGAGTCTCTGCCAATTTTCTTCTGTGGCAAAGAGTAAAATGGCCAAACCATTTTGTACGGGTGGAATTTGTCTGCTGACATGAAAGAAAATGTAATTCCAGGTTTATGAACCCAAAGTGGAGGAGATTTTTGTAGGGCTGATGCCTTGGGGAAAGCATAGCCCAAGGTCTGGTAAAATCTGCAGCTTGTCTCTGTCCAGAAATGACTACCAGAGAAGGTAAGAAGGTGTGGAAAGGGGCATCAAAAATTCAAAAAGTTTTCTTCAAATAATATATGTTCCTTTTTCCAATACCAGGAAATTATTACAACTTTCTTACTTTTGCAGGAAAATGCAGTATTTACTGAATTATGAAAAAAATATCTCAGAAAAAGATCAGATTAAATCTTAGGACATTGTGCCAGTACTGTAGAAAAGAGAGCACCGAGGTCATTACAGGCTCAAGGACACACAGTGGGAGGGGAGGCTGGGCCAGCTCACATTTCAGGCTGGTGTGTTGAGAATTTGCCAGACTTATAAAGATAATCCTATTCCTATCTGTTCCCAAGTAACTATTAACCTACCGTAAGATCCAAGAGGTAGATGTGCAGGTGTTCAGCAAAGGAGCCCCCACCTTTGCCATCGATCCACAAACAAACTATTAGTATGAGGACTGTACCTATATGGCCAGTCGCTGCCTAAAGACCATTAACACATCCGCAGATGATTTTATCAACATTTGGCACAAGAGAACACTGTTCTGCAATATTAACAAATGATCCTGATCCAAGCAGTGAATGTTGTAAAATATCTCAACTGCTTGTTGGCAATATCTTTTAAAAGCTCCGAGAACCCCTAATAAGCAATGGATATTTACTGACCACTTATTAAGCACTGTAAAACATAGAACATATGAGAAAAATACCAACATAAAAATATAAACAAATATAAACATAAACATGCCTTTAAAGGGCATTGAGTTGGGGCACCTGGGTGGCGCAGTCGGTTAAGCATCCGACTTCAGCCAGGTCACGATCTCGAGGTCCATGAGTTCGAGCCCCACGTCGGGCTCTGGGCTGATGGCTCAGAGCCTGGAGCCTGTTTCCGATTCTGTGTCTCCCTCTCTCTCTGCCCCTCCCCCGTTCATGCTCTGTCTCTCTCTGTCCCAAAAATAAATAAACGTTGGAAAAAAAAAAATAAAGGGCATTGAGTATAATTGAAAAGGCAATGCAATTCCAAGGAAAAACCACAGAACCATATAAGAAAGTTTATTATGCCCGATGGTACATGCTAGTGCTTAAGATTAAGGCTGGGAGGGGTGCCTGGGTGGCTCAGTCAGTTAGGCCTCTGACTCGTGGTTTCAGCTCAGGTCATGATCTCATGGTTCATGGGATCAAGCCCCTCCCCCAGCTCTGTGCTGACAGCACGGAGTCTGCTCGAGATTCTCTCTCTCCCTCTGGCCCTCCCCAACTGGTGCACATGCTTATGTTTGCACACGTGTGCACAGTCCCTCTCTCTCTCTCTCTAAAAATAAACAAACTTAAAAAAAATTAAGGCTGGGAATAAAGGAGGGTGATTAGTTCATCACTGGACTAATGAGGGAGAGCGCTAAAAAGGTGATGGGACTTGGATTTGGCCTAGAAAAATGGAGTATTTGGAAAGGCAGAGAAGTGCTAGAAACTGTGGAGCAAGACAGGATAAACGCACAAAGGAAACATGGCTGAGTCATGGAGAAAACCCACACAAGACTTTGGGCTTCTGGGGCTCACGGAGAGAAAGGAAATGAGGCTGAATATACCAAGCCAGGCTCTGGAGCATCTAGCACAGGAGAAGTGTTGTTATCTGTGGCCAAAGGAAGCAGGGAGCTCCTGGCAGCTTCGCAGCTGAGGAGTGACACGCTGACAGTGGTAATTAGAGAAAATTCATCTTGTATAATGGATGCCCGGAGACAAAGCACTCTGTCAGGCCCTTCCCATTGGGAAGAACTGAGGGACTGGATTAGATGGGAAGAGATGGGAAGGTGGAAAGCCAGCAGATATTTTGAGAAAGCAGTAACAGGACTTGGTGACAGTTTAGAGAAGGAGGTCAAAGGAAAGGAAAATATTACCAGGCAGGGCCTGGTGTGAAGAGAGCTCTCTGCATGGGGGACACAGCCCATGTCCACTGTGTGACCCCAAGTATGTCCCCTAAGCTCTAGGGGCCTGCTTTCTCCTCTGCTAAAGGGATAGGGAATTCTAAGGATGGGATGATGAGGTTCTTCTCACAACCTAAGATCCTAGGGAGACTGTGAAACTGAGAGAATAAGCAACTGGTAAAACAACATGAAGACCTTGACTTTCACATATCACATATGAGGGATATAAGGGATATGGGGTATATGTGAGCCTTGCTTCAAATCACGGAGGTAAGAGTACCACAAGGTTGAGAAATTTTTAAAAAATTAAGCAATAGATGATAATGCTGCTTTTTAAATAAAAATCTGGCCAAATTAAAAACCACAGTAGGCCAATTTTCTAATCTTTCTTTTTTTTAATTTATATTTTAGTTAGTTAACATACAGTGCAGCATTGGTTTCCAAAGTAGAATTCAGTGATTCATCACTTACATACAACACCCAGGGCTCATCACAACAAGTGCCCCCGTGAGGCCAATTTTCTAAGCTACATAAATTACAAATCAAGGTATTATGCTAATTCATATAAAAACACAATCTGTTTTTGAATAATTAGCTTGAAAATTTAAGAAATTGCATTTCACACAATATATAATTGCTTTATCACCATTCTGGGATTGGAGTATATGTGTCAGGAGTGGGGGAGAGGTAAACTTAGAACTGGTTGTGGAAGGGGTTAAATTGACAATAGGGAGCAAAGGGCAGGAAGCTAAAATAAAAAGTGAAATACGGTATTTTAGACTTGTGCTTGTTAAAAAAAAAAAAAGATAATCACACTTAAAAAAAATTTATCGTGAGAGAGAGAAAGAGCATAAGCAGGGGAGGGGCAGAGGGAGGGAGGCTCCACGTGGTCAGTGCAGAGCCCAATGTGGGGCTTAATCCCATGATCTATGTGATCTTGACCTGAGCCTAAACCAAGAGTTGGATGCTGAAGTGTCTGAGGGACCAGGCGCCCCCACACTTATTTCCATCTACACTCGAATATATGTGCAGTTGGCTTCAAATACTAAGGATACCAAAAAGTTGGGTTAGCTACAGCCTATTTAAAATGCAGCCACTGCTAATGCTTATCACATTATGAACTACTCAAAGCAAAAGCCATCTCTTCTGCTTGTTTATAGACAATCCCTTTGTGCCTGGCAATGTGTTTACACATAGTAGGTAGCCGACAAATTGTGATTTAATGATAGATTCTGAGTGCATCAGCAAAACTTTTCCAAGCATCACCGCTGCATCATAAAATCTCCTAGGACACTGCCAAAGATTTCTGAAGCATTAGGCATCAATGGAAGTATCTCCTTTTTGCTGCCTTGAAAGTTAAATGATGCCATTATCAATGATAACTCATATTTAACACACTGTTTTGTGCTAGAACCTATATTTAATACTTCATGGGAATTATCACTTAATCCTCAAGATCACTTCATAAAGAGGTGCTATTAGGATCACCATTTTTATTTATTTATTTATTCATTCATTCATTTTTATTGTTTATCTATTTTTGTGGGGGGGGGGGGGGGGCAGACAAAGAGAGAGACACACACACAGAATCCGAAGCAGGATCCAGGTTCCAAGGTGTCAGCAGAGAGCCCATATGGGGCTCGAACGAATGAACTGTGAGATCATGACCTGAGCCGAAGTTGGAGGCTTAACCAACTGAGCCACCCAGGCACCCCAAGGATCACCATTTTTAGATGATAATCGGAGGCTCGGAAAAGCCCAATGCCACACAACTGGTAAGTAAAAGACCTCAAAAAGCTGCCAGGACCTCTGCTCCTCTAATTCTAACTTTCAACTTCTCGTGACTCACTCAGGCTACTTCCAGAGCAGCACTAAGATTCCCATGGTTTGGAGACATACACGCTGCCGCCACTTTAGTGTAAGGTCAGAGTTGAGTCAATTTCCTGGGGATTCATTCATCCTCTTACGATTCCCTCTTGGTCACCTGTCTTGAAACGATGAATGGCAAAAGGCACGGGCTGCCTCTCGTGGTTGCCGTTTCAAGCAGGGATTGGGTATGGGAAGCTGAGTGCCTCTCCAAATGGAGTTACTTCCTAGAGAACTCCTGTAAGCCTAGACAAGATCTCACAAAGTCTTCTAAAATATACTACTTGGAAACTCAATTATTGGTGTACGATTAATAAAAATTGACTGATACCAAGACTATTCTCCTGAGACAGGTGGCAAACCCTGACAAGATAATCAGACAGACTGGCTAGTTAACCTTGTTCTGACTGTATTAAAAAACCTCACAACGAAGCAGAAACTATAGTATGCAAATTTCTAAACTAGCATATGGTCATGTGGGCTGAATATCCTTTTGATCTACTTTTCAAAAGTATAAGGAAAGAACTTGGAACAGCGATACCCAATGGTTCATTCCAGAAGTAAGGAGACAGCTAGGAGTGATAGCTGACCAGGGTCCACATTTCCCAGACCCACACTATCTGTTTGGGGTCAAGTGGCTAGGTTGTGATCACAGAATATGAGAGGAAATGATGTGCACTGCCCCGAGGCTTGCCTCAGGAATGTCTCCCATAGATGAGTTCCACTGTCTCTTTTGCTGTCCGTGAGCAGGATACCACAACTCATGAAAGCAAAGTCAAAGGACTTCCCTCAGCCTGGCTCCCAAATAACTGCGGTAAAGAAGTGCCTGTGCCCCCTCATTGTTGTCTTACATTACTGAGTGTTACAGGAGCAAGAACTGAACTTCTATTGTCAACTCAACTCAGTGGTTTATCTGTTAAAGAAGCCAGTGTTACTGAGCCAAACCAACAAAAATCCTAAGTGTGATTTTTACGGTCTGTTGTTATCAAACTTCCTACAACAAGCACAATGTAGAGACAATTGGCCTCATGTTCAGGAAATGTGTCTCTGTGAGCAGGAGCTGGATGTACTGGAATGGTCTTAGTCCATGAGCCTAAAATCAGAATGGAATTCAATATGACAGTATAATTACATAATATGATTTTGTTTTATTAGCTATTTTACTGAGAAATAATCCATACACCATACACGCATCCATTTAAGATGCGCAGTGCAATGATTTTTAACTTACAGGGTTGTGAGATCATCACCATTATCAATTTGGGAACATTGTCATCACTCCAAAAAGAAACTCGACAACCATTAACAGTCACTCCTCACTTACCCTGTTACTCCCAACCTGCTAATGTACTTTCTATAGATATGCCTATTGTGTACATTTCATATAAATGCAATTCTACAATATGTGGCCTTTAGTGACTCGCTTCTTTCACGAGCATACTGTTTTCAAGGTTCATCTATGGTGTAGGATGTAGTAATACTGCATTCTTCTTTATGGGTGAATAATATTCTGCAGTATGGCTATATCTAAGATTACATCAGTTTACTGACATCTGAGTGTTTCCCACTTTTTGGCTATTAAGAACACTGCTACTAACCTGTACACTAACATTAGTGTACAAGTTTTTGCATGGACAGAGGCTCTCGTTTCTCTTGGTCATACACCTAGAAGCGGAACTTCTGGGTCCTAAGGGAACTTTGTGTTTAGTCTTTTGAGGAACTTCCAGATTGTTCTCCAGAGCAGCAGCAACATTTTATATTCCCACCGTAGTTTAAGAAGATTCTAATTTCTCCACATTCTTGCCAATACTTAGCTGTCTTTTTGATTATAGCCATCCTAGTAGATGCAAAGTGGCACCTCATTCTGGTTCTTTCCATTTCCCTGATGGCTAATGATACTGAAAATCTTATACACTTATCACCCATCTGTATATCTTCATTAGAGTAATGTCTATTCAAATCCACTGCCCATGTTTTACCTGGGTTATCTTTTCATAATGGAATTATAAGAGTTCTTTATATATAAAAGTCCCTTATCAGATAAATGATTGGAGTGTCTCTCTTCATTTTGGGTATGTGTTGTCTTTCTACTTTCTTGATGTTGTCTTTTGAAGTACAAAAAGGTGTTTAATTTTGACGAAGTCTCATTCATCCATTCTTTTGCTGCTTGTACTTTTGATGGCATAGCTAAGAAACCATTGCCTAACTGAAAGTCACAAACACCTATGTCTTCTTCTAAGAGCTTTATAGTTTTAACTTTCACATTTAGGCTTTTGATTCATTTTCAGTTATTTTTTTTGGTAAATTTTGAGAGGTAAGGGTCCTCTCAAAGAATTCATTCTTTTGCGTGTAGATTTACAGTCGTCCCAGCACCATTTGTTAAAAAGACTATGCTTTCCCCCCATTAAATTGGCATCCTTATTAAAAATCAATTGACTGTCAATGTAAGAAGTTATGTGTAGACTCCTGATTCTATTCTAATGATCGATGTATGGATGGTTTACATATGGATAAGACATGAAGTATGCACACAATAAAATCAAGCTACAAAGACCTCCTGTCGTCAAGAGCCTGGAGCCTGTCTTTAAAATCAACCTAAAAACCCTCACAAATGAAAACCAGAGTTGGCCTGTTGCCCTTGTATTGTTCTTCCCTGGTCCTTCTACTGATTACTCCTATTGAACCACAACACCAGTATGTGAACGTCTCATCTCAAAGCAAAAGTCAAAGCTATTTCTTATGAGAATCTGAAGAGCCATTCTAGAACTTCATCTTCCTTTTCAGGACGAAGGCACTACTTTCCTATCCACGTGATTCTTCTCTTTTCTCTCTGTAGGGAAAGTTCAGATCACTTGCTAGGGACAGAGAAATTAGAAGTAAGAGGAAAAGGAATTTTCCTTTTTATCATTTGAGCAGCTTCTCAATTTTTTTTCTTTTTAGGTTAAGGCCAAAAAGAAAAATAACAAACGCCATTTTGTCTTGCAAGAGACCAAAAAAAAAAAAAAAAAACAACAAAAACAAAAAAAAAACAAAACCTTATAGAAACCATGAGACAAATGCTCCATCCTACTGTGCTAACTTGTGCCTTGCAGAACATATGAAAGTTGTTTCACTGAGGCATTTGCTATCTGAATTGTTATTCAGGAAATCACCAACTATAAATTTTGGTCTCTATCATCCAGCACTGTATGGAAGAAACGTCCCAAAAGGACAACTGCTGGCCACAAAAGAAAAACTGTGTGTTTTTTCCCTGCACAAACCTTATTTTAAGGCAGGGTCTAGTTGTACGAACTTTCAAGTATTACAAGTCAATTCATCTCCCTAAATGTTTTGAAAATCAGCTTATGAGGTATTTAAAAAAAATAAAAGCAAAGACCAGATATTTTAATACATCTAGTGTAAGTGGTCCCTTTTGTGCCATTGGGAAGTCAGATGTCAGGAGGACTGGATTAAACTTTCATGGTCAACCTTTCTCATTTGCTGGAAGCTGATGCAAAATGGTGACCCCAATTCTATCAGCCTTATTAGCACAAGTGAACAGGGATGTAGGAAATCACACACTGTAAAACTGAGCTCCATCCTATGCTCATACAATGCTTATTTAGTTCACTATAAGAAAATGACATGGGGAATGTAAAAAAAAAAAAATGCGTGAATTGTTTCCTTTAAAACACAGACATACAGTACCATGAGAACAATCAGTAGGTGACTCCACATCTAGCAGGAATGGGGCAGACATCCTTGGATGTATTTCTCACTCTCCTCTTGAGGAAGGAGAGGATACAGCAAAATCTACTAAGTCTGGCAAGCATTTCCCAAACTGTGTTCCACAGGACGCTGGCTCCATGAGATACTACCAGTGTCCTGGGAGGAACGGGGATGGGGGGCAATTAAATTTAAAAAATGCTGCATTCTATATCCTCTCTGGAAGATTCCGAAGTGGCAGTAATAGTATGCCAAAAGCTCAGAGAATTCCTGAAGTAGGAAGCCAAGTTTAATTTCCTTTAACCTACTGTTCCCCATGGTTTTGGGCCACAAAACCCCTTTTTCCTTGAACACTTAGCAACATTTCATGTAATGAAACAAATGGCAGGCAAGTAAAAGATGCAGTACAATTTGCTAAAACTGTGGCATCGGGGGTTACACTTTCTGGGTGCAAATTCTAGTTGCAGCACAACATCACTGAGCTGTCTGGAAAACAAAGAGACTTAAAAGTGTCTGTCCTCTAGGGGGGAGGGGCTGCTGTATGGAGTTAACGAGAATATGTGTACAACGTTCGGCACTGTGCCCAGCATTCAGTAAGCACCTAGCCAACATTAACCACAATTCTTAGCCTGTCCTCAAGTTTGACTATGGTCCATTTCCTTACCACACATAACCTTGAGAGGTTTAGTCCAATTCATACTTTTGAGAATCTACTACTGTTCCAAGGAGAGGATCAGGCAAAGCCCCTCAGTTTACAGAGCAGAGTCTCAGATTATCACTGATGTTGGGGTGCCAAGAGTTCAAAGTTGTTTTGCGAATCAGCTGAACAGCCTCAGTACAGCTTCTAGGAGAGAGCTGGCACCTGGAAGTCACACCTAAGATTCTCTTCTCTTGAACCAGTTTTTTCAGAGAATCTTCGTGGGTGAGTTATTTCTCAGAGAAGCGTATTTAACGAATGTATTAATGGTGCTCTCCTTCCCCCTATGTTTCCCTTAGATGTGGGTTAAGGAAGAAAGAGAAAGAAACATACAGGCCTGGGGCAGTGACGGAAATAAGGGAAGCCTGCAAACCTCGTAGGCCTATTTCTAACAGGTTGGGTAAGTATTTGAAGATTTTGAAGAAAAAAAAAAAAAAACTTACGTAAATTTTTTTCACAAAATACAGTTGCTCAGATACATGCTCGATGGATAATTCATCCTTACTCCAGGCACCAGACTTTACTGTGCTTCTATTTAGGCTTGGCCCAGTTAACCACCTACCTGGATGTGTTATACTGGTAGTACCACGTGCTTGCAGAGATGACTGGCGTGACAGACACAGATACATGAACACAAAAAAGACATTTACATGTGCTAACATTTCTAGGTAAGCAGACATCCCATAAAGCAAAGAGCCTATAAAATAAGAAAAAATCTTTTAACCCAAAACATGCACTTGTTTTTAATGTGGGAATTAAACAAATACATATACTTGAGAAGAAGTGTTCGGAGCCTTGGAGCCTCTGGGATCCAGAGATCAGGGCGAGAATGAGGCGGGTTCACAGGTCACACCTCCTTAGAATCTTCCAATATTTTTTGCCCTCTGCTGGTGTCTAATACATGTGCCTGCAGGTTCTCAGATATGCAACCTCCCCGGTATGTTCAAGCAGTTAGAATCTACTAGCACAAACTTTCTCAAGAGCAATCTCCTGATAGGATGGTAAATATTATTGCACACCTGTTAAGTTCAGGGCATGGTGCTTCATAAAGTTTCATTTACTCTTCCCATAATCCAGTGGGTTATCATCTTTAAAAACATGAGGAGTCAGATACCAAGGAAGATGAAATATCATGTCGAAGATTGTATATAAGAGGTAAAAGCAAAATATGAATCCAAAGATCACTCGGCAGTGTGTATATTCACCACCACACTGTATGGCTCTTGAAAGAATAGCTGAAGAAACTTAAAATACAATCCAGATGTTTTACTTTGTGAATATAGTTTAATAAACACAGCTATGGTCCAAGATTTTTGTCCAACACCAAAACTGAAAATAGCCTCCATGTCTAATAAAATCATGTTGTGGCCATTGTTTACAGTGTTATATAGCCACTAAAGATACTTTCAAAAAATATCTAAGAAAACTGGGGCGCCTGGGTGGCTCAGTCAGTTAAACGTCCAACTCTTCATTTCAGCTCAAGTCATGGTCCCAAGGGTCGAGGGATTGAACCCCATGTCAGACTCTGCGCTGAGCACGGAGCCCCCTTAAGATTTTCTCTCTCTCCCTCTCCCCCTCTCTCTCTCTCTTCCCCTCTATGCCTCCCCTACTCGTAGACACTCTCTGTCAAAAATAGTTAAGATAATGGAAAAATACTGGTGGTAAATTTCAGAGAAAAGGACAGGAGGCAAAATTATAAAATTGATAATCCTATTTCTAAAATTACATATATATAAATAAATGCACACAGACCAGAAAAAACATACAGACAATATTAACAGTGGTTTTCCTTGTGTAATTACATAACTGGTGGACTTTTTATCTTTTCACGTATCATTGTTTTGTCATAAGCATGTCTTATTTCATAAATAGAAAATAATGAAATACAGCGCATTCTCAAGTTTCTGTCTCTTCTGCATATATGAAGACAAGAACTGG
Source organism: Herpailurus yagouaroundi (assembly GCF_014898765.1). Lineage (NCBI taxonomy): Eukaryota > Metazoa > Chordata > Mammalia > Carnivora > Felidae > Herpailurus > Herpailurus yagouaroundi. The sequence continues at coordinate 99,330,388 of NW_024412377.1, forward strand.
TTTGCTGATTACACCAAACACTTGAGCCAACATCAAGTCTTGTGGTAGAAACATTGAAATACTGATAAAAGCCGGGTGGAACAGGAGTACAGGGAAAAATGGCAGTTTGTGATTTTAATCTAGTTCGCGATGGAGGACAGAAGCAGGAGAAAACTAAAAGAAAACACTCTAAGCTTTTTTTTTTTTATTTTTTTTTTTTAACAAGTGTATTGATTGAGACACCTAACTAGTACAATTCCCTATGAAGGAAAACATTGAGTGCAGGTATCTTTTCATGTGCTTCTAACCATATCAACCATCTGGTTTTAAGGCTTGGAAAGTGAAGGAAGAATTATCATTAATAAACATAATAAATGAAATATTAAAAAATCAGAAGCACAGCTTGGATTAGCCTTACTGCCTAACACGAGAGGAAACAGAGAAAGAAGAAACTGTTATGCAAAAGGGCAGAACTTGAAGATTTGGAAAATTCTCTGCCTACCAACATTGCAAAAAATGAGAAAGCATGTTCTGGAGGAACAAGGGGTGTGGCTGGATAATCACTGCCTGAGAGTCCCTCTCATGCATCTCACAGTCAGGAAGGCGTACAGATGGGGCTACAACAGCAGAGACACTGCCCACTTAGACTCAGACAAGTGTCTTGTCTCTACGAAGCAAAGAGGAAAAAGGTTGTCAGACCTCTGGGATTCTACGGCCCAGACAGCAAAATTATCTCGCTGTGAACAAGAAAAGGGAAGAATGAGCCTGAAGGTAATTCAGAGACTGACAAGGCTGCCTTCCTACCCCAGGTCTGGCCTCTGTCTCCCCCTTGGTTTTACTGAGCCATGCTGCTGCCCCAGGGGGCCTGGAAGGCAGGGCCACCTCCTTGATGGCCAGGACAGAGTGCCAAGAGGATGGCTCATGAGCCTTAAAATCTAATGTAACTTGCCCTGCTTGGTTTTGACTTGCTTGGGATCCGTGGCCCCTTTCTTCTTTTTACTTTCTCCCTTTCAGAATGGGAATACCTGGGCCTGTCCCCCACTATAATTTGGAAACATGTAACTTGCCTGGTCTCACAGGTTCATGGCTGTAAAGGAATTTTCGCCTCAGGATGAATCTTACCTCTAGTCTCACCCACACTTGATTGAGGTGTTCAGATGAGATCTGGGAATGAGAGTTGGTGCTCCAGTGAGTTAAGATTTTGGGGCTGCTGCATTTTGTATTACAGAAGACTATGAATTTGGGGGTCTAGATGGTGCAGTCTTATGGACAGAAGGGTGTCCCCTCCAAAGTCCCATGTTGATATCCTAACCCTTAGTGGTTCATAATGCAACTATATTTGGAGAAAGAGAAGATTAAGTTAAAGTGAGGCCATCAGGGTGGGCCCTAATTCAGAATGACTCGTGTCCCTATGAGGGAAGAGCACAGATACATCCCGGGGCAATGTACGCACAGAAGGAAGACAATGTGAGAAGACGGTCATCTGTAACGAAAGAGAGATGCCTCAGGAGAAACCAAACATGCTGACAAGCTGACCTTGAACTTCTGGCCTCCAGAAATTCGAGAAAATTAATTTGTGTTAAGTCCCTCATTCTAAGGTATTTTGTTATGGTAGCCCAAGCAAGGACACTAGCTAACCAAACCCCCGCCCCCCCCCCCCCATTTATCCTCTACAACCCCTTACCCAATTCCATTTCTCTTCACTGCATTTATTGCTACCCAGCAGATTACCTCATATTTATTTGTTTGACTGACACTTACTTAAAGCACCGTCAGCGCAAGCTCCCGTGTCGGGGAAGACATACAGCAGGACAGAAAAGCACAAACTCAAGAGCCATGCTGAGACTGAACCCAAACTCTGCCGCTCACCTGTCCCGTAGCTGGGTTAAGTTGCTTAGCCTGGGTCTCAGTTTCCTAATTTCCAACAAGGGGATAATAGTAATACTGATCCCGAAAACGGTCAGCGAATAGAAGAAAAGCATGACACCAGCGTCCTACAGGCGGTAGTAGGCACCTTCCGTGGTCGCTCTGGTAGCTGTCGTTGCTCCCTGCAAGCTCCCAGGCCCACCCTCGGCACAAGGGCCAACATAATCCGCTGAATGCATCTGTCCTCCAGCTCTATTTGTTTAGCTGTCCCCTGCCATCCATACACTCATGGGGCAGCAATTATGCCCGCCTCTTACCAGGTCAAACATGCCTTTTCCTCTCGTCAGTCTGTGGCTTCCCCTTCGTTAACCCAGCCCATCCCAGCCACCTGCTCCACCAAACACACACACTACTGCCTTACCCCAGCTAAAGACTTAAGAGGTATTTAGTAGACGTTATACAAATGTTTACACGTAGGCATGGAAGGCAGGCTTCCCCTCTGACGGGCCTCCCAGGACACCGATAATGCTGTTCCCAAATGACTACAGCACATGGGTGAGCTCAGCACCGAGCAGGTACTCGGCACTGGTATGAATGTATTCTCACACTAACCTCATGAGATGGCTAATTATTTCCCTCTGAGAGAGAGGGAATGAGGCTCAGAGTTAAGTATGAACTTCTCACGGTCCCACAGCCAGTAAACAGGCTTCAATGCAAGCTCAACGTCGCCTCCGCAGCTCATGGGTCCCACTACACTCGACTCTGCTCTGACAGCTCATTTACGATGAATGGGGTGAACAGGGCTCATGCTAACTTCCTAGGGATCATCACTTCTGAAGCATAAACTCACAGTGAAGCCTTCTCTAAAACTCAAATAAGCCAGTTCAGATCTTCACAGACTGTTTTCCCAAAGCAAGGCGTACCTGTGCTTTAACAGAAGGTGAAGAGAACGTATTCTTTCGGACTGGCTGAAGAGGCTTTCACTTTCTGAGGTGTCTGTGGGGTGCAGCGGATCACTGGACTTTGGGTTCCCCCAAATCTGGCTTATGAGCTTGGTTCTACAACTCATTAGCTGTGGTTACCTTTGCAGGCAGCCATCAACCTGGATCCAGACTTGCCCTTTCAGAAATTTGGGCACAACGCTGGCGACCTTACAAAGATGTCATGAGAATTAAAGCAAATACCGTATGTGGAGTCACCTAGGGAAAGAAAGGGCCTGCCATGCAACACGTGTTCCAGAAACAACTGCTCACCAAAGAAGAAAAGGGAGATAGGCAGGTGAGCATTAGTTTCAAGTGTAAGATTCCAAAGGAGCCATCAGATACCACATATTCTCCAAGGAGGGTCTTTGCTATGCATGGAAGGAGTCTGGCCACACTGGCCTGTACATCTAAGGTTCAAAGTCCTCTGGAGGGAGGCTGCAGCGGCAGAGGATACCTTGCAGGAAAACCAGCAAATCCAAGTGCGTAGAAAACTGAACTAAAACACTGGGCTCTGTTCACCTGGCTTCTGAGAACTTGCTACAGGTAAGATAAGGCTGTAAGGTTCTCTTTCAGGGCAAAACACCTTCCATTTTGCAAGGTAGCCATGAGCTGGGGTGCAGAGAAAAAGCAAAGCACTTCAAGTACTAGACAGGAGCAGTTTCCTGGCAAATCAACACTCATTTGAAGCTTCCGCATAAATTGTGGCCTAACAACTGAAGGCTTGATGAAGCAGATTCTCCTTCCTGGGTTTGCCTGCATTGTGCATGTGACCTAACCACAAAATAATCACTGTTCTTGCACTTTTTAACATTTCTTTGCCTCAAAGTAGCTGGAAAAGGAAAGCAGCAAGGTTAATAAGCTCATTTTGAACTTGGCTAATTTGCCACAACCGCTCTCTTCCCTCGACTCTTTTTTACAACCCTTTTCTACTTTCTAACCAAATATTCGGCATGGAATTGTTAAACAGACATTCTAGAACACCAAGAAAATGTCATAGCTAAAGCCAGGCCCTCTTTCAAACCTTCGGAAACGTTACTGTCCAAAACTGCATCCAGTGTGGATTTTCTTTCTTCTCTTCCATCCTTAAACTACAAGTACTGGCCCTTCTGTGCAAAGTTAACCCTCTCCTGGAGACGGGAAAACAGGCAAAGATTCGAAGACCAATTCTTCTAGAGTCTTAAAGATCCAAAAAAAAAAAAAAAAGTAGCTCTTGGCAGGTAGTACTGCACAGCGGAGAAGACACTAATGAGAAGTTTAAGGGCAAGACGTGTCATTTCAGTACCATACCAAGAGTCCCTACCCCCTCCAGCTACATCCTTTGCCCAGTCATTACTGATTTCCCCCACCCCCACTACCAGCTGTACCAAGGAAGTGACAAACGGGGACTCACTAGATGCCATCAATCATTGTCACTAAGAGGAGAATGAAAAGAATCCAACAAATGTTCTTGCAAACGCCTCCCACGGTCCACTCCCACGCCACCCCCTCTTCGCGGATACACATCTTTATGAGCAGCCAGTCACTTTTTAACAGCCCTTCAGTTGGGATATGTGAGGAGCAGACAGAAGCATCCCCATCACCATTCTTCGTCATACGCACGTCCATGTTTACGGTTCCCAGCTCACATGCTCCCCAGCCAGACTGGAGCAGGGCTGTGCACCCACTGGCTGCTGGTGACCCAGACGCTGTAGAGCAGAAAGGCTCATGACAAACACGGTGCTGTACGTGCAAGAGGGTTGGCGGCAGGGAAAGGATGAGCGACACAGGTAGCAGATGGCGCTCTCCACAACTCCTTCTCAACAGAGAGCCTGCGGTTCCTTATTTCTCCGCTGACCATCGTGACACTGATAAATCAATTCCCATGGCAACAGCTCTAAGTATACCACTAAAAATAAAAGAAGTGGGCTTTAAATGGAAGACAGACACTTGCACGCATTCTGGGAATACAGGGAGAAGCAGAATGTGGCAAGTTGCATCATAAACCACAGGACAATTTTCCTCTTTGACTCCATAATCCCCTACTGCACATCTATCCTGGCAAGACGATGGAACGAAAATGACAAAAACAAAAGACCAAGTGTGTGTGCAAGGATGTTAATTACAGTGATATTAAACATAACTTAAAAGTTGCTTCACAGCAGACACTTCGAAATTATAAATATAGATGAAATATGAGGCAGCCATTAACATTTGTGATGATAACTTAGAAAAATGGAGGAATAATGATGTAGTAAAGTGAATAAAACAAGAACACAAACTTATGTTTTTCTGGTTTTAACTATGCTAGGTATAGCCTCCTATGAAAAGGTTAGAAAAGTTGATATACTAGGTTGGTGGAATTGTAAGGTCTCTTAAATTTGTTTTGAGGTGTTTATGATAAAAATTAAGGTCAAAGAAAAACTGGGGTAAAAAGTCACCTCAATTACTTCAACTGTTTCCAAAATCTCAGCTCTGCCACACAAGGGTAGATAGCAACTAACTAGATGTACACCTAGCACCAAGAATGGAGCTTTCAAAGCCTGGTAGGAAAAGACTCTAACTAAAAATAACTAAAAGCTAAAGCTAAGATGGCCTCACCTTTGTCTAAATTAAAAATACTGTTGATCCTGGAACAGCGTGGGGGTCAGGGGCAATGACCCCCACCACCACAATTGAAAATCTGCATGTAAGTTTTGACTTCCAAAAACTTAGCTACTAATAGCCTACTGTCGACTAGAAACCTTACCAATAACAGTCTATTAACACATATTCTATATGTCATATAGGTTATAAGGTTATATACCATGTTCTTAGAATACAGTTAGGCAGAGAAAAAATGTGAAGAAAATGGTAAGGAAGAGGAAATCCATTTACAGTCCTCTATTTATCGTATAACCCCTTGTTGTTCAAGGGTCTATTGTATTTTTAAGTTCAATTCTGTGCTGTTCAAGGGTCAACTATACCTACACACCACATGCGATACAAGAATATACACAGCTCTAAATGACATATTTTACACATGTCCCAATAGTTGCCTGTGGGAGGGAGGAGACAAGGGCTAAAAAGAACTTGAAGGGAGCCCAGCATAAAAACGTGGCTACCATCATGTGACCTGTGAGACTGTGTGCCGCTCTGGGGAGCGTGACTAGCTGAACCTCTGCCCCTAACATTTCCTCTCTAAGACAGGTACCATGGTCCCAAACACTAGTTGCTTTACATAACGGCCATTCCATTCAGCCCCGCATTCTAGTTTTCCTTCTGTTTACAACAGGGTTAACAGACTGCAGGAAATCATCATTACTGAAAAATACATAATCATGTTTCCAATTGTGTACACAACTTTGTTACAGAATTGCCTAACCGTTTTAGAGCAAGATGTGAGTGTATGTAGAGTTTATTTATATACATCTGGTATTAGGACTATATGTAGCTATTCAAAAATGACAAAAGAAACTAGCAACAGTGACTACCTCTGTGGAGGGGAACTGGGTAAAAGGAAGATGTCATTCTCACTGTGTACTCTCTTTTCTGACCTTTTATTTTTATTTATTTATTTATTTTTTTAAATTTTTTTTTCAACGTTTTTATTTATTTTTGGGACAGAGAGAGACAGAGCATGAACGGGGGAGGGGCAGAGAGAGAGGGAGACACAGAATCGGAAACAGGCTCCAGGCTCTGAGCCATCAGCCCAGAGCCTGACGCGGGGCTCAAACTCACGGACCGCGAGATCGTGACCTGGCTGAAGTCGGACGCTTAACCGACTGCGCCACCCAGGCTCCCCTCTTTTCTGACCTTTTAAATTTTGCACCATGCGCATTTATGACCAGATATATTTCAAAGCACTTAATTCACCCACCCGGCCTACGAAATATTACAAAACAGTCTTGAGAAGTAAAACGTTCCAATTATACCAGAATTGGCAAGAATCCAACCCAGTCTTCTCTAAGCTCCCGCCTTGGTTTCCCTTGGCTAGATACCATTCCTCCCAGGTCCTTTTTACCCCGCTCAACCAGAATCAGCTCACCAGGTGGCAGCATTTTGCTGCTATAGTAGCTGTAGATCTTTGATTTTTATATGTAGGTTAATTATTAATTAGAGCCACCTAGATTATCTTCCCAGGACCAAAGGCAGCTGGGGACTGCGTCCTCTGTTAAATATCTCCACCTTTGAGTCTGTATGTCTTGGCAATGAGAAATACAGACGCCCCTGTGATGCGATGGCAGGAGCCCCAGGGGGCTTCAGAAGCCTCGTGTCTTAAGGAAACCATGTTAAGAAGTTTTTCAATTCGGGTCCTTTTCATAGGACTCCATTTCTTTACTGTATGCCAGCTCTTGAGTCACAACAGCAGCTACCTGGGGTGGAATGGTCATCGAGAGTGGGGAGACAGGGCCAGCAGGCCAGCAATGTCTGGCCCCACTACAAAGTGAGTGCCTGTGGGACCTGCCCCTATGGCATGTTCCAGAACTGGGCACCTTAATTGCCAAATACAGTGAAATCTAAGAAAGCCTTTGACATGCACAAGAATTTCCAGACAGATAATTAAGGACCACTTCACTTGTCTAACAATTTCATCATTGTTCTGTATTAAAATAGACACCAGAAATCGAGAGAACTTTTTCCCGTGGCAAACCCTTAAAGGAGGAGGGCAACACAAGTCCACCACACAAATGAAAAGGAATCTTGTCCCACCCTCCATGGGGAAAAAGTGACAGGCAAGTGGAATTTTTAGGGGGGAGCTCCACAAAGCCAGAAAACAAGCTTACTAGGCAGTGACAAAATAAAACTTAAACTACACTGCAGAGCATTATATCTAGTTAGGAAAAAGAGGGCCGACAGGCAAAGAGTGATAGACCAAAAAGAAATTGGGTGGAAAGCAGGAGACAAACATACTGCTGAAATACACACTATGGCTTCCCCTCTGACAGGAAGCACAAATCATCGGGGCCAATGCAGTGACTGACATGGAGCTTTCCAGCTCGGCTGCCTGGACAAATGACCAAGAGAGCTTCAGAGGAGAGATCTGGAGAGTGGAGGCTGGGAGGAGAGCCCCCCTCAAGCACAGAGACACCTCCTCACATGCTCCTTCCACCACTACCGTCATGTTCACTTAAGGCTTCACCTTCAGGGAAGTCATTCGCGACCACACAGAGAGAGCTAGGTTGCAAACCACTGGGAGAGTCACGCGAAGGTTTTAGGGAACAGGAGCTGGTTGTAAGAGAACACTATCACACCCTGGTGTTCTTAGGTTTCAGGAAATGTGGCTTGATGAACGGTACAGCCAGCTCTGGGCAATAACAAATCATGCTGCGAGGGTGTTCTGGGCCGGCTCAGGTTTCACAATGCTTCCATTTCAGGGCTGCAAGGCAGCCTCACCGAACACCTTCCAGCACCGATCATCTGGAAGACACAGGATCTGAAGCTGACCAGTTACCATCTTTACCGTCTAAATATCTACAGACATTGCTAAGTGTATTTCCAGACCACAGACATCAACTGTGTATCTCAAGCCACAATTCTAGCACATACATGGAATATTAAATGGATAGGCACACACTCACAAATAGAAAGCATATGCGAACAGCAGCTTTCTCAGTGTGATCACTGGTAGACAAGAACAAGCAGGGACTCAGAATTAGGTGGCGACACCTTGATACATCACTAAGCCAGCCCATGACAGAGCTACAGGAGTACGTGTGCCTTATGTACACACAGAAACAGGACTTCAAATTATTCCAGCTAAGAAGCAGCACTCAGATTTGAAGAAACTTTTAACTAGTTGGGACCAATCTGTTGGCCAGACTTGTCCCCAAGGGCTTGAGGCCTACAACGATGGATACACGATTTCAGAATTTATTGGAAAGTGTCAGTGGAGGTATTAAATAATTAGGTGGAGCAGAAGTATTAGTCACTTCTAGTCACTTACCTTATGGAATAAATCTAGACTAGGGTTAGCCTCAGAAAATCCATTCTAGCCAGGCTTGCAAACAGATGCCTGCAGGGGTGAGGCAGGTATTAGCAAGGGGCAGACCTGGCTGGGAGAGGGCTCTGTGCTACTCAGTCCTTCACTGTCTTGTCAGAACATGAACCACTGGGGTTCTGCCTTCAAGATTTCTTTGCAAGTGAGAGATCCAAGTTTTTACAAGCTTTTTTGATTTTTAAAAGCTCAGAACTAATTAAAAAATAGGTAAACACACTGTATGTCGAATGAAACACATCTTAAACTTTTATAACATCACAAAGGGAAGTGAAAATATGTCCCATGAGTATGTTTTCAAATAGGCAAAGGTTGGCCATACATTTCTAAGGTTAACAGAAGCTCTGTCTGAGCACAGTCTTGAAAAGTAGAGTTAAAAAAAGGCAAGACACTATATTTACATATTTTGTTTATGATAAAAACACATTAGAAGCTGCACGAAAGTAAAATAGGGACACTGAGGAAATGCAAATCAAAGCCACAATAATGTGTCACCTCAGTGATCTATTACCCAGTAGGAGGATGGCTATGTTAGAAAACACACAGAAAATAACAAATGTTAGTAAAGATGTTGAGGAATTGAAGCCCTCAAGTACTATTGGTGGGAGTGTAAAATGGTGCAGTCACTTGGAAAACAGTTGGGTGGCTCCTCTATGAAGCTGAACAGAACTATGCATGACTCAACAATGTCACATTTGGGTACATACCCCCCAAAAATTGAAAACAGAGACTCAAACAGGTACCTGTATGCCCATGTTCATTATATCCATACGATGGGTTATTCGGCCTTAATAAAATCCTGATATATACCACACAAACCAGACGAACCTCGAAGACATCACGCTAAGTGAAATAGGCCAGACATAAGAGGACAAATACCGCATGATTCCACTTATGGGAGGCCCCCAGAATGGCCAAATTCATGGAGACAGAAAGGAGAATTGTGGTTGCCAGGACTGGGGAAAGTAGTAGTATTAGGTTAGGATTTAATGGGGATAACAGGCCCAGGGATTCCCCACCTCCTCCCCAGTGCACACGCGGGTACACACACACACACACACACACACACACACACACACACCACGCCTTACACCTTACAGCCTGGCTATAAGGAAGTGCTGTGACCATAGGAATCTCGTTGCTCTACAGGAATCTTCCACAGGGCCACTGTGTATGGTTGTACAGGTGGCACACTGTGCACAGAATCCTGGCCCAGGGACCAGCCTGTGCTCCACTGGCCAGGCTCTGTGGCTCAGAGGGGGTGGGGGGGCGTCTTTTCCTTCTTAAAAAGGCACTTTAGGCTAATGGTGGCCCTGATCTTCCCTCCTTCGAACCGGTCTTCCCTTCTGCCTGCCTATTTCCCTTCATGATAACGTCTCTTCTCGGTGACCCCCTGTTCCAACTGCAATTTCCCTTCCTGTTCCTTTCCACTCAGCTCTTGGCTTCTACTAACTCTGCTTCTCTCTCCTTTAGTCTCTGCCATCCTCTCCACTGCACCGCCTCTTACCCTGTTCAGGCCCTGTGACCTCTGGTCTGGCCTTTGACCTCTGACTAGGGTGCCATACCTCGAGCCAACCCCTCCCCAGAGGATTCGGTTTACCTGCTGCTGCCAGATTAACTTCCCCCTTACAGGGATCACCACTTCATTCACATACCTGCAGGGGCTTCCCTTTTCTCTCTTCTATGTGTTGAGTAAATGAGCAATCCAGTAGCTTACTCACACCTAATTGTCACGTCTATTATTTACAGTGAGACTGTCAGCCTATTTTGATTTTCTTTTTCTTAGCTGAGTGTGAAGAAGTAACAGTGATTCAAACAATCTTTCCAGTAGAATACACTTTTATGTTTCCAAGTTGCTGGCAAGGAGTCCATAGATGGAAATGGAAGAAATTTTAGAGAAGCTTTAACCTCCTATCCCTGTAACTAATTAAAATGAGGTCTCTCTCAGTTCTGGGGGTCGCAAAGTCCAAAATCAGGGTACCAGCATAGCCCAGTAAGGGCCTTCTTCTGTATTCAGAGCTGGCAACTTCCCGTTTTGTCTTCACATGGCAAAAAGGACTGGGGAGCTCTGTGGAATCTGTTTTAGAAGAACCACTGATCCCATTCTGGGGCGCTCCACTCACATGAACTAACTGTCTCCCAAACCCATCTCCTAATACTATCACAATGGGCACTGGGATTTCAACCTAATTATTTTGGGAGGACACAAACATTCAGACCATAGCAAACAAAGTCCATGGAGACCTCTGTGGTACCCTTCCTCACACTTGAGCTTAGCCAAAAGGCCGAGAAGTGATCCATGGTACCCTTCCTAAAGTTACTTTTATTTTAAGCCTACAACTCAAGTCCTACACTAGTGCCACTAAGTTTCAGCCTGGTTCTGCCGTGCAAGATGAATGGGAAAAATATTCCCAGCACTAGATGGCAGGTATATAAAGAAAGGGAATGTTACTAACATTAAGAAGCTGTAATTGAATGGGACTTTTTTCTTGTTCTTAAACTTATGGCCAAGGCCCAAAGCTGAGGACAATGAGGCTAAGTAGCCTACTTAGAAAGCCATGAATGTGTAGGAATAGACAGTGCCCCCTAGTGTTTACCCAGAGGTCACAGGACCAGTCTGACCAGCAGACCATACCACCCCCCCTCCCCCCCAGATTCCAAGAAAAGGGAGAACAGTTGATGTTGCCTTTGTGTGGAGGCCAAGTTTCTAGCACTGGTTACTACCTGCTTCGTCAACAAGTCAGGAACATGGGAGGGGTTCCAAGCCAATCTCTAAGACAAACTCAAGTACCCCCACAAGAAGGGGAGACAGGCATTCTATCCCTCGTCTGCTGCGTGCGGAGCTATAGAACCCCTAGGCCCACCCTGGCTGGCAGTGCAGCAGAAAGGGGCATGTCAGGGAGTTGGGATGGCGGGGGGTGGGGGGAATACCCATAAATACAGATACTGGCATCCATTTGTGAGCTAGAGATTTGGAAGGTGGGAAGCCCACCGAGGAGCTCCATGGAAGCAGAGCTTAGAGGGATCCAGGTGTAGTACTTGGGGAAAGAAGGTGAGCAAACTCCTTTACACTCTAGTTCATGACAGCCCCCGGGCAGAGTGGAAGGGTAGTTTGCAGAGCTCCTTTTCAAGGAGTGTTCAAGTTAGTGGGGCAGGATTCCTGAGGCTGCCAGGCAGCCCCTGAGCCTGTCAACATAACCCAACTCTGAGGAGGAGTTGGGAGCGTGAATGGGACATGAACACCCAGCAATACCAAAGTGAGACACAGAGCCTCCTGAACAGGTCCTGGGCCAAAGAGCTTGACACGAAGCTGAGCACGGCCCTGGGGGAGCCACACACAGTATCCGTGCAGAGACCCCTGGCGTCAGGATGAACCAGATGGAAGTACTTTCTCACCCCTGACTGACCTGCTGAGTTAAATAACTGCTTGACCCTTGCTCCCTGTTTCCTGTCACCCTAGGAGGAGCAGAGCTCAGAGGAGAGTAGGAGAGGTCCAGAGCTTGAACTGGATATGAGATTAGGGAGTTTTAGCAAGACTAAGGAATTACAGAATATCATCAGTGTGTATCGTCCAGGGACTGGCAATGCGATTTGAAAGAGCACAGTTGTAAGCAGCGCCTAGAGGGAAGTGAGGCTATTTCAGGCTGTTACGCTGAACAAATTGAGAGAGGCTCCTCACGAAACCAGCCATACTGAAAGTGAGTATAAATACACACAAATGATCAACTCTTCCTAAATTGGGTGCAGCTGAAAAACAGTATAATAGGATTGTACTCTAGCTTGAGGCATGCCAAGGCCCACTAGAGGCCACCCCTGGTCACTCTCTGAGGAGCAGGCTCCAGGTGCCAGCCCCGATGCCCTGGAGAAAGAAAGGGCACGTGACCAGACTCACACACGTCTGCACTCGAACCTCTCCCCCTCTCCTAGGTGTTGTACTGGTGAATTAATGTGTAGTATGCCTTCCCTACTCTGTAGCAGGCAATACGCCAATCCTGTCACCTAAGAGCTCTGCCACATTGCTGTGGTACCCCACATTATAGAACCCACTTATCTGAGTGTTCCATCGATACTCCAAATGCTGAGACCGGGATTCCGACTAACTCTGACTCTAAGCCAAATCCATGCTGGCTCTGACCCACGACACCAAAGAGCAGAGGGGGAAAATGAGCTCAAGAGAGACCTACAAATGTCCCAAGTGATTTTAGAATTGCCAGCTGCTCAGGGCGCCTGGGTGGCTCAGTTGGTTAAGCATCCGACTTCGGCTCAGGCCATGATCTTGCAGTTCGTGAGTTTGAGCCCCGCATCAGGCTCTGTGCTGAGGGCTCAGAGCCTGGAGCTGCTTCGGATTCTGTGTCTCTTTCTCTTTCTGCGCACCCCCCCTTCCTCTCTCTCAAAAACAAACATACAATAAAAAAAAAAAAAGAGTCGACAGCTGCCCATCAGTAGTTGAAAATGCAGATGATTTTATTTACATTTTCAAATATATAAAACCTGGTGTTGTGATACGTTGTTATAAATAACAAAACTAAGTCACTCTGTCCACCCCTTCCCTGGTCTCACAAAGGAACACCACCAGTACTGGATAATTGCAGTCTGACCTTTAGCAGACAGACAAAGGCACTATTGAGAAAAAAACACACAAAAAACAAGAAACGAGTTCTGAACAGAATGCACCAGAATCAAACTTGCCAAGCTGTCTGTACTGTGGAATTTTGCAGTGTTTAATGTCAACTGTCCAGAACTGGCCTTCTGGGTCTCTCTGAAAGAATACTTTAATACCACTATTACTACCCAGCTCTGTAGGTAGCACGGTAGATAATCAAAAGTTCCTGGAAACCACTATAGAGCAGACTACTCAGGAAAGGCCTTTATTAACCTTTTAAAAGCATTAACCAGAGAACTTATCTTAACCAAATTATCTCAGTAGCCACTCTCCTTGCTGGTTGAATCACTATGCAAATATCAGGGCTCTGAGTCATTGAAAATTGCTGAAAGGGATTTGGTTTAGTAAGCACAAGATCTTTTCCCTAGAAATGTAAGCTATGCTTTAAAAGGTGCTCTCACACTTTGCCCTCAAGATATCTCTGGTACAGAGCTCACCAAGACAACTTATTACCAAGGAAAAACACAGCATCCCATTCCAGAAAATCCCCAACTGCCCAATTCCAGAGCCACTATGCTTCTCTCTATGATACTAGTAGCTAAAAATATGTGTATACATTATGCGTTCTATTTTCAGAGTGAAAGAACTTGACATTTTTGACACTTCCTATGAAAAGGCCAACAAGTCCTGCAAACCATTTTCTAGAGACACCGAACGAAAGGAGAATGGTCCTAACATTTCAAATTGAAATAAAAAGTGGTGTCTTACCAATTCTTCCTAAAAAAAATTTTTTTGACAAGAAACTTTCTGCCCCAACCAGTATTTCCTAAACTATTCAAGAATATGTTCTCAGAAAGTCAGTTCAGTGGGTATGTATTGGTAAGGAATAGTTCTAAGGAACAGATTTAAATAGCATTTCCCTTTCTTAGTGAGGTTTTCATCAACCACAGCCACTATAACAAGAAATAATAGAGATTATCTCCTAATTTCTACCACCATCCTTAGCTAGCCCAGTCATAATATTTATTTTTAATTTGGCTTTCAACCTCTACAATTTATCGATCACCACTAGTAAGGTTAAGAAGGGCTCTGGGGCACCATCGTGGCTCAGTGGGTTGAGAACCCAACTCAAGTCATTCTATCACACAGACCCAGTATCAGTTATAGGGCAGTTCTGTGGGCCCCGCATGTGGTTCAACGCCTTGTCACCAGCTTGAAATTCTCAACTTTTGAACAAGGGGTCTCACGATTCCATTCTGCAGTGGGCCCTGCAAGTTTTGTGACTGGTTACTCTATAACATACTTGTACTTAAAGAGGTTTTATTTCACTTTAAAAAACACAGACATCGATATTTTTATATTTTCAAACACAATTAAGGTCACATACTCAAGAATCCTTCACTTGGATCACTGAGAAGTTTTCTCAACTGTCTTCTCTGGGTCTATTCCTGTCCAACGCTGACTTGCCTTCACACAGCCCAAGTTCTTCTGTAGCACGAACCCCATCTTCTCACATTGCTTAAAACCCTTCAGTGGCATCCACTGGCCTCAGCATCAAGCCCACCAGAGACTTCAGGTGGCCACAAGGCTCTGAGCTCTGGCCCCTGCCTGCTGCTTGGCCTCTGTCCACTTTCAGCTTCTAGAAAGTACCATGCTCCATGCCCATCTCACACAGCCTTTGCATGCACTGTCTTCTCTGCCCAAGGGATAAATACTTCAATCTATGTGCAAGGGTTTTAGATAAAATAAGGCAAAAATCCTAGACTCAAATCAACAATCACTTCTGGCTTTTATATCATAGAAGAAACACAAGAGGGGTTTTACAAATGCCTAGATTTCTTAGTAAATAAGTTTTTCGCTTATGCTATACTTTGGACTACTTTTCCAATGGCAAGGATGATGAGTCTCCATCTAACTATGAAACCTGGGACAATGAAGGGAAGATGTAAGGAAGGTCAATTTTAAAGTTTTCCAGCTCAGGTTTACTGAGCC
Source organism: Herpailurus yagouaroundi (assembly GCF_014898765.1). Lineage (NCBI taxonomy): Eukaryota > Metazoa > Chordata > Mammalia > Carnivora > Felidae > Herpailurus > Herpailurus yagouaroundi. The sequence continues at coordinate 99,345,764 of NW_024412377.1, forward strand.
ATCTGCATGACCTTCCTTGACCTCTTAGACACAGTGTTCCCAAACAAACTGGAAGGGTTTTGGAAAAATAAACTGAAAAATGTGACCTCACCAAGGAAGATACAGAGATGGCCAATAAGCTTAAGAAAAGATGTTCCATATCTAGGTCATCAAGGAAATGCAGATTAAAACAATGAGGTGCCAATACACATCTACTAGAATGGCCAAAATGGAGAACACTGCCAACGCCAAATGTGGGTGAGGATGTACGACAACAGGAACTCTCATTCTCTGCTGGTGGGAATGAAAATGGGACAGTCCCTCTGGGGGACAGTTTGTCAGTTTCTTATGAAACTAAACCTACTCTTATCATACAATCAGCACTTGTACCCTTTGTTATGTAACCAAGGGGTGCTGAAAACTTGTGTCCACACAAAAATCTATGCTCAGATATTTATGACAGCTTCATTCCTTACTGCCCAAACTTGGAAGCAATCAAGATGTCCTTCAGTAGGTGGATGGATAAACACTGTGGCACATCAAGATTATGGAATGCTACTCAGGTAAAAAGACTTGAACTTTTAAGCCATGGAAAGACATGGAGGAACCTTAAATGTTTATTACGAAGTGAAAGAAGCCAATCTGAAAAGGCTACCTGCTGTATGATTCCAAGTGTATGACATTGTGGCAAAGGCAAGGCATGGACACAGCAAAAAGACCGGTGGTTGCCAGGTGAGGGAGTGGCAGGAATAGGTGGAGCACAGAGAATTTTTAAGGCAGTGAACCTACTCTCTGTGGTATTCTGATAGGAGTACTCTGTATTCCCAATGATAAATATGTGATTATGTATTTGTTCAAACCCATGGAACCTCCAACACCAAGCATGAACCATAATGTAAACTGTGGACTTTGGGTGATTACAATGTGTCAAACTAGATTCATAAACTGTAACTAATGTAGCAGTCTGGTGGGGTGGGGGGAAGCTGTGCTGTGTGTGGAAGTCGGAGTCGTGTGGGAAGTCTCGGTGCCCTCTGCTCAATCAGCTGTAAACATTAAAATGCTCTAGAAAAAAAAAAAAGAGGTTTTAATTTAAAAAAAAAAAAAAAAAAAAAGGTATTACTGGGGAGGAATTAAGGGCTCAGTTCAAGAGGACCCCCTGTATATTCTTTGAAGAAACTTAACTATTAGAGCTGAAAAAATATCCATTGAGAAAGTGTTTAATAATGGCTTTTCCTGCTTAGAAAGAAAGGTACCATTATGGATAAGTTGCCCGCAACTGTTTTCTCATGAGCTATACATGCCCAGATGCTCAAAGATTTTAGTCTGCCTCTATTTTAATGCTCTGACAGTATACCTACCAGTCCACTGGTCTACTGTGGGTCTTCAAAGTCCATTGCTAGGAGAGCTTTTCCAAAAGAGGAGTATCTTCTGGACTGAGAGGTCTCCTCACCTTGGCCTTTAGGATGTTTAAAAAAGATCTGACATTCTCCCCGACCCCATCCTCTTTAACTAGCTCTTGAATACCACAGATCATGCCACTGGCTTTTCTTTTCACAAGAGCATTCAGAGAGCTGGCTCTCCGTATGGGAAAAAATTAAGAGAGCTGTCCACAAAAACGTTCCAGGTAAATGAAGCCTCTAAATATCAAAAATCTTCAACTATGAAAACATCTGAAGACTATATAGGGGAGTAGGTCTCTAACCGTGGAGAAGGAAGGTCTTCTTAAGCCAGACACCAGAAAAAATCACAGAAAGGAAAATTATTTACCGTATCTTGGATGTCATCCAATTTCCCAAAGTTAAAAGACAAGGCCAGGATTAGGGAAAGTATTTACCATATAACCAAGGATTAGTATTCAGACAATACAAAGAACGATAAACCAATAAAGAAGACATTTTTTAAAACTGAGCTAAGGATATTAAGAGGCAATTCACAGTGGGCGTCTGGGTGCCTCAGGTGGTTAAGCCTCTGACTCTTGGTTTCGGCTCAGGTCATGAACTCATAGGTTTGTGAGTTTCAGCCCCCGCTTCAGGCTCTGTGCTGGTGGTGTGGAGCCTGTTTGGGATTCTCTCTCTCTCTCTCTCTCTCTCTCTCTCTCCCTCCCTCCCTCCCTCCCTCTCTCTTTCCGTCTCTCCTGCATGATCTCTCTCAAAATAAAGAACTAAACCTAGAAAAAGGCAATTCACAGCAAAAGAAATTTTATAAAACTGATCTTTAAATTTTTTTGCCAAAGTGTTGGCAAGTGTGTGACATGTACTTGAGACCCTAAGGGCAAATAATTCGACATTCTTCTATCACACACACCCTGTACAATCCAACTATTCTGGTTGTCTCCAGCTGAAGAGAAAAAAACCTGTACTTATTCATGTAATGAGGATGCTACATTAGAAGTTTTTACTGTAACACAAGATACTAGTAGTAATATCAAATATCAACGTGAGTTATAAAAGAGTTCACCCTGGAAAATGTGCCAGAGGGAGATAATGAAGAACCAGACTTGACTCTCTCCCCCATGGTGAACTTCAAGACAAAGATGTGAAGGAGGATTTCTTTGGAAAGATCTTCTGTCAGACCCCTTCTGGAAAGATCTTCTGAGAGCCCCCTCTCCCCATTAAACAAAGAGTGGGACTATCACCTCTTGCCTCTTAGGAGGGTTTTTGGTGAGGCCAACTGGGTTGCCGCACAGGAGTTCTCCACGGTTAAGGAAGCACAGAGAGCCGGTGCCTGATTTCAACCTTGGGAATCTAGAACATGAGAGGCAGTGTGGCTGGCTCCCTTGATGACTAGGGGCTGAAGGAACATGGCAGCTACACTGGGGCTGGCTTATCCCTCTCAGTCTGTTGAAGCCAAGACTATGAGATGTTTCCATGGGCCAATAGTGGTCCACAGGCAAGAATGAGCCACTCCAGGGCTTGTCTTAGGTCTAGACCTCTACGGCTGTCTGAGGGGCAACATGACCTCATGAGGCAGAATCGGAGGTGGACCACTAGGCTCTCAGGGGCTAAGACAGTGTAAGAGATGAGGGCCTTGAAGAGCATCCCAATAATGCCCTCTCAGGCCTGGAGAAGAGGTCAACTTACCACACCATCAGTCACACGAAGGGTTTTCTGTCCCCTCTCCTATCCTTTCACCTCCAACCTCAAGAAAGTATGGCGAAAAGAAAGATACTGACCTGTGCTTCATAAGATGCATTACGTTTTTAAAAAGGCACTTTTCATTATAATCTCTATGGTATGATTCAGTTTATATGAATAAACACACTTTGTGAACATTTATGTATACACAGAAAATGGTTTAGCAAGACAAAAATTCATCCTCATTACCTTAAAAGGTCAGAAACACATTTATGCATTTCTTGAATAATTAAATGCATTAAACAACAACACTATGCTCATAAATGAAATCCATCTGTCTTAATCCACTAACTGTGGATTAGCCAAAGTTCTAACCATGAGGACACCCACACCTTTGGGCTGTTTTGTAAAGCTCTGTCTGCCATTTTTCAATTTTCTCTACAACATGCGCCCATTTGAGTGAATTCTGTGTCGGGGGCTTGGATATCAACAGTGGACCTCAAACTCTCATTCTTCTCAAAGTAGACAAGATTTACAGCTGAAGTTCCATTTTCTTAATGTTAAGAACTATTTTTGCAGTTTCCTGCCAGCCAGAGAAGGAAGAAACAGGACTCTATCAAAAGAAAACCAAGATGTACATCCGGAAAGAAACCGCCACATGGTTAATAAATGAAGAACCACTGAGTATTGGGTAAACAACAAAATGAGAAGAGCTTGAAATTTCTAAGGTCAAGAGCCCTCCCGCTTATGTGCACATACGTGTGTATGTGGGTATGGGTACATATGCACACACATTTGGGTACACATACAATTGGTTTTGAAGCAGGAGAAACCTAATACTAAACCACAGCCTGTGAATCCAGAGACCAAGACAGTACTTTGGTTATAGACCAAATACCTCAGGAAAGTGTTAATCAGTGTGAAGAAATCAGCCAAGAAAATCATCGGTTTTGAAAACGTATAGTATAAACGCTATCAGTTGCTAATTAAAGAGTAAAGTTCCCTTTTGCACGACGACAAGCGTATAGCAGCCCGCGTGGGGTATGGCTTCGTCCCTAACATCTGATTTCTATGTTACAATCAGGAACTGATAAATTACAGCCTGTAGGCCAAGGGTATTTTTTGTATCTCAAATGGTTGAAACAATTTTTTTAAAAAAATAGCATTTCTTGACACGTAATTGATAGGAGTATCACATGTGAGTATCCATAAATAAAGTTTTGGAACTCTCCCACATGCATTTGTTTCTGTATTGTCTACAGCCGCGTCCACACGACAAGGCAAGTTGAGTAGCTCCAACAGAGAGACACTGTGGCTTTCAAAAATATCTGATCCTTTACAGAAAAGCTGAGCTGACCCTTGTTCCAGACCAAGTGAACCTTTGCTCCCATTTGCAAACAACACTACTACTGATTGTTGCAAAAATCGACCATTCGGCCTCTTGTACACATTCGGTGCTCATCAGTGGCTCAGAGATGGTAAACCCTCATCGGCCCGCTGAGTAGTGTTTATTTCAACCAGCCTTCCTGAGCTCACGCCACTTCTAAACACCCCCTTGATGCTGTCGAGGGGACAAAGAAGGTCCTCATAAACATATAGCTCTAAGCTTCTAAAAATACTCAGTGTTAAAAGAACAATAAGTGTATTCCGGAAATTAATCCCCCGCAGCTTCTACCAGTATAAAAATACTCATTATGATTCATATGAAACTATACTTTTAAAATAACCATTTTATGCCTATACACATTTTCTGTATATACTCTGAATTTCCATGTAAAAAAATATTCAGTAAAAGGCGTTGGAAGGTCATTTATTCATAAATACCTTATTCATATGTGTATCACTGGCCCAATCAGCCTCAGGAAAAACAAACTAACCAGACATCAGTCATACTTCTCTTCCAACTTCTCACCTCCCCTCAGCTTTACAGAGCACTCCCACCTGCCCCTTCTAGACTGTCTCTCCCTTGTACCCAGAGTCACACATGCTCTCAGCTAGTTCACGGTTGCCATTCATCTGATCCACAAACTTCATCCCATCACATCCCTGGTGTGACCTTGGGCAATATTGTTCCAAAGCCTTTTAATTGTACTTTTGTTCCTAAGTCACCTTCCCTTTCTTCCCCCAACAAATCAAATCCATCCTTCCTTCCTTCCTTCCTTCCTTCCTTCCTTCCTTCCTTCCTTCCTTCCCTCATTCATTCATTCATTCATTCATCCATTAACCCTAAACTTTATTTATTTTCAGAGAGAGAGAGAGAGAGAGAGAGAGAGCATGTGTGAGCAGGAGAGGGAGAGAATCCCAAGCAGACTCCACACTGTCAGCACACAGCCCGATGAGAGACTCAATCCCACGAACAGGGAGATCGTAACTGGGATGAAATCGAGAATCAGATACTTAACTGACTGAGCCACCCAGGTACCCCCAACCCAGCCTTTAGAATGCCAGTGACCGGGTTTTACTCCCACCTGCATAGATCAGCCCTTCAATTCCTAAAAGCCGAGCCACCTATGAGGAAGATAGGAAACTTAAGAGCAAGAATTTGGCACTATATTCAGGGAGTCTAGAGAGCATACACTAGGGCTTTGGAAAGGCTTCAAAGCAATATTCCTGGCCAACCAGGGCCCCAGGACAACCTTCTGGCAACCTTGCCTCCAGGAAAAGCAAGCAGTGATCAGCTACCACAGATACTCCAGTTGCCCAGAACTTAGACTCCTCATTGTGAGTAAACTGGCAATCACTAACCTGAGCTTGGTTTTAAGAAGTTCCTTCAGCTGATCCTGCATCAACTCTGAGTATATTGGGGAAAACTTAATGCTGGTGACCACATCAAGGCTCCACATCCTCTTGCGAGACATCTAACTGGTAGCATTTTTTGCCAACTCCCTCTAAGTATTTATTGAACACTTACTGTGTCCTGATGATTTGCTAGCAACTGTTGCATGTAAAATCAGTAGAGCAGAGTCCACTCTACTGAGCAACTTTGACTTGCTGGGGAAACAAGTCAACCAACTTATGTGAAATAACAAAAGGTCAATATACAGCCAAATCGACAAAATAATCAAAATTTGTGGGAGAGACCATGGGAGAGGGGGTGCAAGGATGCTGGGGAGGCAGTGCGGGCCAAGATTCAATGGCTCCAGGACGGAAGAACAAACCAGAGTGGAGTCCGGGAGAATGTATGGAATATGGCAGAGAGAAACCCCCCTGAGAGAAAGAATAAAAAGGAACAACCAGTATGTGACCATGACCAACCCACCCTCACGAGGCCAAGGATCCGTGCTGGGGATCAGAGAACAAATAAGGTAAAAAGGCATGACCCGAGGGCCTGATGGCCAGAGAAGTTGAGGCTTGATAGGGGTACAAAGGAAGATTCTTAAACAAGAGGATGACAATCATAAAAGTAACAAGGGGAAGTATAAAATCTTCCTTCTAATTGGACATGTTGGATCAGAAGAAAGAAAATGATGACACAAGGAGGTAAGTTAGCAAGTTAACACAGGCTAAGGCACGAACTGAGGTACGTTGAATTTAGATTAACAGAAGAGCAAAAACTTGCAAAGAGCCAAGACATAAGCTCTGGTAAATATAGATAAAAGGTTTCTTTCCTTCCTTGTCCTCAGTGCTTACCAGCCATATGCAGTCAGGAAATTGTTTAGTAACAATAAATCATCACAGTGATGGGCAAAGCACTAGAACCTCTTCAAGTCCTATTTTTACCTTGAGATTAATAGGACAATTACAGTCTTCACCTTTGGTGATTTAATAAGTTATGGTATGTTGAAAATGAGTCATCTCTACACAGCGTGTTTGGTAATTCTCCACCAATTGCAACACCTTGTTTTACTAATCATATACCATGTATCGATTTGCTCTATTTGCTCTTTGTACCCCACTCCTGCATTCAGCAATGTCCAACGACGTCTGTCCAGGCGAAGTCTGCCGCGGGCATCAAGCGTTGTCCGAAGTGCTAGGCCGATAGAGGGTCCCTGGCAGGGCCTGGGAAGGCCGTCAGGCCCCCAGCAGTGCTCTCCTGACTCAAACAGCCGTTGGAAGACAGGAAGTGCCTCTGAGACACGCAAGCATACACCTTCTCGAAGCTGTTTAGATACTGTCTCCATCTGTTCCCCTAACAGCTTCCTTCTGCCGAGGCGCAGCTCTCCCATCTTATCTGGCTTGGGTTACTGCCAGTTTGTTTTCATAAAGATCACTATCTCGGCCAGACACTGGGAAATAAGTGAGACGACAAATCTGGTTTTGATGAAAAGGAGACATTAAATGGGGTGTTAGTATTACCCAAGGGACAAGGAAACTCTGAAACTCCACTGCCTCACAGAGCGCACACCCCCGCGGAAGGGACGGATCAAACACTACAGTATCCTGCCTTTAAAAGTCATCAGAGAAAAAAGGATTGCCCGGCACCGTGCACAGACCTACTCGTGTAGCCGGTCAGAGAAAGAACACATCCTCGTGCCTCAGAGGTATGTTTGCTTAAGAAAATATTCATACAAAACCAGGGTCTCCACCCTTCTGAGCTTCCCCTTAAGTAATAAAACCAGACCCGTCTCACATACTAAACCAGAATCTAATAGCGTAACCAGACTTTTGGGAGCTCTGTAGGTAGAGGGTGTGTGATCTAAGAAGGTAGGAGATCTGTGCCTTCTGGAAGCACCCAAGACATGTTCATATGCTGCAGCCAATCAAACATCAGGGAACCTACTGGACAAATGGAAAAACGCATGCCCAAATGGGCTAGGTGGTAATGTCACTCCTAGTTCCTGCTGAAACCCTTAAAATGAGCAAAAAGCTATTTCTTTGCAAGTAAAGACTTTGGATCACAAGGCCAGGAGGGAATTTCCTAATACATTCCTTCCCCCAAATTGTGTAATGCTTCCTCTCCGTCACATTATACCATAACCTCACCCTTTATGACCCTTAAGGGTCAACCACCATTAAGAGAATCTAAAGGTAAAAGGAGGTTTCTTCTCTCAGTATAATCTGGTTTGGGTTTCTCCCCTTAGTAGTAGCCCCGAATTGTCAGCAGGAGTGTTATTTCATTATTTAACTACTAAAAGAAAGCCAGTTAGAGGAACCAACAACTAACATGCCTCCAGTTATTATCTCAACCCAAGGGGTTAGGTGATGCACGCTGTTCATAAGCTTTCTAACAACTTCACAACGTAGGTATCGGAGAAGGAAAAAGACTGCATGTAGGTAAGTTGACTTGGCCAAGGTCAAACAGCCAGTAATGGTCAAATTAATATTCAAGCCAAATTCTTGTCAGCAGGGGGATCTTAATCTGAGACCCACAGGCTCCTGGTCTGGGGACACCGGCAGGGAAATCATTACATTTTATTTTTCATTAATCTCTCCCTATAATTTAGCATTTTCCTGTAATGATGGATATGAGCAACCAACCACCACAGGCACTGGCAGTACCTGACTTTGTCAGCAACAGAAATAAACTTCCGTATCACTCTACAGCTGCTGATTTCAAAGTAGTGTGTAAGCTCATCACTATTAGACATTTTAACAGTGATTAGATGTACCACTAGAGCACATTTCGTACGCTAATAAGGATGCACATACTACCCCAACAAATTTGTTTTCTTCAATATTTTGGTTACTGTTTTTCTTTTTTTTAAAAAAAATTTTTTTTTTCAACGTTTATTTATTTTTGGGACAGAGAGAGACAGAGCATGAACGGGGGAGGGGCAGAGAGAGAGAGAGAGGGAGACACAGAATCGGAAACAGGCTCCAGGCTCTGAGCCATCAGCCCAGAGCCCGACGCGGGGCTCGAACTCACGGACCGCGAGATCGTGACCTGGCTGAAGTCGGACGCTTAACTGACTGCGCCACCCAGGCACCCCTGGTTACTGTTTTTCAATGTAATTGGCTTCCTCTCTAGTCCTTTTTGCCTTATTTTATGCATTTAAAACAATTCTGAGGGAAGGGCCAGCCGGCTAGAAGAGCTGCTGGCAAACACGAAGTCTAAGAACCACCGCACTAACCCCTGAGCCTCTATCGCTGTCGTTTTCCCACCTAGCCTACCTCATACTCTTTTCCTCCCTGCCTCTCTCTTTCCCCAGACTATCTTAAAATGGTTCCGTGCACAAACGTAAAAAAAAAAAAAAAATCATTGAAGACTCAACCACTATATCAACTAAATGTACCGTCTGCTATGAAGCAGTATTTTCATTTGTAAGTTTGCATGGCTCCAGATTTTCAGTCCCAAATTAGCTTTAAGTATGATGGTCCAAGACCGGACTTCTAATTTTGCTGACATGGAGAAGGACACGGGGAACGTCATTTATCAGAAATCCTAGAAGTGCCTAACAACTGCTGCCAGCATGAAATAATTTCCATCAGCGAACAATGGCACAATCGGTTAAAACAAAAAGCAGTATTCTAGAACAACAGTAAACTAATCCAGAGATGGCTACTCAACTGTAGCCAAGATTCTTCAAGTATCAGGTAACATCTTTCTTATGTTTGAGAATGCCAAGACGCAGCTCTCCCCCACGTCCAGACTTAATGGTAGTCTCCTGGGAGTGTACTTAAATAACACACCAGACTCATACATAATGTACAGGCGTGGGTTTCCTCAACGATAATAAGACAGAGGAAAAGAGAGCTCCCTCACTGAATACGTTGGCACAAGGCATGCGTTTGGGTGGTTAAGGGCACAGAGCAATTGTAGAGTGTCAGCATCCTGATGTTACCATAAATGTATAGAAGATTAGTAGGAAAGAAAAACATATTTCAGATGACCAATAGTGGGTCTTCCATTACCACATTTTCCCTAAAGCTTCAACAAAGCCATTAATGTTAACTTCCTTTTCAAAAGAATCTTCCACTCACTACACACAAGAATGTGAACGCCGAGGTTATAAGGCTGAAGAATTTCTTTAATATAAAAATATTTCTCAGTTGATTCAACTGGGCCGTGATATCATTTCTTCCTCTGGCTTATTCAACCCTATGTTCCCCGATCCTTAACAATGAAATTCCTTGTGGTTCCATCTTCAAAGCAAAGTGAGAAATTGTGGCCTACATTATGCTCAGACACATGACTTGAATGGTCAACACTGCCTTCAGTTCTGTTTTTCCATAATCCTCGAGTTTTAGTTTGTGCGTCATTGAATCAGTGTTAGCTGATTCTCAAACACAGGGCGCCTTTGAAGAGCGGGAGTAACGGAAACCCTGGCAGGGTCTCTAGGTTTGTTATTAATGGATTGTCAAAGGGCTTTATCGTGCTACACCCATCAGCCCAGTCTTCATGAGTTTTGAAAAGTCCAACGTTTAGGATACACAGCGTAGATAATAAAATCATGCACACAGAAGTCAGGTATAGGTTGGGAGAGAGACTTTTGGATCAAGGACTTTGTTTCACTCCATTCCACATGCCATTTGATTCCCTACATGATCAAGACCAGGATTAATTCTGCTGAACTCCAAGGTAAGCTTGAAAGCAGACTATCCAATGCATTTCAGGGGAGCCCCTTCCTATAGCGAATGACCCCCCCATGGCTTTTATCCATCTCAGAGCAGCTGTCCCAGATTTACAGATTGCTAAAGAGATCAGGTTGTATGCAGATTTTACTTGAGTTTCAGATTTCTTAAATCTATATGTAAAAGATCATTGGCCAAAGCGCACTTGAGAGCTATCTAACGCTATGTACCAAAAGGCAGGTAAGTAAAGTCCACAGTGTGTCTGAGGCCCAGTGGATGTGTAACCACTCAATCGGGATAAATAAAACTAGTTTCTAAAATCCCAATTCTTTGCCCCACAGTTGTCTCCTAATCATCTCAATTTAAGCCAATGAAAACAAATGTGATCGATCATTAAGAGTTCTTCACTACTTACTAGATGAAAATTTTTCTCTTCAACGCACTTTGTAAGAGTAGGCTCCAGAATGGACTCTACCATTTTATTCAGGGCTAGACGAAGGCTGAGCTATTATTACAGAAGTAATAGGACAGAAAGTATTAGAAACTCCTCCACTTACTATACTTGCCACAAGCTTTACCTTCATCTCTTATTCGGCTGAGCCTTGTCTAATTGACATCTACAGGCAAAACTGAGCGTGTGTATTTTAGAAAGATGTGAAAATTCTCTATTTCAATTTAGGTAGCACGAATTTGATGAGGCAAGATCTCTAATGAACAGAACATAGAGCATGGTTCAAATAGCTCTTCCTTTGAATATTAACAGTGAAAGGACATTTTTGAGTTCACTAATTACATTTCCTCTGCTTTTGATATCAGGGTGTTAATACAGTTCTTAGGAAGGTATTCACTTTATAATAGGGATGGATGGTGGTGAGGGAATAAGGCATCGCTTAGTTGGAAGTAAAGAGAAACAAAATCTCAAGGCCAGAGAGCGACTTAAAAGAACATCTATTCCAAAGACTCCTGTTTCCTGACCAAATCAAGACTCAAGTAAATTCAATGACTCATTCAAGGTGATTGCACTGAGTGTCTAAGGCATACAAGAACACCTATTTTCTTGGTTAATGATTTATCTTTCCACTCTATCACACTATCTATGACACACAGAAGTCAACCTTTAAGTCAAGGTAAGCATGCTAGAATGAATCACCTAGTCATCTTGCAAATTCCTTTTGCATACTGCTAAATTCTTCTCCATGCATTCAAGTTAAGTCTGCTTTCAACCTACAAAATTTAGCATGAAATTCTGTGACTAAATCAAAGAAATACGTTCAAACATCTTACACCTCCCACAGGCAAGAGCACCTGAGACCCAGTCTTCAGATAATAAGCTGTTTCATTTCTAGGCATCTATCCCATCCTGTTTTGACAAAAGGAGAGGCAGAAAGCAACATGACACAGCTTTCTCCCCCCCCCCCCCCGCCAACATTTCCAATAGACTGGGCTCTAGCGTGGAGGAGTTCCTGTTCCCTTTCAATAACCCAAATGCTGGAGAATGTCACTTATGAGCAAGACTTTATCATAAACCAGATCTTGGGGACATTCAATTAGCTCTATTTTTTTTAAAATATCAGTTCTTTATAGTGACTCAAACAGATAAACTGAAGGAATGAATCTCAAAGTGGTCCCCAAACTAGCAGCCTTCACAATTCCTGGAAATTGTGAGAAATATAAATTTTAGGGCCCATCCCAGACCTTCTGAGTCACAAACTGTGGTAGTGGGACACAACAGCGTTTTTGTTTTTGTTTTTTAAACACACTCTCCAGGTGATTCTGAAACAAGGTAATGTTGGAGGAAAAAAATGAACTTGAACATCCCAAATGCTACAATGACTTGTGTTGATGTACTGTAAGCCTGGCACACAGATATGCGTACAAGGATCTCTCTAGTTCCTAATGCTTTCTCTACAGGGGCCCAGAAACTTACACAAAGCATCAAGCTTATCCAAGTTAGATCACTTTCTGGCAACTATCTACGGCAGACGCTGCCTAAAAATGACTCATTTTCCAAAAGTATGGAGGAGTTTTATGAAGACAGAATTTATGACTCAGTTTTCTATTGTTTAAGTGGACAACTAGTTCTGTCCATTACAAATTAGATTTTGCCTGCTTTTTCCCCAAGACAGAAACTGTAACTTAAAGAGAACAGAAATAGGAAATAGTGATGTCAGGATGGTCTCTACTCCATTGTAATTTATAACAAGCTGATATGAAAAATAAAATTGGTATATATATGGTCACTGCCCTATCAAGGGGCGATTTTCTATCATTAAGGGCCTGGGTCCAGCACTAAATGAGGTAATAATCTAGAATGATCAAGTTTCCTGTATTCCTACTCCAGTAAAAGAAAATGCATCAGATTAAAAAAAATTTTTTTTGTTAGAAAAAAGGTGAAAAAATCCAATTCCAAATCCAAAACCCATTTCCACTTTAAAAATAAAGAACTAAGGGGCACCTGGGTGGCTTAGTTGGTTAAGCGTCCAACATCGGTTCAGGTCATGATCTCACAGCTCAAGGGTTCAAGCCCCGCATCGGGCTCTGTGCTGACAGCTCAGAGCCTAGAGCCTGGAGCCCGTTTTGGATTCTGTGTCTCCCTCTCTCTCTTGCACTCTGTCTCTCTCTCTCAAAAGCAAACAAACATTAAAAAAAATAAAGAACTACAAAAAACTGATGAAAGAACTGAAAGATTAGACAAATGGAGAGACCTATAATGTTCATGAAACAGAAAACTTAATTGAGTTAAGATGTCAATTCTCAGACTGATTTACCAGACTGATCTACAGATTTAGCACAATTCCTATAAAAATACCATCAGAATTTCTTTGGAAGTATAGACAAGCCAATAATAAACTTTATATGGCCAAGGGATTTAAAGTGCTCCACCACTTTTGGGCAAAAGAAGCCAGGAGACTCATGCTACTAACTTTTAAGACTTACTGGAGTATTTGCAAAAGGACAGAAACCTACATCAAGGCACTGAATACAGCCCACAAATAAAAAGCACACAAATATGATCACCTGATTTTTAATGAAAGTAAAAAAGCAATTCAACAGGAAAAGGGTAGACTTTTCAACAAACGGTGCTGTTACAACTGAAAATCCATACTCAAAAAATGAAACTCAACTTACACTCTGCATCTTATACTAAAATTACACTAAAATTATACTAAGATTAACTCAAAATGTACCACAGACCTAAATGCAAAACACAAAACTATAAAACTATTAGGAAAAAAAACATGAAGAAAATCTTTGTGACCTTGGTTTGTTCTAAGAGTTTTGAGACAGGACACCAAAAGCATAAACCATGAAAGAAAAAAAATCATAAACCGGACTCCATCAAAATTAAGGACATTTGCTCAATTAAAGACCCTGTGAAAGAGAGTGCAAAGAAAAAAAAAGGCTAATCATATGTCCAACAAAGAACGGATAAGAAAACGTAAAGAAGTCCCATACTTCAACAACAAGAAGTCTACTTTAAAAATGGGCTCAAGGGGCACCTGGGTGGCGCAGTCGGTTAAGCGTCTGACTTCAGCCAGGTCACGATCTCGCGGTCCGTGAGTTTGAGCCCCGCGTCGGGCTCTGGGCTGATGGCTCAGAGCCTGGAGCCTGTTTCCGATTCTGTGTCTCCCTCTCTCTCTGCCCCTCCCCCGTTCATGCTCTGTCTCTCTCTGTCCCAAAAAAATAAATAAAAAAAACGTTAAAAAAAAAAATGGGCTCAAGATTCGAGTAGAGAACTTTACCAAATAACACTATGACAGAAATGGCCAATTAAGAAAATGTAAAATAATAAACTACACCAATATATTACAACACACCTATTAGAATAGCAAAGAAAGAAAGAAAGAAAGAAAGAAAGAAAGAAAGAAAGAAAGACAGACCAACCACGAAGAACTGACAGTATCTGGTACCGAGGAAGATGCAGAACAACTAGAATTTTCATTGCGGGCAGGAATGCAAAATGGCACAGCCCTTCCCGGAAAATTATTTGGCAATTTCTTATTAATTTAACTATGCACTTTCCATATGACCCAGCAATCTCACTTCTAGATAAACCCAACATTAACACAAAACTCTGTACATGAACTTATAGCAGCTCTACCATCATTACCGACAACTCAAAACATCCCCAGTGCCCTCCAAACAGACTGTAGTGCCTTCCTATGATGGAGTACTACTCATGGACATACAAAGGAATAAAACATTGTTAGATATAACAACATGGATGAATCTCAAATGTGGTGCAGTGAGTAAAAGAAGCCAGTACCCGAAGGTTACTACTTTATGCTTACATTCATATGGTATCCTGGAAAAAAACCAAAACTATAGATCAGTGGTTGCCAAGGTTTAGGAGTAGGGACAAGGTATGATTACAAAGGAGATACTTGGGGTGATAAAACTGTTCTGTATCCTTATTGTGGTGATGGTTACACAAATATATGCCATCGTTAAAACGTGTAGAACGCTATACCAAAAAAGTAAAATTTAATGAGTATTAATTTAAAATACAGTAAAAATGCATTTCTTGGGATAGTAAATTCATGGTCCTATGTCTTTTGGTGTGTGAGTAGATCTTAGTTTTACAATGCTAAGTTTCTGACAGGAAATTTCCTGGCTTGTAAGTTTTAAACATGTGTAAACCAAAAACTTGAAACTCAATCATTTTAATTTTCTAAAATTAACACTAGACCCAAATGCCACTTTTCCCCCCAAAATGGCATTTTTGAGGAACTAAATTCAAACATAAAATGTTAAAGCTCCCTCAGAGAACTTTTATTATTATTCCCTTAAAAAGTGAGAATCAAGTGAAAATATTCTAAGTGAATTATTTATTTTCTGTGGTTCCACTGATTCCATCAATAGTTTCTGGCAGACAGCTCATAAACTCAAGGAGACTCTGGGCAGATGATACTTAATAGTAGTAACTGGACAGAGGTTATCAGGCAGAAACACCAGAGGTGAATAATGTATGTCAAAGTTGAAATCCCAAACTCTCCCTATTTATATCCCTTCTTCCACTTATGCACACTGCCATTTCAGTGAGGTCCTACTACAAACTAGATGCTGTAGGCAGGTTTTGCTTTAACCCTTACAACAGCTCATGTTCCAGTTTAGGAAGCAATTCCGTGATCACACAATTCAGTAGGTGATAGATTTAACTTATATCTGTTGCTATCCAAATCTCTAATTCCCAACTCCCCCAGTGGGGGTGGAGGAGAACAACCTCTGCTTTAAGTTTTCTTTTCTATATGCCTAATATTTAAAATCGCACAAAAATAACCGGTTGAAATGAAAAACCCAGTAGATATATTACTGTTATTTGCATTTGCATGTATATGTATCTTCTACTTATGAAGAGTTGACGTCAGTTAAGAGGAACAAAATTTGGGATAACAGTAAGCAGGTTCAAAAGTAGTAAGTGTGTACTCATCTCCCTGAAATTATTTCACATGGATGAATCATATTTGTGTAGGCATCCAGCGATAAATAAAGTAAAAAAAAATTCTGGAATAAGGGTGTATGAAATCCCTAATGATTTCCTTTATCCTTTAAGCATTAACTTGCATCAGGGAGAAAAAAAAACTTATTTTATCCTTCTTGGGAGATTAGGAAGATCAACAAAATTATTACTGACTGCCATTACATGGCATCTGGCTACCATTTTCTTCACTGGCTGTCTTACTTACCAACAGTTCACTCTATTATCAACTGCTTAGGAATACCACATTTACAGAGAAGGGGATCACTATCTGGGCTTCCATGTGTGTGTGTGTTTTAAAAACAAGCATTTAGAAATGGAAGAATCTTCACCAATTCTTAAAATACGACGTTTTCTGGGACTACCAATCAAATTTCAAGGTAAGATGGCAACTCTTCTTGAGAAAGCCACCAGACAACCAAAAGTGACCACCTACAGATCATTTGCAAAAGAAACTCATCCGTAAATGTTCTAAGATCTAATTCACAGATGTCAAACAGTCATTTGACATCTTCCAAGGCTACCTTCTGCTCCATTTCACTTTATTATTTTTTTAAGTTCATTTATTTATTTTTGAGTGATAGCAAGGAGGGGAGGAGGGAGAGGGAGAGGGGGAGAAAGAATCCCAAGCAGGCTCTGTGCTGTCAGTGGAGAGCCTGACATGGGGCTCAAACTCACCAACTATGAGGTCATGATCTGAGCCAAAACTGAGAGTCAGATGCTTACCTGACCGAGCCACCCTGGCGCCCCTCTGTTCACTCAATCTATCTATCTATCTATCTATCTATCTATCTATCTATCTATCTATCATAGGTATTTAAAATACACATTTTTTTATTCTTGAGAGAGAAACAGAGACAGAATAAGAGTAGGGGAGGGGCAGAGAGAGAGAGGCAAACACAGAATGTGAAGCAGGCTCCAGACTCTGAACTGTTAACACAGAGCCCCTCATGGGGCTTGAACTCATGAACCACAAGATCATGACCCTGGGCTGGAGTCAATGCTCAACGAACTGAGCCACCCAGGTACTGCCCCCACCCCCGGCTGTGCTCTATTTTATCAACGTTTATTTATTTTTGGGACAGAGAGAGACAGAGCATGAATAGGGGAGGGGCAGAGAGAAAGGGAGACACAGAATCGGAAACAGGCTCCAGGCTCTGAGCCATCAGCCAGAGCCCGACGCGGGGCTTGAATTCACGGACCGCGAGATCGTGACCTGGCTGAAGTCGGACGCTTAACCGACTGCGCCACCCAGGCGCCCCAAGGATTGTCTACTTTCTACCTTGATTGAACTTAATTCAACAAATAATCCAATACTGACTTGCAATTTGATGATAGATATCAAATTTGATAGACAAACATCAAGAGTTTTGTCATAGCTTTTTAATTTTTATAAAGAAACAAATACAGAAGTTAAAAATGTATGTAGCACCTGAAACCATAATAGGATGCTAATCTTCCCTCAAAACACACACAGAATAAAACAACCTAATATTTCGGTGACTTTTTTGACACCAAATTGCATTATTGACTGAAATTGAGGTTATGGTCAACTGAACTCATAAGTCCATTTCCTATGTCTTATTACACTGCAGCTCCTTTTTAAAAGATTATTCCCTTTATTCCTCAATGAGAACATATCTCCAAATTCACTTCTGTTCTGACTTTCCTGCTGGTATCGCTCTTGACCTTTATTTTTAAAGAAACAAAAGAAAACAAAAAAAAAAAAGAGAGAGAGAGAGAGAGAGAGAGAGAGACTATTTTTCTAAAACCACAGCACATTCAGTATTTGGAGTCCTGCCACTTTAACATCTGGACATCTCTCAAGCTGAAATTCATCTTGGTGAAATGTGCTTTGCTAAAACGGTTTTGAAAGCAAATAAACAAATTTTTGGTTCTATAGATGCATGCTCCTTT
Source organism: Herpailurus yagouaroundi (assembly GCF_014898765.1). Taxonomy (NCBI): domain Eukaryota; kingdom Metazoa; phylum Chordata; class Mammalia; order Carnivora; family Felidae; genus Herpailurus; species Herpailurus yagouaroundi. The sequence goes on from NW_024412377.1 coordinate 99,363,665, forward strand.
CTTCTTTCCAGCCAATTATTTTTCTTCAAGCTGAACTCTTAAGTGTTGGAGGCAATAACTGAGCTACTACGTATTTCTATCTCACCCACCTTCTACTTGAGATTAAAAAAAAAAAAAAGACTAGAAAATATATACCCCTTTCCACCCCATTGAAAATTTTACACTGGAATTAAGCCACCAAGGTAAAAAGACTTTTTTAAAAGAATTACTTGAGAAACAGTCACAAGAATCCTCAAAAAATGTAAAGTTATCAAAACAACAGCATCTTTAAATATCATTTTCAATCTTCTAACTGGAGAGATAGCAAAGGCACCCATTTACTAGGCAACAAAAATTTCTTTTGGAAAGACACGTGGATAGATATTTGGATCAAGATGTACTGGTTAAGACCATTAATGTCAATCCAAACTCTTTTTTTTTTTAATTTTTAAAGTTTATTTATTTATTTTGACAGAGAGAGAGAGAGAGAGAGCGCAGCAGAGGGGCAGGGAGAGAGGGAGAGAACCTCAAGCAGGCTCCGCAAACTCAACACAGAGCCTGATGCGGGGCTCGAACTCACGAACTGTGAGATCATGACCTGAGCTGAAATCAAGAGTTGGTCAGTCAACCAACTGAGCCAGCCAGGCACCCCAATCTAAACTGTTTAAGTTTTTTTTTTAATGTTCATTTATTATTTTTGAGAGAGAAAGAGACACAGAGTACAAGCAGGGGAGGGGCAGAGAGAGGACACACAGTATTGGAAGCAGGCTCCAGGCTCTGAGCTGTTAGCATAGGGCCCAACTCAGGGCTTGAACTCACTGACCTTGAGATCATGACCTGAGCTGAAGTTGGACATTTAACCAATTGAGCCACCCAGGTGTCTCTAAACTATTAAGACACAATAGGGCAAAGTAGAGGGTACGCATCCCCACATAAATGCGCCAGTGATCAAATACCAATAAATTACGATACTCTACTGTCAGACAACTCACCTCCTGTTCTATTAACATAGGGCAATGGATTTCTCTTTCATTTCACCAAACAGCAAAGCTCTAAGGAGACTGGGAACATACATACATTAATACAGCTGAATGCAATCCTTCTAGTGCCTACCGTATTCAAAGCAATACCTTGATTCAAAAACAATTGGTCGGGGGAAAGCACTGTCTTTACCATCAAATCACAGAGTCCAACTGCCTGGGGAGAAACGGGCAGGTACAACACAATGTTTAACCTAAGACCACTAGACTAAATGCCAACAAAAAGCTATGGACGATATACTGATGGTGATCACTTCTGATTTCAAGAAACAATTCTTTCTAACAAGATTTCATGGAGTACAGGCTGCCTGATGCAGATAGAGAATCTTTGAGGTGGGCAAGGAAACAAAGGTTTTTGGTTCAGGGAGGGATATGAGCAGGGCTACATTTCAGGAAGATGTATATGATGGCAGCATGCAGGACAGGCTCGAGAGTGGATAGACCAAATGTAAGCAGAGACCATAATGGCAGCTGGAAAGACAGACAAAGTGTATACAGAAAAGCTCACCCACAGACCTGGTAGAAGACCAGGAGTGGGATTAAGGACAGTAGAATTTTACATGTAATTGCTGTTTTAGGACACGGGGTCAGTACCTTAAAAAGCATGGAGGAAATCCTGACACTGGAGGGAAAGATTTGAGTTTGTTTTTTTTTTTTAAGTATTTTTTGGAGCAGTTTTAGGTTTACAAAAAATTAAGGGGGAAGGACAAATATGCCTTCCACCCTCACCTCCCACTTTCTCCTATTATTATTATTATTATTATTATTATTATTATTATTATTATTTAAGTAGGCCTGACGCCCAGTGCAGAGCCCAATGCGGGGCTTGAACTCATGACCCTGAGATCAAGACCTGAGCTGAGATCAAGAGTTGGACACTTAATGGACTGAGCCACCCAGGCACCCCCCAATTTCTCTTATTATTAACATCTTGCATTAGGGTGGTACATTTGTCTCAACTGATAAATACAGAGACCCTATTAATTAAAGTTCCTAATTTACATCAGGGCTCACTCTTGATGTCAGATATTCTGATACACGGGTTTTGACAAACGCATAATGACATATCCACTATTAACAGTACCATACACAACAGTTTCAGTCCCCTAATGATCTTGGTTCCAACGATTCATTCTTCTGTCCCTCTCTCCCTCCTAAGCCCCTGCTAACTAACCACTGATCCTTTTACTCTTCCCACAGCTTTCCCTTCTCTGGAATGTCATACAGTGGGAATATATATAGTCTTTTAAGGCTTGGCTTTTTTAGATGCCAACTGGTGCAAAAGTTTCCACTTAACTCTTGTGCTAGGTCAGATCAATACTTCTGGGGCTTATTTGAAAGATAGGAAGTTAATGAACTTCAGTATCACAAATTTATAAGGAATTCCTAGAATTCCCACATGAAACATACCCACAAGCCAATTCAATTGTTTTAATATGCTAAATCTTACCAAAGTTCCAGACCATCATCCTTACTAAGAGTGGTGCTTTGATGGCAGACAGATCTTGGTCAAGCACAGAACTTTCCCTTCCTGCTTCGACCCTGAGCAAGCTGAACTCTGAAAACTCAGGGGTTTTAAAAAATGTATTTCAGGAATAATACCATGTCCCTCAAAGGAGTGCTGCAAGGACTGGGATAATACATCTATTACATTTAACACAGTGCCTGGCACAGAGGAAGCACTCAATAAATAGGAACTATTAATTTTTTCATGGTCTGTAAATCTTCTACCAATGAAGGAACATTAAAATTAGCTAAGGCCATGAGAGTTCAAAGGTAACATTTTATAAAACTAATACATGTAGTAAATAGTTATTAAGAGGCAAAACCCTACAAACATTAGAAGGAACTTTTTTTTTTTTAGTAGGATTCATGCTCAGCACAGAGCCCAATGTGGGGATAAATCTCATGACCCTGAGATCAAGACCTTAGCTGAAATCGAGAGTCGATGCTTAACTGACAGAGCCACCCAGGTGCCCCCAGAAAGAACTTTTTTTTTAAATAAAAATTATGACTTACAGACTTTGAGACTAAAAATCTGTGAATATCCACATCCTCAGTTCAGGCTATAGCATCTGAGAAGCTCTCCGGTCTCACAGTAGTTCTAAATAGCTTTTTCTCTGCCTAATTCAACAAATGCTATCATACTTTAGATTTTGGTTTCTTTAGAGACTGAGCCCAAGAAGCCTAAGTGATCTCTTAAAGGTCACCAGTAAAGGAAGCAATTAGAAGATTTTGACTTCATGGAATACAAAGTTAGGTACTAAAGCAGAAAGGTTAGCATGCATCAACTGGGCATGGAGGAAGGATTCAGAACATGAAGCCCTGGAGGTGCCTAGGGGTTTTAAAAGCTTTCCTTCCAATGATTCAAAACCCTTGGACAAAGGCTGAGTTCTCTTCTTTGAGTCTTTCACTATCTGTGTTTGGATAGCTCAGTAATTCTCTTGGGGTGAAGATTCAGAACCCTCTCCTTTACTGGCATATTCTATCTTTTGGCTAATGGTCAAGTACTACTAAAATTAGTCTTTGAAAACTTGGTCTTTCTGACAATACGAATCAGACTTAGAAGAATCCAGCTCCAAAGCATCCTGGAGAGATCTGAAATGTATTATGTTCTTCCCCTAATGATTTCTGTAACAAGACCATATACCAATCATTTGTATACATTCATTTAAGGTAGATATCTTATTGCAGTTACCAATACGACACCAGAGAATTTTTACCAATGCTTTCATTTAATCTTCAATCCAGAAACCTAAGATAATATTTTGGGTTTTTTTGTCTAATACAGAGTTATTTTATTTTATTATTTTTTTAATATGAAGTTTATTGTCAAATTGGTTTCCATACAACATCCAGTGCTCATCCCAAAAGGTGCCCTCCTAAGATTATACTTTATACAATGCAGAAAAGAAACTCTCTACATACCATTTGCCATAATTTTAAAAATATGAAAAACTGTTAGTTCTTGGGTACTGTTTCATGGGAAGAAGTTGATTATTCATTCAGCATTGTCTATCATGGGCAAGCATTGTGGATACATTTACATGCACTATAGTATAAATTAGCCCATCTCTGTGCTTGGAACTCCCAAGTCTGGACCATAAAGGCAGTCAGGTAAGGGACAAGCAATTTCTTCTTCTCCTCCTTCTTTTCCTTCTTCTTCTTTTTTAAATATTTTATTATAATTTTCTAAAAGTAGTCTACACCCAGCATGGGGCTCAAACTCACAACCCAGAGATCAAGAGTCATGTGCTCTACCAACTGAGCCGCCATCCGGGTATCCCACGGATAAGGAATTTCAACATAAGGTGACAAATACTATAACAGAGGTAGTCTATAAGGTACAGTTGTGTCTTGCTCTTTTCAGCATCATAATCAAACATTTTCTTGCATGATTATACTGTCTTCCTAATCACTGATTGCTAAATCTGCCTAATGCTCCACTGACTTGCTAGATTAAATACCATCAACATGTGTCATTTCCAATTCTTCACTACAATCAGTGATGCTAGGACAGCTACGTGATATTTACTGTATCTGAGACTGCTATATGGGGCAGGATTTAAAAGGAAACATTAGTTTTATATACGTATATATATATATCATATATAGTTGAAAAATACATGTGTGTCTGTGTACACACATACACACATCACCAGACTTTACCAAAAGTGTACCCCACAAGTGCAAAGGGATCAGGATACCTAAAACAGAGGGGGCAGATGAGGGCTTTATACATGTGTGTGTGTTTGCTTTGTTTCATTCAATTAACCGGTAAAAAAACACATCTAGGTGGTTTTAGGACATTTTGTAGAAGTGAGCTTGTTGGAAGTTTATTAGTTTTACCTTTTTGGGAATTGGCCTGGGTCTTTGGCCAGATAACTTTTAAGGGCTTAGTTTTTTCTTATGAATTTGTAAGCATCTCACTGTATTCAGTTCTAGGACTTGGCCTTGAGCTTTTGGAGGTGCTCTGGAAACCACCTGTGGATCACCAGGTCATGAAGGCCTCCCTTTCTTCATCGCCTGCCCTGCTTCCATCTTAAACCGGTGCTATACAGGCCCTTGTGCTCTTTGCCATTCTTCCTTTATTCCTTTTCCAATTCACTCTGGACCCTTCTCTTTTGCAAAAAAAGAAGAAAAAAAAAAGACACACCCATTTTATTTTCATAGTATCTAACACATATATTCTGGCCTAATTTTTCCTTCATTTCCCTCCTCACCCCTCTTTACCTAAGGATGTTCTCCAATAAGCATCAGGACCCTTCCTCTAGAAAGAACAATCTACTCCTTCCCCCAGTCCCTTTTATAGGCAAACCTCACCCCCATGATATGATGATGCATAGTATTAGAAGTGAACAAAAGTCAGTACTCATTCTGCATCAAGCCTTCTCAAACAATGGTCTCTCAGCTTTCTCAGTCATATACTCCTATAGAACAAGTATTATAAGCACACATATGTTTCCTTGCAAATTATATACACATACTATAGCTTAGCAGAATGGTTGAGAGCAGAGTTTTGGTACCAGACTCCCTGGGTTTGACAGTCTACCACTTATCAGCTTCACTAGCAAGTTACTAAACCTCTGTCTGCCTATTACTAAACCTCTGTCTGCCTATTTCCCTATTTGTCAAATAGGGATAAAAACAGCCCTTCATAAGGTTTTTCTGAGGATTAACTAATATACCTAAAGAGCTCACAACAGTGGCTGACATAGAGCGAGAGAAATGTTTGGTATTGCTGTTGTGTACTAACACTGTCCCCATTAAACAAATAGTTCTTAGGGGAGCCTGGGTGGCTCAGTCATTTGGGTGTCCGACTTCAGCTCAGGTCATGATCTCACAGAATAGTTCTTAGGGGTGCCTGGGTGGCTCAGTCATTTGGGTGTCCGACTTCAGCTCAGGTCATGATCTCACAGTTGGTGGGTTTGAACCCCGCGTCGGGCTCTGTGCTGACAGCTCAGGGCCTGGACCATGCTCATGCTCTGCCCCTCCCACGCTCATGCTCTGTCTCGCTCTATCTCTCAATAATACATTAACATTAAAAAAATTTTTTTTAATTAAAAAAATAGTTCTTAGAGTAGTCTTAGGTTGACAGCAAAATTGAGAAGGTACAGAGCCTTCTCATTTACCACCTGCCCCTACACAGGTACAGCCTCTCCCATTTTCAACATTTTCCTACAGTAACTGTACATTTGTTATAATCAATGACTCAACGTTGACACATCATTATCACCTGAAGTCTATAGTTTACCCTAGGGTTCACTCTTGGTATTGTATATGCCATGTATTTGGACAAATGTAACCACCACTATAGTATTATATACAGTATTTTCATGTCCTTAAAAATCTTCTTTGTTCTTTCTATTCATCTCTCCTTCCCTGTTCTCACCCTTGGCAGCCAGAGAGTGATCTTTTTACTCTTTTATTGTTAAAAAGACCATTTTTATTCCATTGTATTGCTTGGCTCTTTTGTCCAAGATCAGTTAACTATACTTACGTGGGTCTATTTCTGGGCTCTCTATTCCTTTCCATTGATGTACTGTCTACTCTTTTACCACTATCACACTGTCTTGATCACTAGAGCTTTCCAGTAAGTTTCAAGTCAGGTACTGTCCTCCAATTATTCTCCTTCAGTATTGTGTTGGCTATTCTGGGGCTTTTGCTTCTCCGTGTTAATTTTAAAAATAGGTTGTCAATATCCACAAAATAACTTGTGGAATTTTGATTGAAATTGCATTGAATCTATAGAGTAAGTTGGAACAGATGACCTTGGTAAAATTAAGTCTTCTTACAGGGAGTATCTCTCTTCATGTAGTGCTTCTTAGATTTTGTTCATCAGAGGGCTATGGCTTTCCTCATATACTTCTTGTACATATTGTTATATTTATACTTAAGTATTTCATTTGGGGGGTGCTAATGTCAATGGTGTTGTGTTTTTAATTTCCAATTCCACTCATTCATTGATAGTGTACAGAAAAAAGTCACTGAATTTTGTGTTTTAACTTTGTATACTTCTTTCTTGCTGTAATTATTAGCTCCAAAATATTATCTACATTTTTGTCTAAAAAATAACATTTGAAGAGGCAATAAATAAAAAAAATAGATGTCCCACTATTTTTTTTTTCCACTTTCCACTCTGAAGACCATTATTTTTGTCTCCTGTAGGGTCCATCTGGCTTAACTCTTGGGTCAAATCCAAATAGGGTAGATAGATGTGTACTTGATGGTCAGTATTTTTTCCACTAACTTCAAGTGTGAGATAAACACATGTCACTGCTTTCTGTGGAAAGATAGTAACATTTATGAATTGTCCATTAAGTGCTAGCTTTCATATGTTAGGAACAAGACATTTACTTGCAGTGAACTAACTGTACTTAGATAAATGGGGTGTGGGGAGAGTAGAGTGAGAAAGTGATAAAGAAAATCAACTAGTACTACCTCTTGCCCAAATACTAGGTCTCTTAGGTTACTTTTTGTATGGTGTTTGAGCCAAGAATGGACGGAGGCCTCAGAGGTATCCAGTAGCTAAAACTTGCGTGGCTTTGGTGAATTATATGTACTTCATGATTTTACACTAGTTATCTGCCCTTTCCTGCCTGGCTGCTGGTAGGGCAAACAGACCACGAAACACTGAAGATGTCTATTCCTAAAATTCCAAGCCTAGTACAGAAAGTACTCAATGTTTAAAGAAGGCTCTGCACCCTTATACAGTCAAGACCTCATTACATAACTAATGACAGTTCCTGTTGAAAGTGTGGTGGTTACTGAGGAGAGGGGTACTGGTGGGGAGATGTTTACAAGCTACAGGAATAAAGGTGGGTCCCAGCACAGTGCGAGGAACATCACGGATGATAAACAGATATCTTTTGAGTGGATAAATGGGGTCTAAAAAGATAAGAACTAAAATGGTAGAGGAGAAAGAAGCTGAAAGAGGTTTGATTAAAAGCTACAAGCCTGGAGATCAGGAATAGATCAGTGTGGCTCTGGAGGCCAGACCATCTCAGGAAACAGCGGATGGTAGACTTGGAATGTCACTCAGAGGTTTGGCAGCAAAACCTATAGTCCCCCAAGCTTATTACTTATGAGGATTTTTTTTTAATGTTTATTTATTTTTGAGACAGAGAGAGACAGAGCATGAACGGGGGAGGGTCAGAGAGAGGGAGACACAGAATCTGAAACAGGCTCCAGGCTCTGAGCTGTCAGCACAGAGCCTGACGCGGGGCTCGAACTCACAGACTGCAAGATCATGACCTGAGCCGAAGTCGGACGCTTAACCGACTGAGCCACCCAGGCACCCCAAGGATTTTTTTTTAAAGAAACTACCCTAAGGAAATTAGCACCTGTAAAATGCAAATCTCCTCAAACTCTTCCTCAATTTCCCTTACGAGAAGAATCCTTGCTCCTTTCTCCTTTTATCATCCCTAACTTATTAATTAAATCTAACAGCAGCAAGTGTTTCTTCTTTGAGAAAGCTGGTGATGGGAGAAGAGCCTATACTTGGGCAACTCCCCAGTCCCAAGGTGACTCCCTGCTCTGTTTTGTTGCTTCCAGAGTAGTCTTAGCAAGCTCTTGAGGCAATCTGAACATGATTTTGAGGCCCAAGTAGATGACGTATGTGAACTGCTAGACTGAGCCGGGCTTCATTCATTCATTCACTAAACGAGGATCTTCCAAGCGTTTACCTAGTGCCAGACTCTGCGCTAGGCAGCAAGCAAATGCTGTGAACAAGGGCACAGTCCTTATTCTTCCGGGACTAAATCTCTTCTGAGAGAGCCACACAGGCCTTAAGAGCTTATCCACGATGAATGGCCATCTAAGTATCAAGGGAAGGTTCCTCTAAGGACACGGTCCTTCATATGAAATCAGTAGGATGGTGTGCAGTAGCCAGTAAGAGGGTACTTACGTGAGGGCTCTAATGTGGGAAGGGTCCATCTGAGGGACAGATGAGGACCAGTATGGCCAGGGGAGGTGGTGCTAGGGATGAGTGAAGGAGGCAAGGACCAAATCACTAGGCAGACCATATGAAGAACAGAGATTTAAGAGTCAGGAATGATAGAACGTAGGCACTATTGAACATAAAGGGGAAGGGGGAGATGCTGGTGTAGATTCCTGGGCTGTGAAGTTGAGTGGATTGTGGTGCTTTTCATGGGAAGAGGACATGGAGGAAAGCCCAATCTTTTGTTGGGGGAAGGATTATGGTGGGAGGGGGGTATTAGAAGGTCTTGAGTTTGGATCTGAATGCTTGTTTGAGATAGCACACACAAGTGGAGAATGTTGAGTTTGCAGTGACACAGACAGACCCGGGGCTCAGAGAGGTGGCCTGGGCTAGAGATGGACACTTAGAAGTCATCTCCCACAGGGAAAACCCCACCTTCGTCCACCTACCTCACAAAGTACAGACAGAGGAGAGGAGGGAGCCTAGGACTGAGTCTTGATGAACTTCAGCATTTAAAAGTTGATTAGAGCAGCAGACACAGAAGGCAGAGTGGCAGTGGAACAGCACCAACAACAAAAATTAGGAAGACAAAAAAGACCTTATGAGCAGGTAACCTGAGCTGTGTGCAGATATGGTAACTAGTTCCCTTGCCCTTGCTCCCTTTGAAGGTATTGACCCAAAGATTTTGCCTGTTCCCCCAATCCTAGGATAGGAGTTGTGAGAAGTCAGGGGCACAAGGCTGATGAAAATCGAGGGTGGGGAGGCTTGGGGGGGAGGAATGCACTCGAAGCCCTGACGCCTGAATGTATCCTGACAATGTTTTACGTAGGCACACTCCTCTGTCGGCACAGGATGCTTTAAAAGTCAAGGCCACTGCCAAAGACCCTGCCAGCTCTGATGGTTCACGGATTCAGCAGCTTTAGTAGGGCATGTGGGAAGAACCCACCAATGAGATCGACTCTTGTGAGACGCAAGATTCCATGCAGACATCTCGAAACATCGCCAGCCAAGAGAATACCTGCCTCTCGTCCAAAACTACCAGTCCAGCTCGAAAGAACAACAATCTGTGAGACTTCCTTGTTCACCAGGACTTCACACCAACACAGGAGCATGCCACCAAAAGTCACTGGGTACCACGGCAAAACTTTTTAACGAATTAAAATTAAAAACTTTTAAACGAATTAAAAATTTTAATGAATTACTAAAAAATTACAAAGTCGATCTGAACTACATTGAATGACATTTTAGGAGTAACCTCTCTTAAGAGCATGTTCCAAAGTTCTCCAACTTTTTCGAAGAATTATATCATACTTCAGACATTAAGTCAAAACACCTTCAACTCTTTTTTTTTCAACGTTTATTTATTTTTGGGACAGAGAGAGACAGAGCATGAACGGGGGAGGGGCAGAGAGAGAGGGAGACACAGAATCGGAAACAGGCTCCAGGCTCTGAGCCATCAGCCCAGAGCCCGACGCGGGGCTCGAACTCACGGATCGCGAGATCGTGACCTGGCTGAAGTCAGACGCTTAACCGACTGCGCCACCCAGGCGCCCCAAAACACCTTCAACTCTTTATATGTTGCAATATTCCCACTAGGTTTCAAAAAAAAAACCCCTATTTATTTTTTATTTTTTTAATATAATTTATTGTCAAGTTAGCTGACATACAGGGTATACAGTGTGCTCTTGGTTTTGGGGGTAGATTCCCATGATTCATCACTTATATACAAGACCCAGGGCTCATCCCAACCAATGTCCTCCTCAATGCAAAAACCTATTTCAATGCAAGCATGATTAAATGAACTCAAACTGATTATAGCATTACTGAAGTTGGACACCTACAGTGTAACAATTCAAACATAAATGTGTTTGTCTAATGGTGACCACCTTACTCCACTCCTTTTATTGTCCTCAGCAAGCGGTGGTAGCTGCTGGCATTTAATGGCCCTTTGAAAAAATCCCAATAGGGTTTTGCTATTCACTGGTCCCAGGCAGTAAATTCCCATACCTCAAAAAGAGACAGTAGTGAGGATGAAGGTGAGGCTTGTAGAAAAGAACGCTTGGGCAAGTGGAACCACGGCTGCCTCACTAAACTTAACGAGAGCTGTAGCACGTCACGCGAGAGCCAGAAGTTATTTATGGGAGAGAGGCTTTCCTACCTCAACAGACACAGTCTTTTATTCACATTCTATTTCTATACACATCTTAGAGGTCACAGAGTACAGCCAAGGATGCCACAGTGACTATACCTATAGAATATAATAAGCAACTTGTAACTGGGCCAAATTGAGTCTCCAACCTTCTACATGCAGCAGCGTGACTTTCAAGTCAAACTGAGCTCGACGTTGTTGCCGCGCGGCAACCATAGCAACCATTTCATTCTTTAGACTCCACAGGGCAATGTCTCCATGGGCAAAGAGAGGAGGAGAGCGGCTCTCCCAGGTGGCACCGTAATTATAGATGCACAGATGTAGAAAACACAGCAGGAGGGCAACTTAGAACATAAAAGCCCAGACTTTGGTCCACTACAATATGGGGGTGGAACGGGAGAGAGGGGGAGGACCAGACAACCCAACACAAGGGGCCCTCCAAATAGAAGCAGACCTTCTGCATGTGATACTGTTTAGGTTATCAAGAAATTATCCTTTCCCCACATTTCTTGTTGAAGTTTGCCTCCATTTGGGTTTCTGTGGCACCAGCACCATCTAAAAACTAGAGCCTAGTCATGTGTGTAATTCTTGCTTAGAATTAGGCAGAAATACATCTAATGGCCAATTCCTTCAATGTGCATTGCACTTCTAATATGTAGTACATCAGGCAGCTGGTGGGAATAGAAGTGACAAGGAACGTGGGCTCCATTCTCAGATCTGTTGCTTGTTAGATCATGTGGCAATTTACTTAAATATTCTGAAAGTCTGTTCTCCCATTGGTTAAGTGAGGAACTACTGCAGCTCATAGGGTAGTGTAAAATTAAACATTTAGACAGAATGCCTGGCATATATTAGGTTACCAGCAATAATTATCATTAAAATAAGGATAGTCCATGAGCTTACTTTATGCTCCAAAGACAAAAAAAACAACCTAAAATGATCACATTATAGATAAACGCAGATAAAGAAAAAGAGCACAATATGAAATATATAAATCCAACTTGATCTTTAAAAACGAAATAAATGAAGTCAGGCACACAGGTTCATAGGAACTGGCAATGTTCTGGATGTTCAACTGAGTGATAGGTACCCACATATTTAGTGAGCCTTAAGCTGTGCATGTATCTTCTATGGACTTCTATTGGCATGACATGTTTCACACACAAAAGTATCTCAAGTTAAAAAAAACCCCAGGGAATAAAGACATCACGATGTCTTATTATTTTTCTGTAGGGTAAAGTTTGAAATGAACATTTATGCATTTCTGTTTTTTCTTTTTTTTTTTAATTTTTTTAATTTTTTTTTTTTTTATTTTTGAGAGAGAGAGACAGAGAGACAGAGAGCAAGTGGGGAGGGGCAGAGAGAGAAGGAGACAGAATCTAAAGCAGGCTCCAGGCCCTGAGCTGTCAGCACAGAGCCCGACATGGGGCTTCAACTCACAAACTGTGAGATCATGACCTGAGCCGAAGTCAGGCGCTCAACTGACTGAGCCACCCAGGCGCCCCTCATTTCTGTATTTTCTAAGCTTTCTATATTAAGAAAAAAGAGTTTGTTATGACAATGCTGCACTGCAACAAGGGCTTCCAGGATTTTTCTTTTAAATAAAGTAAATTAACATTTGATGTTTTACTGAGAGCGTATGCTCTCCAGAACAAATTTGTGTAGCAGCTCTTCTTATTCCTATTTTACGTGTAACTTGGAAAGTTTAAGCAACTTGTCCCAGAGTTTATGTTAGGTTAGAAAGCGGATTAGTTTTTTGAATACTTTCAAGCTGTCTTACCTTGGAATTGTAGCCTTTCATTAAATGCTGGTGGGCACATGTGTATGTATATAGTGCCATGCTTTAAAAAACCTGCAGAGATAACTTGCTATGGGACGCAAAATTTAAAAGAGCTCAGAGAAGTTCATTTTCTGCACCACATCTCAGAACTCATGCAGGAAAGCAGAGGAATCTCTCCTCTTAAAGGAGCTGTTTTATTTTTGAATGAGTAAAAGAAGATCCAGATACAGGGCAACAATGCTTTTAAAGTGGTTAAAAAAGACATCTGCTCAGAAGTCCAGGAGTAGACCTTCTCTCTGATTCACAGACAGAGGGACAGGACTGAGGGCCCAGATGCTGGAGTTCCAGAAGCAACCTTCCTTGGCATACACATAAAAGACACAGACTTCATTAGAGCAGGATATTTGCTCCTAGTCCCTGAGATGGTGGGTTTTCTTTTTTATATTTATGCTTTTAAATTTAAATCCTGGTTAGTTAACATATAGTGTGATAGTAATTTCAGGAATAGAATTTAGTGATTCATCACTTACATATAACACCCAGTGCTCATAGCAACAAGTGCCCTTCTTAATGCCCATTGCCCGTTTAGCCCATCCCCCCACCCAACACCCCGCCCACAACCCTCAGTTTGTTCTCTGTATCTAAGAGTCTCTTATGTTTTGTCACCCTCCCTGTTTTTACATTATTTTTGCTTCCCTTATGTTCAACTGTTTTGTATCTTAAATTCTACACATGAGTGAAATCATAGGATATTTGTCTTTCTCTGACCGACCTTAGTACCCGAGATGGATTTTGACAGTGGGTAAGAAGAGATGGCTTCTTGTGTTAACACAGTAATGACAGCGCTATCTGTACGAGTGACAAATTAGAATCCAAATCCCTGGCAGGAGGTCAGAATTCAGAATTTTTTGGATGCCACACTAAGTAAAACCCATCATACCTCCCTACTCCTTTTTCTCCTTTAAATGAATCACTAATAGGGGCGCCTGGGTGGCGCAGTCGGTTGAGCGTCCGACTTCAGCCAGGTCACGATCTCGCGGTCCGTGAGTTCGAGCCCTGTGTCGGGCTCTGGGCTGATGGCTCGGAGCCTGAAGCCTGTTTCCGATTCTGTGTCTCCCTCTCTCTCTGCCCCTCCCCCGTTCATGCTCTGTCTCTCTCTGTCCCCAAAATAAATAAAAAACGTTGAAAAAAAATTTTTAAATGATTCGCTAATATATGAATAGCAAATCTGAGAGTTTGCCCAAAAGCCACACCTTCCACTTTTTCCACTATCCTCTGCTCATCCTCTTGCCTTCAGAGCATCTCACCCCACATCATGGCAACTCTCCTGTAGGAGAGTATGATCCAGGACCCCAGAGATCAGGCCACATCCAGGGTAACCTTCAGGAATTCACCAGCATTCTCTCTTTCACTGACTGTGGGTTATGGGCCTGGAATTTCAGATACCTATATCCCATGGGCTTGGGAGCCCAACCAACACCTAAATTGTGAGAATAAGAGCAGAATCAATTCTATCAATGGGTGCCATAAACTGAGTGCCCACCACGTTTAGGAACTATGCTTTCATTGTCCTTTCACCCTAATAACCCTATGAGAAGGCAGTCTCTCCACATCACACATGAGAAAACTGAGGCTTTGAAGATTAGTGACAGTCCAAGGTCACAGAACTGGGACGGAGAAGAGGTGGGATTCAAACGGACCCCCGCCCTTCACCACAGTTCATTCATAAAAGGTATCTGAGGTTTGGGACGAGGTGGCCTTGACTATTTCTGTGTGACATGATCCTGGAAGATCCTTGAGGCTTAGTTTCCTCACCTATAAAATGGAGATAATACCAACTGTCTCAAGTCCACAACATGGATGCATTCATTCAACCAAGAAAAAATAGGAAACCAAGAAAAGATATTCTGAAAAGGTTTGCACTACACAAATATATTGCAGTAAGAATGGAAACGTGTAGTGATTTGTTATCTAATCCAGCGTTCTGACAAACAAGTGGCCGAAGAGAAAATGCTGAGCATCTCTCTGTTCTGAATTCTAAGACATATGCCATGCATAATCAGAATATGTCCAGCAAGGACTAATAGTCCCTTTGATATGAGAGTTGGGAGGCTTGATGTTTCCTCATGCAGGAGTTCTACACTGTAAGATGGTGCAGGACTTAACAGTGCCTTGCTAAGTTTGGTCAGTCAGCCATACACTTAAGCTCTCATAAATACATGTTATAAAATATTCCAGAGTCCAGTCACCAAGACTCCAACCTGCAGCCCCTAGAAGTACCATAATGGGGCAGCTGGCACATCTGTTCACAGCCCGAAAGTTCTGATGTTCATCAGGGCCTCTTTTCCCTTGGGTGTGGGTATGATCAGTCACCCGTCCTCATCTTCTGGATTACAAATGTACCTCCAAAAACATTACATTCTGTATTTCAGTATACTTATCTCAAACAGCAACCACATTTGGGCCTTTGTGAGACCCATGCAATTCTTAGCATTATTCATCAACATTTTCATATACAGAGGAGAGTTGACTAATCAGAACTCTGAGCCAGTGCAAGGAGGGGGAGGCCAGCAGAGAACACAAAATGCCACACTTCTCATTTGAGAATGCCAAGTTCAAAGCAAAACAAATGCCTTTTTTCAATCTAGAGAACAAACGAAGGTTTAACGCTTAACAATGAATCTGGGTGAGACAAGGCAAAGTTTATTTTCGCTGAAATGAGTACTTATAAAGAGTGCAGAAATAATAAAAGAAAGTCCAGCATTATAGAAAAGAAAAACCATCTTTGAAGTAATACTTCAATTACCCATTACTTACAAAGTAACAAGTCTTGAGATCCCCAAAGGCTGAGTTGGAAGATAACCAGGGTTTTCAAGGAAGAGAGCAGTGCCCTCAACCTCTAAATCACAGATGACAGCACTATTGGCCCTTAACAGTTAACCCAAACAAACACAGGGTGGTTTCATCTTGCTTTCCAATCAATGTTATTAAAATGTAAGCCAGAAAAAAAAAAAATAAAATAAAAAAATAAAATAAAATAAAATAAAATGTAAGCCAGTATTTTCCTCAACCAAATCACTTTCTAAAATAGTGCACTCGCTTCTGTGTATGGAACACATGTCAATATCATTTGTAGCAAAGCAACCCTCCACATGATCCCCCCTTTAGGGTATTTACCTGTTTGCGTGATTACCTTCTCTTAAGTGCCAGTGGGACTTGTGATTTTCTTCTAACCAATATGGCAAAGGTAACAGACTGGTATCCCCATAATTACACTGACTTAGGTAAGACTCTGTCTTGCTATTACAAGCATCTGTGCTTGTCTTTCTCTTCCCACTTCCTAGCTCGGAATAAGCAAGCTGCCATGAATCCTGCATCCAACCCCAGGAAACTGAATGCTGCTAACAACCAATGAACAAGGAAGTAGATGCCTCCACAGGAGATTCCACCTCACTCACCACCTTTTCTTTCTTTCTTTCTTTCTTTTTTTTTTTTTTTTTCTTAAGTAGGTTTCATGCCCAGCGCAGGTCCCAACGCAGGGCTTGAACTCACCACCGTGAGATCAAGTCCTGATCTGAGATCAAGAGTCGGATGCTTAACTGAGCCACCCAGGTGCCCTGCCCCACTCACCATCTTGATGGCAGCCTCCGGTAGAGGATTCAGTTAAGCCATGGCCAGACTTCTGACCCACAGAAACCATTAGATGATAAATGTCTGCACTTCAAGCTGTTAAGTTTAGGTAATAGAAAATTAATACACCATCACAATAGTCATCCTTTGTAAAGGGAGTAATCAGTTCCTAATACATGGTTTTCAAGTTTGGATCTCTTAAAGGAAATGCTATACTCCTCCCGCGAGGCTGCTCCCCCTAAGAAGAGCCACCTGTTCACTGAGTCACACTCTGTGCTAAGTGTCCCCCACACGCTACTCGAGTTGCTTCCCAAGACAGTCCTAAGAGGACAGAGATGGTTAATACACCCACTTCATAAATGGGGAAATTGTAGGTCCAACACCAAAGGTCCCACAGCTACAACCAGGATCCCAACCCAGGACTATGTACCTGAGAAGTCCTTGCTCCTTCTCCAATTCCACGCAGCTTCTATTTGTTTCTGTTTTAGTAACGTATTTAATAGTGATTAAAGTAAACATTAAGGGCTTTTTACTAAACTACTTTTCTTTGTGTAACCACTGGGGAAGGACCCTTAAAGAAAAGTCATCATTAATACATTATAGTGATGGGTAACCTATTAAGTACCTAAGATCGCTCTCACTTCCAGACTGTGCTTTGTATTATAAAATAACTTTCCTGATTATGGAAGTGATATTGCCCTACTATAAAAACAGGAAATTTTGAAAAGTATCAAGAAGAACTGTAATTTTTGATCCAGTAATACATATAATTAACATTACGAAAATATATACATTTTTCTGAATACAACATATACTATAGATATGGTTTTCTATGATTCTAGTTCAGTTACATGATATTAGACTTCACAAACTTGATTTTTAATGACCAAATATCCATCATTTGTGTTTACCTCATTTAATTAGTCCCTTATTCCTCATCATGCAGGCTGCTTATAATTTCTCTTTTGTAAATGTGCAATAAGCATTCTTGTGAAAGAATGTGCTGAGTCACAAAAATATTGTGTTGCCAAACCATCCTCCCAAAGATTATATATTACTTTTAAAATTTTTTTTCATGTTTATTTATTTTTGAGACAGAGAGAGACAGAATGCAAGTGGGGGAGGGAAAGAGACAGAGAGAGAGAAACAGAGGATCTGAAGCAGTCTCCAGGCTCCGAGCTGTCAGCCCAGACCCCAATGCAGGGCTCAAACTCAAGAACCGTGAGATCATGACCTGAGTCAAAGTCAGACACTTAACTGACTGAGCCACTCAGGCACCCCAAGATTATAGATTATTTACACTCCCATGTAAGAGGTATGAATACCTGTTTCCCATCACTCTAACAGCAGCGATCAGGTTTTAATCCTTGTCAATTTGATAGGCAAAATGGGAAGCTTTCATAATGCCTTTAATGAGTTTGAATATGTTTCATAAGCTTTCTTTTTAAAAACATTAATTATGAATTAATGTAGGCAAAAAAGCTCTAACTGAATGTTCTTTTCTTATTTACTTATTTAAAAGAGACTCTATGTATTAAGGAGATTAATCTTTGTCTTACATGTTGCAATTTACCCTCAACTCTATCTTTTCCTAGTTGACACTCAGAATTTTTTAATGAAAATATTCTTTAAAAGTAACCTAATAAATATTAAGGTACACAACTAAACTCTACGGTAAGGACCCTTTGTAGTCTGACTTGAGCCAAAATAGAAGATTACAGCATTTGTCCTTCGGTGATGTTCAAATTTTCAGTTACCAGTCACCTCTTCCACATACAAGGCCACTGTCTTATCACAAAATTTAATGCAAAATTCCCAAATGTCATATACCGTACTAAGTGCTAAAGACACAGATGAAGGTAATAGGTTCAACCCTCAAGCTCCTCACAACCCCAAGAGACAGACTGTATGAGTGCCATGTCTGAGGTACTTGGCAAGTCTGGGCAAACTTTTCCTCTCCTGATGTTAAGGAATTACATAAGCTTTAAGAAACTTAAAGGGTGCATCTGGGTGGCTCAGTCCATCAAACATCGGACTCTTGAGATTTTGCCTTAAGTCACGATCTCAGGGTCAGGAGATGGAGCTCTGCACTGACAGTGTAAAGCCTACTTGGGATTCTTTCTCTCCCTCCCTCTCTGCCCCTCCCCCACTCTTTCGCTCAAAATAAATAAATAAACTTAAAGAAACAGACTGAATAAAATTTTAAAATTCAGTCTTCGTCTACGGAGATGCTAAAGGAAACCCACTTCACCCTCTGAAAGCTACATTCATGGGGGCTCATGACCACAGTCCTCAAAAGAGTGGTCTCCAGAAATTCTGCAGGCACAGGCAGCTATGTCCAAGCCACGTGTGGCCACCATTCTGTTCCTCACAAGGGCTGACAGAGTGCTGCTGATCTTCGGCAGCCACAGGTCTGTCCCGCCAGCTGCTGCATTCAGCTATGCTCAAATGACCAATGCAAAGGGACCTATGTTAATGGCAGAAGCAAAAAGAAAAGGGGATGTGCTGCTTCTCGGGGAGGTGGCTTATGTGGGACATTCCAAACGCCCTTCACATTCCCCAATGCTGCTCCTGCCTGCCAGTCTCTCGGAGTCCAGCAAATCCTCCACTCAGCCCTGCAGGATTCCAGGGAACCTGAGCAATTCTGTCTGTTCACCCATAGCCCGACACATCAAATGGATCCACCTGTTCTCCTTACAGACTTAGGCCCCTGGACACAGCTCACTACTAAACCATCAAAACAACTTCCTCCAGACCTCATACAAAATCATGAACGCCCAGAACAAGCCACTCATGCCCTAGGCTGGTGCCTTGGAGTCTAGGTCAGAGTGGTGTGGTGTAACAACTATTATTTTAATTATGGCTTCCACCCCTAGGACTTTCTTTAGATTTTTCCTAATTGCCCTTCCATGAGATTTTAATACCATAGCTATATTGTATATCTGTTTATGTACTGTGTGTACATACGTCCTTTATACATAAATTGGGGTGTTTTTTTTGGCCTCTCAAGAACCAATGTTTGCCCATCTTGCACATAATAAACCCATTGAGAAATGAGTAATGCAATAAAAAGGTGTAGAAACAGCTCTTCAGAAAAAGGAACTTTCTCATTTGGAGGGCGGGAAAAACCCATTCACACAGTATTCCTGGAATTTTTCCATCTGAGACTCTAAAGAGCCCCCAACTCACCTTTGCAAGTTACTTGTAAGATGGCAGGCTATGTAATTTGAAGTTATCCAAAGGCCTGCACATCTCCACAATCTCTACGATCATTTCCTAAATTTCTTGCAACAACTTTGTTTTTGATGGAGGAGCAGAGGGAGGTGAGAGCGTATGAGTGTTCTAATATGCGTGTGCACAGAAGAAAAGCAGGTGAGGTGACAAAAATCAGTACAAAAATACCCACCCCAAACTGTGGTCCTTTTATGCAATTATTCTTTCTCCACCTATTTCTCCGCCATATTTTCCCTTTTGTTTCATGTGTGTGTGTGTGTGTGTGTGTGTGTGTTTAGTGCCAGAATTAAGAGGTAACAGAATGGTAAAGGTCACACCTAATTGGGGGTTAACAGATATTCCTCAAGACAGTTATGATGCAGAGCTCATTGTTAAGCATTACTGAAATGCATCCAGGAAATGTATGCTCCAGAAGCAGAGGATCTTATCTTCCAGTATTGCCAGGTTTTTATAGTAAAGTCCATTTCAGCCTTGCAGAGCACAAATCCTCTATGATATAATATGATTGGACCCTTCTGCCAAGTAACTGTCTTTTATGTGAAAAGTGGACTTCAAATTTTGTTCTCTAATTGTTGTACACATTTCATAAAACTTTGCTCTAAAAATCTCAGAGGAAATGGGTCATTTGAAGAAAAAAAATTGGGTAAAATATACAGAGAATTTAGATCCTGGTAGGATCAACTATTCTCTCCTGTGACCAAAACCCATTTAATATGGGGTGGGGAAGTGTAGTTAACTAGGCCTTATGAGTAATAGCAGGAAAATCACAGTGCATTCGAACATTCACTAACTTCTACTTTGTACCAGGCACTATTGTGAGCATTTGTGATGCACCAGTTAACACAACAGGTGAAGATTCCTGCCTTTAAACAGCATACGTATGGGTGGGGCAATGTGGACAGGTCTGATGACGAACAATACTAGTAAGAGTAGCGGTAGTAATAAAAGATGTATTGGGTTTGAAATCAATTCAAGTCACAAACATTAACAGGCAGAATAGGGTCAGAGGTATGGGGAGGGCCAAGGCAGGGGTGTGAGGACAAGTTACAATTTTAAATAGGATGGTCGGGAGATATCTGAGCAGACTTCAAGGAGGTGAGATTTGACGTGGAGACACGCAGGGGTGAGGCCTCAAGGGAGAGCATTCTAGGGGGATCTGAGCAACACCAAGTAGGCAAGGGTGGCCAGAGTGGAGTGGGCAATGAAGGAGTTGAGACCAGAGCACTAATGGATAGGGTGCCTTGTGGACCACTGGGAGGACCTTGGCTCATAACCTGAGATGGGAGCCACTGTGGAGTTTGGGGAAGAGAAGTCACATGATTTGGACTTGTGAGTGAAAAGGCTAGTCCTGGCAGTGTGCTGGGAACACAGTATGGTAGGTGGGGGGACAAGCAAAGAGCCAGGGAAACCAGTTAAAGAGACCAAACTCCTGGCAGAAGCTACTAGCGAACAGAGGGTATAATTCATTTCATCGTGAACAAAGGCCAAATCTACTATTTGCTATCTTAGCATCCTGCAACCTGGCTGCAACGTCTGTTAACTACCACCCTATCACCACCCAAGCATTTTCCTGTAGGCGGCAATTTTCTCGCTAACAGCGTGACAACTGAGGTGATTTTGTTTTCAAATCCTTTTCTTGCAAAGGGACCCCACTTTCCTTACCTTTGAATCCCGATTGCCTGACACACAGGACTCAGTTCGGCTGAATCAAGAGGGCGCTCATTTTGTTGTTCCTGCCTAGATTATTTTAAGAACCTCCTTCTCTGTCCACAGTCGCCCTCCCCTCTCATCACCAAAACTGTCTGCTTCCTGCACTTTGCAACCCGAAATCCTTCAAACGTATCTCTGCACGCCAAGGTAACACCCAAACATCTTAGCCTAGTAGACGAGGCTCTCCAGAACTGGCTTCTAGCGTACCTTGGCATCTTCCCTGCTACTACTGATTCTGGAACAGGAAATCCGGGCTCCAACCTTTTGCCCAAATACCTTGTCCCTGCGTAGAGCTAATCTTTTCCTTGTGCTCCTCCCCCCTCTGCCCAACAGCTTAAAGAAATCCCATTCATCCCAAGGCAATATCCCAGTGCTACCCTTTCACTCAGTTTGTGACCTCTGCCACCAGTGTGATTGCTCCCCACCCTCTGGGGACAGGAGGCATGAGCCACTCCCAGGCTCACACTAAGGAGAGAGTAAGCCTGAACACACCCCACAGGTTCTTGCTGCCCTGGCCCACTTTACAGCCCGCCGACTTACCAACTCAGCAACTTTCCCCCAGTACATGCCGTATTTCCCAAGCCCTCGAAAGAACTATTGGGGCCAAAGGCATCTCAGAATTCTCTGAATCCTTTTGCACAGTCTCAACAGATTTACACAGTTGGTCGGTATTCATTGGCAATCTGCTCTTGTGAAGTTGTTACTAAGGTAATGAACAGTGCTGTCTCTCACTGCAGACGTTGGTGTGTGTGTGTGTGTGTGTGTGTGTGTGTGTGTGTGGTGAGGGGTGGCCACAGGAGTGGGGGAGAACGGCTGGTGAATAAGACAACAAGGACTGCCCAGTGCAGGAAGGGTAAGAAAAGTGTATCAGGGGTTAAGAAGAGGCAAAGAAGAATCACTATGTGTGCAGAGCTGTGGGAGGCCAAGAAGTGAAAACCAGGGTGAACTTCTGGAAGCTAAGGCCCAACTCAAATGTCCTCAGGGACATGTCAGACCTACTGATGCAAGAAGGAAGGGGACAGATATTTGAAGCAGAGGGGACAGCGTGTTGGAAGGCACACACACTTGGCAGAGAACCACAAGGAGCTCACTGTGAAGGAAGGAGGCAGTGCGAGAGCAGGAAAAGGATGGAACAATCAACGGGAATCATATTTACCAATGACGGAGGCTCAAGGGCATGTCAGGACACAAGGAGCAAAATGTCTCATGTCTTACCTTACATAAAGGTAAGACACCTTGTCAGACACCACACGCTTATCTTCTCAAATAGACGAAAGGCACTATAAGCCTGTAACGCTGTTACCAACTCTATTCCAGCACAACTCACAGAACATCTATTAAATTGTTTCGATTTTGTTCACAAAGGAAGTAGGAGAAAAAAAATCCATTTTCCCAGCCTCTCCCATTATACCCCATATAACTAGAATTATCAAGATCTGGCAAAACAGTAAAAGACACACATCCATTGCCGGCCATTCGGAAAAGCAGCAGGCAACAACATGGGTCTCCTGGTGTCTATACAAATAGGACCTAAAACTCACCAAGGACAATGTACGAGAAAGAAAGCAAACTTTGTGGAAGCAGAGGAAGCGAGGCCATTTTTTTTTTCAACGTTTATTTATTTTTGGGACAGAGAGAGACAGAGCATGAACGGGGGAGGGGCAGAGAGAGAGGGAGACACAGAATCGGAAACAGGCTCCAGGCTCTGAGCCATCAGCCCAGAGCCCGACGCGGGGCTCGAACTCCCGGACCGCGAGATCGTGACCTGGCTGAAGTCGGACGCTTAACCGACTGCGCCACCCAGGCGCCCCTACGAGGCCATTTTAAAAGCACATACTACTCACATCACACTCACCGCTACTAGATAGACATGTGATAATGCCATTAAAATTGTGATGAACGCAAGGTCTAAAATACAAGATAAAAATCTCAAATGCTACTACAGTCCTTTTACTGAACTTTCCTTTCAGGGGTGCTAAGGAATATCTTTTTTTTTTCTTTTCTCTTTTTTTTTTAATTTTCTTCTTTTTTTCTTATTTATTTTTTAAATTTATATCCAAGTTAGTTAGCATATAGTGCAACAAAGATTTCTGGAGTAGATTCCTTAATGCCCTTTCCGCATTTAGCCCATTCCCCCTCCCACAACCCCTAAGCTCACATATTCAAAGCAAAATGCTCAAGGCAGTTCAGCCCTTTGGTCCTGAAGCCTTCTGAATGTAATTCGTGCATCTTAAATGTATTCTGCCACGCAGATTCAATACCATTTTAAAAATGAAATGGCCATGTTTCAAAGTCACAAGAGGAATAAAGTGGTATTCAAAAGGAAGATTTTGAAAGGACCTAAAACATACAGAATTCTTGTTGGCTATTATAACAATAACAACAAAATTGCTTTCATCTTATAGGCTCTATTATGCTTTAGGCCATATTTTTGTACATGAGTGGTACTGTGAGGTCTTATTCGGTTATTACTGAATCTTTCATTCTCTCCAAGTATACCTCACCCCTTACAAATCCCAATGCTCTCTAAAAGCACTCCAAACGCAGGACATTCAATCCTACTGCATTTTATTTTTACATTTAAAAGACTATTTGATAAATGCTTTAACATAGCTCACAGGTGAATAAAGGAATAGTTGAAAAGAAAATTGGCCTTCAGGGTGATGGCAGCTTCTTAATTCAGGAATTAAGTCCAAAGTTATCTCTCCTCCCCCAAATTGCTAACAATCCCATAACGGTAAAATTCCTGAGAATATTTTTTTATTGCTGTTAGATATAAAAACTTCTATAGTGGACCAGAGTTGCCTAAATCAGTCATCTACAGTCTTGTTATGTGTTTAAAAAAGAGATATAAGGGGCAGCTGGGTGGTTTAGTTGGTTAAGCGTTGGACTCTTGATTTTAGCTCAGGTCATGATCTCAGGGTTCCTGAGTTCCTACCCCACATCAGGGGCTGGGCTGCCAGTACAGAGTCTGCTTGGGATTCTCTTCTCCCTCTACCTCTCTGCCCCTCCCCCAGTCTCTAAATAAATAAACTTTAAAAAAAAAAAAGAGAGAGAGAGAGATGCAGAGAAAGGATTTTTCTTTAATACTTGCAACATAAAATCTATTTTCTTCCCAGGATTTCTGCAAGAATGAGAATGGGTACAAGGCAATTTACGTTTCAGTGAACAATACTGCTTAAGGCGAAGTGTTATTTCCAACTAGCACACTTAAGTTTGAGGCATATATTTGAACTAGGATGGGAGATTGCCAACGGAGCTCTCTCCACACATATGGGAAGAGCTAAGAAATCTCCTTGCAGCCAGGTTAACAAAGTCTGATTTTGAAGTGACTCATCTTGAAGGTGGGTGGTGACGTGCGGAGTGTGTGGATGTGAGGAGTTTACGAGGACTGCGTGTGTGAATGGGAGTGGGGGTGATAAGTAAGAAAGGGGAGTCAGAAATAATCCTCATGAAGATAATAGCTTAATGCAACCTCTAATGGGCTCAACCCTTTCTTTTCAGAATACTTAACAGGCAAAGATGCTTTCCTACAAAAAGTTACTTCATGACGTGACAAGTGGCAGAAAACAGAAGAGCGACGTCTACAAGTCAAAAACCACGTGGTTGAAACCAGGGAACACAGAAACAGGAGCCACTTCCTGCAAGGACTGTGGGTTCTGTTTGGAATGAAGGAGACTTTCTGCTCCCACCAGGTGTACCTTCTCCAGAACATCCTATCGACAGGTCCAACTGGTAAAATGAGGGGTTTTTGTTTGTTTTTTTGCAAGTTGGCCCCTACAAGGGGGTAGGGGGAAGCGAAGTTCTGTCAGGCCCAAGCTGAAGAAGTATTTAGGACACAGTTGAAGAGCTAGGATGGGAGCTTGACCTCACACAACTGGAGGTCTTTTTCAGTCTTCTGTCCATTTTCTTCCCGTCATGGGACCTTAAAAGATTACAGAACCTCTTATCACTGGTTTCCTGACTGAAGTGGGGAGCAATGCCTACATCACAGGACTGCTATGGAACTGGCTGTAACAAGAGACATAAAAACCTAGCTGGTGCCTGGCCTTTCAAGGTATGTGGTATTTATTAGCTTTATCTGTCCATTCCCAAACCCACACACAAGGAGAAGGTGGAAGCAAAGACTTTTGCCTCTGATTTTGAAGCTAACAGATGGATAATCTGCCTAAGACAGGCTGTGGATTAGTCTGGCGTTACAGGGAAAGGGCAAACATACGACCCCTTCCTCTAAGGCCACATGTACCTTGTACCTTTATGCTTCCCTTAATGAAACAACCTTATCACACTGTTCGCAAAGATGACTTCTACCAACAGGATAGATTCTAGAAAGGTGAATTATTGAATCTCAGTTTCTCTTCCCCTTCCTTACACTGGGATATGTTCAGGCCAGAAGAATTTTATTTCAGAAAGCTGACCTTTAGTTATTTAGAACCAAAGAATCTTCTGTAGGGCGATTATTAAGTTAAATTCTACCCTCCGACTTTAGACCGAAGTTAAAATATAGGTGTTTATTATAGATTGCTTTGTTCCCTGAGTTTATTAATTGGGAATTCTTAAAGAGCACAGTCTATAGAAGAGTAAAGGTTTGACCTTAACTATGATTAATAGACACAAGAAGCAAGTGTCATGAATAATTTGATGCTGAATACTACACTAATTACTCACTAACAACAATTTCTCATTCCTCTCACCTCACATTTATAATAATTTAAGTGGGGATTAGCAAGTAATAAGCACTGGACACCCAGTCCCCAAGGAAACTGTGTGCAAACTGCTAAAACAGCTTCTATATCCACTATTACTTCTAGTCCCACAAGCATCTGATGACGTGCGAATTATTCCTTCATTAGGAGAACACTGAGAAGAGGTTCATAATCATTCAAGGTCACATGGCTAGAGAAAGGTAACCCACAGAAGGGAGGTCAGGTTTGTGCCTTGTTGCAACTCCACAGAGCCCAGAACTCCTTTCTAGCTTGGGCCTAATATAGCTTCTTCCCCCATCCCAACTCAGGACTTCTCAGGATGGGTCCATCATTTTGAATTCTGAAAGCACTGGACACCTGTGTTTTCTAAATCACTGTTTCAGTTCAGCTTTGGGCTTTCTGTTCTTGAGGGGAGGTATTACCCACCCCCCACCTTCACCAGGACAGACAGGAGAACACAATGTCTAGCAAACATGCCCTGTGACCTCAGTCCACGCGCTTCCCATTCTGTGCCCACATACATGGCGAACAATCCTGAAATGACAGCTAGAAGCCAAGAAATTTAATTCCTTAAAAAAAAAAAAAGAGGGAACTATGAGTACCTAAGCTTACTGTGACCACATCACTCAAGTTCCCTCCTGTGTAGATGGCTGCCTTTCTTGTTTTCCTTACAGGATACTTAGGATTGCAGTTGTGGCCCACCCAGATTGTCCAGGAAACTCTCCCATGTCAAGATCCTTAATCACATCTGTGGAGACTTTCTTTCTGAATAAGTTAACATTTATAAGTTCCAGGATTTTGGACCTAATATCTTTAGAAGCCATTCCTCAGTCAACTGCATACTCATATGATCATTTAGAACTGTTAATCAAAAAAAAATTTTTTTTAACAGTTAAAAGTCAAATTCACCTAACAGATACACAGTGCAACTTAAGAACTGATTGTAAACTTATTCTCATCACTGACCCACATTTTCCCCAAATTCTTCCTTTACCTTCCCAATACCTCTAGGGGCAAATTTTATGCTTACTTTATAGATCAGCCACCAAGCAAAGGTGAACACCCAGGAATAGCAGAAGACAACTCTTATGTCTGTACATCCAGCTGACTGTTATTTCAATCGACCTATTTGATATCAGGAGGCTGGATTGGTAATACTTTAACAGAGAACAAAATTAGGCATATAAACCAATGGTGGGGAAGTGATCTCTCTTTTAATAACATAAAATAATTCAAGAATCAGTTGTATTACCTCGCAAGGTTCTCTTAGGAATAAATGAACCATAAGGCTTCTTACAACCCCCAATTATTACAAATAACCAGACTTTGTCTTTCCTTTATAAGGAAGCCAGCTGTAAGGAAGACTATGCATGTCAGTGGGTTACTAATGAGTATCTTACAGGCTAGCAGATATCCTCTGTACTTAAACCTTACAATTATTGACTTTTAAACCACCAACTAGTAGTTTGATTTCAGAAACACATAGTTTTCAATGAAAGCTTACTATTCTTGTTCGTCTTCTGACTAGTTTAGGTCTCCCTGCCATATGCGAACTTAGCACCCTCAACCTTCCCATCAATGAAATAACCTGGTCAATTGTTTATTTCGAGAGCCACAAGTGTGGGCCACCTGTGTTGTTTACAGCAAAGCCCCAACATCCGGCCCGGGGCAAGGTGGCACAGCCAGGTTGAGGCAGTACTCTAGATTTTAGATGAGCATGATGCTACTCAGAATAATGACCATACTTCGTAGCCAAAATAGCTTCTGCATGTCCAGCCATCACAGGTACATACTACTGTATCTGCATAATGTCCATTATTCTAAAAATGTCCTCCTCACCTGATCCATTTTAAGCTGCTTCTTGATCTCTTGGCTTACCTTAACAAAATTACAGAGAAGGAGATCAGGATTTTTGCCCAATTTCCCCTTTGGCTGGTCTGCAATCTCCTATCAAGTACTGCTTAAGAACATGAGATTATTTTGACACGACAGAAAGAAAAGACCTCGCCCTCCACTCTCCAACCCCATCACAGGAAGGTGCACCCAGCTGCCCTAGAACTCCACGTGCCCCCTCCCCCACCCCCCTCCACCAGGGCTGGGGTTGCGATGGCCAAGTGGGAGGACAGAAACTGCCACACGAAGGAGCCTAACCCTTCTACTCCTTCAGCAGCCAGTTTACAACATCCTCAATTTCAGATTTACATACCCATATCTAAGCCAACAACCACCTCAATAAAGGATATTAAAAAGCAATACTTTTGTCTTAGAGTGATACAAACTCTCAGCCTTCAAGATGACAATACTAAATACCAATGCACACACACACACATCACACGGAGAAAAAATAGCACTACTGTGTTCACAGAGCCGAGAACTGCATTTGGCATGGAGAAGCACTCAGTTAAGATAAATGCTAGTAACTAAAAAAATTAAACATCTTATATTCCAGCGAGTTTAGAGGTTAAATGATTACCAACCTAACAGGTGCAAAATTGTGCTTGGGACAGGTATGAGACGGAAAAGTAATCAAGAGTGGCAACAGGGGCAAAATAGTGTATTATTCTGGAGACAGTTTAAATTCAGTCATCTTTTATACAACATTCAAATCTGTCACCACCTTCCTTTAAATGGTTGTCACTTTTGAGCGTGTGATATCACTCAATCTAAGAGAATGTCTGTTTTTTTTTTTTTAATTGAATTGTAATACTCTTTTGTGCTGCCAAGACCAATAATACATCAAAATTCCAGATAGTTGGCAAAGGATCCAGGAAAATATTTAGGAAACTTCTCCCTAATTAATTGATAGGTGTTCAGTAATACTTAGTCAAAGACAAACAGAAGCATCTAATATGCTCATAGTTGTGCCAGAGGGGCTGAAACTGACGAAATTTGTATTTCAGGGGGAAATATGAGTTGATTTCAATGTAAAGCAGTATATTAATGTAAGACTGAATTATAACTAAAATTAGAAGCTAATCTTCTATGGATAAAATCATACTGGGGGGAAGAGGGAAACAAACTGGGCAAAATTTTAAATCACTGTCTTGCAGATCAATCTAAACTGATACTATTCTTGTACAGGTTGTAACCAATTAAGATTTATTTTTTTCAGGAGTGCCTGGGTGGCTCAGTCGGTTAAGTGTCTGACTCTTGGTTTTGGCTCAGGTCAAGATCTTGCGGTTTCATGTGTTGAAGCCCCATGTCAGGCTCTACGCTGGCAACACGGAGCCTATTTGGGATTCTCTCTCTCTCCCTCTTTCTCTGCCCTTCTTCCACTTGCACTGTCTCTGTCTCTCTCAAAATAAATAAACTTAAATATTTTATTTTTTTCAAAAGATGGCTAGAGCAAGGAAACTCCAACACGTGGAATAAAAGATGCTCAAGTCATTAGTAACAAAAATGATGGCTAAAATTACCATGAAAAGCTATTCAAGCCACCAATCTTTTAGTCCTTTTCAACTCTTTCCAGGAAGATTCAGCTTATGTTTACACCAAAGCTATTCTTCCTCCACATTTTAAATGCAGTCAAGCATATTGGTCTTTGCATTAGCATGCTTTCTCAATTTCTCCAAAGTTACCATAGCGACTCTAGATAATTTGGCCTTGGTAGGGTTTTTTTTACAAGGAGAAAAAGGTGAATCTAAACATCAAGGACTAAGTGTTCAACAAAAACATTATGCTACCAAATATTAAAACAGTAAAAGTATGTTTCCTGCGGAAGTCACTGAAAATCTGTGAGAAACTCAAAATTAAGACTCAAGGTTAAAATGTACTTGAAGTATGTCAAGTATCTAAAACACAGAAAAGATCAACTCCCACTCCCTTCCAGAAGCAAAAGAGACCAGGCTGTGCCTGACAGCATCCACCTGTTTTCTCACTGGAGCCTCGCCCAGGGCACAAAGCACATGAAGCACCAGTTAGGGAGGATCAGGAGACACTATATGCCCAGCCTGCTCTTATGCCCAGATTGGACCTTTTTCCTACGACCACATGGATTTTTGACTCCCAATGGGTGCCTGTATTACACAGAAAGTCATTTCTATAAAAATGCCAAACAGTAGGACTTTAAGAACACCCACGCAAATGCAAAACGAGGTAGTTTTCACTAAAACAAAACGAAACAAGGAAAACTCAGATTTGTTTATTCCCTATTGCAGTTAAAAGGTAGCAAAGAAAAATTCTTTCCTTACCACACGTCCATCAGAACCTACCGCTAATGTAACAGTATTTCAAAGCTATTGCAAACAGTGTTTTGCTGTACATGTCTCTGTGCTATTTAATCAATCTTGACATATCAAAAGATTCAGAACATTCCACACGAAGATAGTTACAGAGGAAGCATGATCATCCAGAGAACTGGATTCTGCTCTGAGCTCTGAAAATCAGTTGTCTTGCTTCTGCCCATTAGCAACCCTAACCTTGCAATGCTAAAAGGAAAGCAGAGATGGAGAAAACACTTTAAAGAATTAAAAACACTTGATGAGCCTGATGCATTGAGCCACTGCTTCACAAGGTGGAGAGGAGAGCTCACTCCATATTCTGATGTCTACCAGCGAGACTGGGGAACAACCCAGAAAGAAATGAGAATGCAGCACTCAGGTTTGGGAAGGGGAACATCTAGAAGATGGACAGAAGCCAGTTGGCATTCTAGACACTCCTCCCCATCTGACAGGGTTTCTAGAGCCACCTGTCACAACCTGCCCCTCCCACATCTGTCATGACAGCTGGACTAGATTATTCCTATAAACCAAAGATGATGTTGGCACTTGGGCGAAGCACCCCCATAAGCCTTTATAGCACATAAAATTACATGCTGTATTTTGGGTTCTTTGAAGTTTCAGTTTGCTCTTTTGGGCTTAACTTAAATTTAGGTTTTAAATCAGGGCCCATCCAATGGACCATCTGGGGCCCACGCTGGAAGTCACTTTAGCGACCACACCTTTTAAAAGAACCTGCTGGAAAACATGTCCTGCAGAGCAACAGAAGAAACTATCATCAATGATAGTCTCTACCCTCAAAAAACTTGCACTCCTCATATCCCAAAGTCAGGCAGGCCTCTCCCTGATACCCACACTGCAGCCCCCTACTAATATAATAATTGTAGAAGGTTTCACAGAAGGAAGGAAAAGCTTTGATTTTTGCCCATTCTGTGGCAACTCCTCGCAGGCCTTGGAGCAGCTAAGGAGTTGTCTATCAGGAGTCCTCCACCCAAACTCTCAGCTGTGCCTGACTGGTTGGGTGGGGGCAGGGGTAGAGAGAAGAGGCGTCGGGTTGAGCCTAAGGGGACACAAGCAAGAATGGAACTTGAGGAGAACAAGTGTACTCTCAACTTGTAAGGTATCAGGGTTGCTGAGGTGAGCCCAAATGAGCTTGATTTCAGGTTTATTTCAGAAAACGTGCTGTCCTGTAGTGCTGTCTGCACCTGCCTCAAAGAAATCCAATTTGCCTGCTGCCCAAGTCACCTCTAACAGTCAGGGACTGACTTCCAGGCCTGCTCAAGGTGAGAGGACAAAGGGTGGTTTTTAACCACCCTATTTTTCTGCCTACAAGAGATGGTGACCTATTCAGTAAGAGTTACATTGACAAGCTGGATTTTCTATGCCAACATTGGTCAAAGTTTTTCCTCAATGGATGCTCTACCATGGAAAGGTATCATTAATCCATGTGTGTGTTTCCCGGTTTAAAAAAGCAATTTCCTAGTCTCCTCATGCTATGAAAGAGGGGCCTGTATCTGGTACTGAATATACTGTTTACAGAAAGAAGATTCCCCTTCTGGGTTGTTCTGACGTGCTCATTCTTCCCTGTGTAAACCTACTCCACCTGTATTTCTGCTATACAGGAAGTAAATGTGCAAACAGAATCAATAAAAAGCAGCTGAAGGCACACATTCTTTGACTCTAATTAAGGTGGGATGCCTGATTCACAGCTGTTCCGACCACTGAAAATGTTTTTCTAATCAACAGTGGAGTTTAAGAGGCATTTTATCTCATGTTTCAACTTTTTATAACATACACCAGTGTACTACTCAACTCTCAGCCTGCTTATCACAAGGTAACGTTAAGGAGGGAGGTGTGAAAGGTATTCCTGGACATGTCTAATAACTAAGAAGGCTGAGACACTGACATTGTGCTTTGCTCAAGGTCACTCAAATAGTAACGCAGCCAGAACTAGGGAAAAGAAATCAACTATAGTTCGTTCGCTAAGAACAACAAAATCAGCATGTCGCCTCTGCACCTGACTTTCAGTCAAGGCCAAATCAGAACATTGAATCTGCTAATTTTATTTAGATAATGCTTCTCTGATAACAAAGAAGCTGTATTTTCTATTGTTTCTGCAGCTTTACACAAGGGACTGTCCTATGAATAAAATTTAGAGAATGTCTGCCTAGGTAGAAAAAGCATCCTTCTTGGCCTTTATAAAACAGTAGACACTTTTGTTTTTAGTCCCGGGAATTAAAATGTCGATATTGGGCCAACTTCCTTCCCATGTCTGCACTATCCACCTCCTCTCTTTCCATCATCACCTTTGTAAAAATCAAGCATTGTAGATACGTCTTAATTTAACTCCATTATGCCTCAAGATAAGATGGCCAATTTTGTCATAGTCCATCATTAATTAGACCTTTATTAAGGAAGAGAAAAAGGTAAAAGCGACGTGGATTTGACGACATGCATTTGGCTGCTGGTCGGTAGGTGACTTCCTGATCACCACCTTATCAGCGTCCATTTTGGTTGCTGAACTGCATGAGTGAAGCGAGAAACCATCAGAGGCAGAGGATGAACTGGCTGTAATCCCCAGCCCTCCAACACCACCTCTTCTGCAAAGACGCAGGGGTATCATCCACTCACCCCTGAACACAGTGAAGTAGAAAAGGGGAAGGCACTGCCTATCACTTACTATTTCCTTAAGAATCTTGGCGAGTTCATTTCTGTTCTAAATGTGAATGTGGGCTGGAAATTAAGAGAGAAGAAAAACTCAAGTTCACCTCACTGGTGAATTCTCCATTTCTCTTCTCTTAAAGGTTTACTTTGCTTCCAATGTACACAACACACATCTATCTCTGTGCCTTTTCTCATGTTTGCTTGGCATGGTCAGAGGTTCCTGAGAGGCCCCCGCATAGACTAAAGCATCAAGCATGTAGGGCCTGTGATGACCTATGTGGTCACCCCTAGCCCCTTGGCTATTAAACACTTCAAGCGCAGCTAATCTGAATTGAGTTGTGCTGGAGGTGAAAAGACAGTATCACATCTCAATAGTTTTATACAATGATTATATATTGAAAGGATATTTTAAAGGATATACTTGAGTAAATAGAATTTATTAAAATTACCTGCAATTGTTTCTGTTGATTTGTTCATGTGGCTACTAGAAACCAGGTCACTCCTGCGTGACCCCCTCCCCCCATCCCCAACCGAGCCTACTTTCCCTTTGTTCTGTCTATATCCAGCCTGGGAGGCATAACAGGAACAAGAAAATAATATGCCATCTACCGTTTTTGTGCGTTTCTCAAAAGACACACACACACACACACACACACACAGGTCTATATCACATAAATGAATTTATTTTTGTCTGACTTCGCCACTGGACTTCTGTGCATCTGCATTTATCATTTAAGTCTGCTGAACCTTTGCTAATCCATCCTTAAATATATCTTATTGATATATGTTAGACCGTAGGCAGTTCTGATCCACAAAAAGCCTATTTCAACTTATTGTGCAAAATGCATCATCAGGGGTGGGCAGTTCTATCTACATAGAGGTCCTTTAGAATTCCTATCCCATTAGGCCATAGACACAGAGCAGCCACACTAAAATGAAAAGATGGGGCACCTGGGTGGCTCAGTCAGTTAAGCGTCTGACTTCAGATCAGGTCATGATCTTGGGGTTTGTGAGTTTGAGCCCTCCGCCAGTGTGGAGCCTGCTTGGGATTCTCTTTCTCTCCCTCTCTGCCCCTCCCCCACTTGCATTCTCTCAAAATAAATACTTTAAAAAATTTTTTTAAAAAATAGAAAAGTGAACAGCACCCAGTCCTACACTATCCAAAACTGTGAGAGGCATGACACGGGTACCACTGAATATCGTGGGTAACAGAATATATATGGAATGTGAGCACTACCATTTTGGGACCACCATTTCCACAATAAAATGTCAAAGCAGTTGGCTGATCTGTGTCCCCCAAAGTGACCCACACAATTCAGAAGTGAAAATCACCCGTGATCAGCAAGAACTATTGAATGGAGAGAACTGGTGCCCCTCACAGGGTCCCTCTAGGCCATACTGGACAAGAAACTGCAGGCAGGACTTTGGAGATCACTGCACTTGCTCAGCCAAAACAACCCACACGCATTCTGTGCCAGGTTGTGTGTGAGTCACTGGAGGTACTGAGAGAAGAAGGTCTACTTTGAGGAGCTCCTTGATAGCTAGGAAAGGCCAACATGTACTAAGAATTATCATAAACTGTAGTAAGTGCAGTGGGAAAAGGACAAAGAGGTAATGATTAACCACAGAAAGTCATCATAAGGGTAAGACAATTGCGGCCCTTTGTGTGAGGTACACACACAAGGATGTACAGTTCGGTCCTGTAGGTGGTGTAGAGCCAGTAAAGATTTTAAGTACGAAAGCCTTGATTAAACATGACTTTCTGGCTTCTTCCTGATTATACAATAAGCTCTCATTATGATCAACAAAAGCAAATGAATATTCTTCATCCACAGGATGCCCAGGGAACAGCGCCTAGTATTACCGCAGAGGCTTAAGATAGCAGATGCATGCCTGTTCAGCAGCAGGCTGAACCCTGCATCCGTCATGAATCAATGGGTCACGACCAGCATTTTCGGAGAAAATGAATTAGGACAGAGCAGTAAATGTCAGGGCGTGCTTTGTGAATCTTTGTTGTTTAGTTAGACACACATGCACACATCATCACACGGCTAGGTGGGGGCATGATATAAGCCTGTTTTACTCTGGGTCACAAGATTTTAAAGTTACTCGCTTCAAGTGTATGTCACAGTAACAAATTAGTAATGAAGTAGTAACTTAAGATCTCTAATGAGCCTGCCCATTGTCAAATCAATCTAACCTTGTTTTTGCAGTGGTTTTAGTCTCCTATGAAGGTCTGAAACAAGGGCTGACCCTTAAGCACACTTTTGGATACATTCACCTGTCTCACTGAGTCCTACTGAGCAGTCTTCCCACACAGACCCTCAATCTACTAATTTCTTTTTAAGTTTTTTTTTAAAGTTTATTTATTTTTGATAGAGAGAGACAGAGAGAGAGAGAGACAGAGAGAGAGAGAGAGAGAGAGAGAGAGAGAGAGAGAGAGAGAGAGAGCATGAGTGGGGGAGGGGCAGAGAGAGAGACACACAGAATCCGAAGCAGGTTCCAGGCTCCAAGCTGTCAGCACAGAACCTAACGTGGAGCTTGAACTCACAAACTGAGAGATCATGACCTGGGCCGAAGTCAGGACACTTAACCCACTGAGCCACCCAGACGCCCCTCTACTAATTCCTTCTGATGTGCCTCTGGAACTCTTGACCTGTTTTAAAAATGTAATACTCTTATATGCTCAACTTTTTGTTTACACTTTCCCCACCTGCTTGTCTTAATGGTATTCTGACTTTTCCTTTGTGATACTACTTCCCACAAACCAGGGCTGCTTGCTTCCCAAATTTCCTTAACTCAGAGAACCAGGGAAGAAAGGGTTATTTATCACCATTACAGCTGAACTGACTTTTGCCCAGGCCAGGCCTTAACACCTCTATTCCAAGACCTCTGCCTCCACCTCACGTCTGTTTCACTTCCTAACCTCATCACTCATCTCCTGACCTCCAAGATTTTTTCTTGCCACAATCACTGTGTTCCTCCCATGCTCATCTCTGCTTGGCGGCTTCAAGAAGGTGGGGGCCCTTGGGAAAACCCAAAGCACAGCTGGAAGACTCCCTCCTTCATCGAAAGGTTTCTCCTCCATTCCACTTGAGCTACACAAAGGCCCCACCTTGGACCTGAACTATCCGGAAATACTTCACCTTTAATATCTAGGCTTCCAAATCTCTAGAGCTTTTCATTTACCCACTTCTCCACTTGTCATTCTTACAAGTCTTCCCCTTCATCCATATCATAATAGGCAGTTCTTGACTCTTCCTGTACCCACTTCATCCTGGCTTCATAAGCTTCCTTACCAAGATGGGACCTCAAGGCCATCCAATGTCAACGATGCTCACCCAGCGGTTCCTGTTCCTTTGACTTTCTCAGAGCCAACATGCCAATCCCTGAACCCAGTTGCCCCACTCATGTCCTCTCATTTTGTTGGCAAAATTCACATGAACATGCTGACTGGCCCCATGAGAAAAACTCAAGAGCCAACCAAAGTTCTAAAAATTGCCCAGGCTTTGTACCCAACCCTGGCTGATGCACTATCACTTTTTCTACAGAAGCTGTTTTCATTCCTCCGTCACTCTCACAACAGCACAGGACACCCTCAATACTCTTCCTCTCCCACTCTGGTCACACAGCAAGGGGTATCTGTGTTCATCTTAGCTGGAATGGGAAAGCAAGAGGTGTTGAGATACATGCTGGTCTCTTCTCTCTTGAGAGAGTGATTCTCAAACTTCACTGAGCATAAACATTTACCTGAGCCATTTGTGAAAATGCAGACGCCAGAGCTCCACTTCCTAGAGATGGACTTTTAGGGTCTGGAGTGAACCTGAGAAGCCTGTATTTGCACAAGTGCCCCTGTGAACCCGATGCAGTAGGTAACTGAATCTGAGCATCACTGTCCAAAGTCACTTTCTCACTTAGATGATGTAGCTGCCTCAGCTTTTGCCCTGTGAAATCCTTGAGCAAGGAACTTCTGTATTATATATTATTTGAAAGGGAAAAAAGTCAAGGACCATCTGAGCCAATCGAGACTAAATGAGGAGAGTATGGAAATAACTAGAACTCAATTCGTGAATTCCTGTTCTAGCACCTAAACAGGTTCAAGTTTCACAGGAAAAATATAAGATAAATGACAAAAAAGTATGCTATGAATTCATTACATAGCTAAGAGAGAACTTGAACTGAATTTGTTAAACAGCCTAAATTAAATATATTTATTATTGTGTATTTTCACCATTGAGCCTTCTACTAATGCTTTTTCTAATCAACAGGACTTGGAATCATGGGACAAAAGAGCAGTTGTCAAACAGCCAGGAGACTTTATCCTAATCCCAAATCTCCCAGTAACTCCATCATGGGTTGGTGAATTGATGAAATTCTCTGACACTCAATGTCCCCATATACATATGGAGATTTGCACTCAGCTAGAGGATAACAAAACTGTTCAGACCAAAAAAAGCAATGGCAGACTATTCTACATTCTACAAATGAAAGATATGGAAAAAATCACTGTAGAACTTTCTACAATTGTTTTCCCCCACCAGCCCTCCTTAGAATTCCCCTAAGGCCTCAAATAATGACACTGTTTTATGAATTATAAGCAGCACAGCATGAGGCAGCATCTGGTGGGGAGGTTCCTACAGGAAGGAAGAGACCTCAGCGGTATTTGCTATTTGTACCCTTTTGATGTTTCAACCACAAGGCACAGCATTCTTTCAAGCCAGTTTTAGTTGTGGCAGAACCCAAAAGGCAACTGATAGGTTGAATGTAGAATCCAGACCCAACCAAGAACAAAGGTGCACCAAAAGGAAATAAAGTCTACGTCACTGAAAAGTGCAAATTCCTACTAAAACTTCAAGAAGGCTACTAGAAAACAGACAGACAAGAGACAAGAAAGGGAGGGTGAATACAAGGTAAATTCTTCCCAGAACTACTATACGTACTAGTTAAAAGAAAACAGAAACATGGGCGCCTGGGTGGCTCAGTCAGTTGAGTGTCTGACTCTTGCTTTTGGCTTAGGTCACATCCCAGGGTTGTGGGATGGAGCACCGTGCCAGGCTCTGGGCTATGCACAGAGCTTGCTTATGATTCTCTCTCCCCCCCTCCCCTCTCTCTCTCTCTCTCTCTCTCTCCCCCTCCCTCCCCCCCTCTGCCCATTTCCCACTCACTCTCACACTCTAAAAAGATAAATAAATCTTGGGGCGCCTGGGTGGCTCAGTCGGTTGAGTGTCCGACTTCAGCTCAGGTCATGATCTCGTGGTTTGTGGGTTTGAGTCCTGCGTCGGGCTCTGTGCTGACAGCTCAGAGCCTGAAGCCTGCTTCGGATTCTGTGTCTCCCTCTCTCTCTCTGCCCCTCCCCACTCACACTCTATCTGTCTCTCAAAAATGAATAAATGTAAAAAAATTTTTTTAAGTAAATAAATCTTTAAAACAAAGCAAAAGAAAACAGAAACAAGCAAGTAAGCAACAGAAAAGATTGAAAAAAAAAAGGGAAAGAAAATCAAGAAAGACAATGGATGGTCATATTGTGCTAATTCCACCAAAGCTCAAGCAGTGAAAACTGATCGAGACCTAGAACAAAGCTAGTCTATCTAGAACCTAAAAGCCAGGACCACCAATGAGAGTTGCGGAGGGGAGGTGGGTGGGGTGATGGGCTAAATGGGTGATGGAAATTAAGGAGAGCACTTGCTGGGATGAGCACTGGGTATCATACGCAAGGGATGAATCACTAAACTCTACTCTTGAAACCAATACTACACTATATGTTAACTAGAATTTAAATTAAAAAAAATAATGACATGACTAAAGTACATTAAGAAATAAGGAAAAGATGGGAATGCAAGCTGGTGCAGCCACTCTGGAAAACAGTATGGAGGTTCCTCAAAAAACTAAAAATAGAACTACCCAACGACCCAGCAACTGCACTACTAGGCATTTATCCACAGGATAAAAGGGGCACAGGCACCCCCATGTTTATAGCGGCACTATCAACAATAGCCAAAGTATGGAAAGAGCCCAAATATCCATCGATGGATGAATGAATAAAGAAGATGTGGTATGTATATACAATGGAGTATTACTCGGCAATCAAAAAGAATGAAATCTTGCCATTTGCAACTACTAGGATGGAACTGGAGGGTATTATGCTAAGTGAAATTAGTCAGAGAAAGACAAACATCCTATGACTTCACACATATGAGGACTTTAAGAGACAAAACAGATGAACATAAGGGAAGGGACACAAAAAATAATATAAAAACAGGGGGGCAAAGCATAAGAGACTCATAAATATGGAGAACAAACTGAGGGTTATGGGAAGGGTTGTGGGAGGGGTGATGGGCTAAATGGGTACGGGGCACTAAGAAATCTACTCCTGAAATCATTGTTGCAGTATATGCTAGCTAATCTGGATGTAAATTTTAAAAAATAAAAATTAAAAAAAAAAAAGCAAGTAACACAAGGAAAAAAAAAAGAAGGAAAAGAGACTGTGTTAGTTTTTAAGCAATTGGCTATGAAATCAGAAGGAGCTGGGTTGGAATATTATTTATCTGTCTGTTGGCTGTGACCTTGGAAAAATTCCTTAGGTTTTTCCAGGACTTGTTTTTGCCATCTATAAGATGGGAATAACCCTGTGTAAGTTGAATGCTTTGGGCACTGTGTGTGTCTGGTGAGTAGACACTCACTTGGTAACCCTTGGAGTAAAGTATGTTTGAGATCATGGAAAATTCCTAACCTCTCCCAGCTCTCCAACTTCAAAGAGCTTGAAAGACTAATATAAACTTTGGGATCAAATATCAGTTGCTCAATTTCTCTTTGGCTAGAGAGGATTAATATTGATTATTTGTATTTAAAAATACCGGCACGCTAAAAAGTTAAGCTTTGATTTGTGGGCTCACACCTGACTGGCATCTGCCCAATACATCCCCAAGGCTAGGACACAAAATAATGTGAAACTAAAAAAGTCTCTCAACTATGTGTTCCAACCCCAGGCTTGCCTGATGGAGACCATACAACGTGTGTGTCTGAGTCAGGTTAGTGATGCCTGGATCCTCCCCAACGCATCTGACTTCCCAACCTCCTCTGTCCCTCAAATATAGTTCCCTGTGAAACTGTATGGCTTCTCCCTTTATGTCCTTAACAACTGTCCCTTCTACTGCAGCTCCACAGCACCATTCCTGGTTACCACACAGCGGGACCTCAGCATCAACATTTCCTCCGAGGACCTAGCTGCAAGCAGCATGCCCTGGAAGGCTGGGCTGCCTGCCATGGAGATACCCCGTCAAGAGCACCTCTTGGGGTGCCTGGGTGGCTCAGCTGTTTTTAGCCTGTGCTCAGGTCGTGATCCAAGAGTCATGGGATCGAGTCCTGTGCTGGGCTCTGTGCTAAGTGTGAAGACTGCTCAAGAATGTTTCTCTTTCTCTCTCTCTCCCCCCACCCCCCACCCCTTTTGTACTCTTTTTGTTTTTAAAAAAAAAAAAAAAAAAGACCACGTCTCATCTTATCCTCTTGTCTGTGGTTATCCCCTGATGGCTAACCCTGATGACTAGTTCTCCTCGGAGGTTACTCTGTCTCCCTACTGTGGATACGTACCTTAGGCGGACAAGCCCCAGGATGTCAAAAAGGTCCTCGACCTGTGGCATATGGCTCTCAAAGCAAGCTGACTGGTAAGCAAATCCAAACAGGGCACTCCTGGAAGGCAGGCCCTCCCCTTACCCAGGAGCCAGACCCTGAAAAGGGTCCCTGCTCTCGACTCAGCTGTGCCCCTTGCCCCACCAGCCTGTCAGCCACTGAATGGAGCGACCCCACACTTTCTTGTTCCCTGGGACACAGAGGGGTGATCAGAGCCAGAGAGAGAACAAGGAGGAAGGGGAAAATGCAGAATCGCCATAGAAGAATAAAAACTATTTATGTTTTGAAAATGCAATTAAGAATTCCTTAATATTTGATTAACATTTTGTAGAGAGCAACAACATGTCCCTTAATAGGTTGATGACCAAGGAAGATATTTCCTTCCAGATTCCTAGTTTCTATTAGCATCGCTTATGAGCAAGCCATAGGCAGCATCTTTAGGAAAACAGACAGTGAGGTCCAAGCCTGTAGAAGAAATCCAATGGATTCTCTAAAGCACTCCCCAGTATAAGATTCTTTTTCTTAAAGAAATCACAAATATTCAGGGTTAAGCAAACCCATATTCATGGCCCTCACTTGCTTAAACATTTGAAGCATTTCTCCTTTCAAGTATGATTCTCTACCTCTCTACTAGGTAAGGCCAGACCCTGATCTAATCAATGAGCTATCTTTTGGGGGTCTGAGTTGTAAGCACTGACACAAAAGGAATCACACTGTGTTTTTGTTTCTTTTCCAGAGCACATATGAAACTGTCTCGGAGTCACTAATACAAAGAACAGCTTGGCTCACATAAAGACCTCTTTGAAGATAATATTTCTAAACAAGCCCATCACCAAGGGAAGGCTTTTTTGCTCTGTTTACTTTCCGAGGTAGGACAGAAAAAGTAAGCATGCCAGGAGATTTGTAGCGTTTCCCCCTTCCTTAAAAAAGAAATATATCAGGAACTTCCTTGGGAAACATACAACAGCAGCCCCATTCATAACTATTTGCTCAACTATAATTTGCAAATTCCCTCTCCTTCTCTTGCCAACATGCCCTCTCCCATTCCCTGCTCTTCCTAATAGCTCTAGTCTGATTTCCCTTCCTCGATCCAGACTTTCCCAAAGAGAACTCTCCATCTTAGATTTTTTTCACAGTTGCCCTACAAAACTAAAGAAATGAAGTTCTTAAAAGGGAATTATTTTCATTATTCAAAGATATTTTGCAGAAGTTAATATGAAATCTACTCAGCAGAAGAAATTCTTTTTTAGGAAATTAACTCCTTTAATTTAAAGGGTGGGATTTCTGGCATCAGAGAGAAATTTTCAAAGCCCATAGGAGTAGCAGACTTGTCCGAACGGTCCCATTTCAGCAAAATCCCTACAGCAAAGAAATGATCAAGACAGTCTCCCGGGCCCACCTGAAAAGAAAATTTAAAAGCCCATTTAGTATTATTTAAAATGGCAGAGGAATGAAAAGCTTAGTCCCAAATAGTTCACAACTCAAGACTATAGGGGCACCTGGTAGCTCATTCAGTGAAACGTCTGACAGCATAGAACCTGCTTGGGTTTCTCTCTCCTCTCTCTCTGCCCTTCCCTTGCGCACATGCACACACAGTCTCTCCCTCTCAAATAAATAAATTTCAAAAAAAAAATCTTTTTCAACTATCCAGGCATAAATAACCTTAATACCACAATCATTTACACCAAGACACCATCCAATTTCTGATCTGGTCTCTGACATTAATAAAGAGGATCCTGCCCTCTTTTCTGGGGTCAATTGCAAAAGGATATATATATATACCCTGTAGAAGGCAGCTTGTAATCACCCTGGTGATTCCTGCCTTCTAGAATTCATGCCGTTCTAGAATCTTCTCCCCTTGAAACACATGCTGGATTTACTAACTGGATTCTAATAACTGGAATACAGCAAACTATGGGACAGCACTTCTGAGAATGGGTTACAAAAGGGCTCTGGCTTCCAACTTACTGGCCCTTTCTTGTTTGCTCACTGAGGAAAGCCAGCTACCATATTGGGAGCTGCCCACAGAGAGGCCCATATGTCAAGGAGCTGAGGGAAGCCTGTGGCAAACAGCAACAAGGGAATGGGGTCCTCAGTCCAAACGTCCGTCAGGAACTGAATCCTGCCAACACCATGACCGAGCTTGGAAGATCTGTTCTGCTTGGACCCTAGGAGAACTGAAGCTTTATGACAGACTGAATGCCACAGGACTCGTTAAACTAGAATCAGATTCCTGACTTTGAAAAGCTGTGAGATAAATGTTCTTTGTTTTAAGCTGCTAAGTTTTAGAGTAATTAATTACACAGTCATGGATAACTAGTACACATAGTTATGTGTACTCCCAACAAAATTATGATTGGCT
The DNA here is from genome assembly GCF_014898765.1 of Herpailurus yagouaroundi. NCBI lineage: Eukaryota > Metazoa > Chordata > Mammalia > Carnivora > Felidae > Herpailurus > Herpailurus yagouaroundi. The sequence goes on from NW_024412377.1 coordinate 99,406,701, forward strand.
CTTTGTGACGTCATGTAAACCTGTTAGCCTGTGGATAAACACAGGGTCAAGAGCCACTTTATTTTTTTTTTTAATTTTTTTTAACGTTTATTTATTTTTGAGACAGAGAGAGACAGAGCATGAACAGGGGAAGGGCAGAGAGAGAGGGAGACACAGAATCTGAAACGGGTTCCAGGCTCTGAGCTGTCAGCACAGAGCCCGACGCGGGGCTCGAACTCACGGACCGTGAGATCATGACCTGAGCCGAAGTCGGACGCCCAACCGACTGAGCCACCCAGGCGCCCCAAGAGCCACTTTATAAAGCAACTATCTTTTTTGGTCTTAAAACCATGCCTTTCATATTTTCCCTGGTCATTAATATTAGTATTTTGAGACTTAATTAGTAAGTCCATATGCCCAGATGTTGTAATTTTATCAGCTATGAGCAATAATTTCAGCCACAAGTCGTCTTAATAATACAGGTTATCTCTTCCTCTCTTCGTTCATTCAGTCATTTATTCATTCACTGAAAAATACTCTATGCCGTTCTCTGGGTCATTTCTACTTCCCTGTGGTATCAAACTGTCTCGGGTTCCCAGCTTCATAACCCACTGGCTCACATAAATGGCAGGAAGAACTTGTACCATCTAACTACAACATAGAATTTTCCACTGAGACAAAGACTAAATTTTACTTTAGGCTGGCAGTCCTGGCACACCATGTAGAATCTTGTCCACCACGAATCTAATTCACATCCTACTTGTTACCTCCAGGCAAACTAAAACACACAGAAAACAGTACAACGAATCATCATTAGTGAACAAATGATAGTAGGCCAATACCAGCATTAAGTAATTTATTCAACTATCTGACAGATATGATGTCATGTTATAATAGGGGTAGTTGACCTAGATGGGCCATGCCAAAGAAGGACTCCCTGAAAAAGGGAGTTAAAATCTAAAGACAGTAGAGCCTGAATAGATACACAGGAGAAGGGAATAGCACAGGCAAAGGTCCTATGGAAAAGGGGTCAATGTGGCTGGAAAAAGCAATAAGGAAGGGGGCACAATATGAAACTGGAGCAGCTGTAAGAACTGGACCATACAAAGCTCATGAGGCCTTGTAAGAGTCTTGTCTTTATTCCATGAGAATTGCGATAACACTGAGTGGTTTTCAATGGTTGGCCAGAACAGATGAGAGTTTTGAAGAAATTCATTTGACTATGATACAGATGATAAAGGATTAAAGGGGCAAGAGGGTTGAGGAAACCAGTCAGAGAGCACTGCAGTAATCTAGCAAGAGAAGTCAGAAGGCTTCAGGAGGTTCGTGGTGGGATACAGAGGTGAACATAGAAGAGATATTTAGGAGAATGATGAGCTGGAAACAGGGAGATACTCCCGCACACACATACAGAGAGATCAAAAGAGCAAATGTAAGTGAAGGACAGAATTTTAAACTCATGAGTAAAAGCATTAACTGAACAGTTTCTTTGAGCACATTATTAGTTGCCTGATCTCCATCCCCCAAAGTGACCCTACCGCACCAGTTTAAGCATGGTGGGTGCTCAAGAAACTATAAAATCAACAGTGTTTAGAACCCATGTATCTTAGGCATACATTCTATGCTCATTTTATCTACTGAATACCGCGTAATCTTATTTAACAGGTTTACTAAGCACTTCTCCAAGTTAGTCTGGTCAAAGGAAATTTTCTTTGTAACGGCTTTAATAAGGTACAGCTTATATACCATACATTTACCCCTTTAAAGTCTGCAATTGAGTGATTTTCAGTACAGAGTTATGCAACCATCGCCACAATCAATTTTAGAACACTTTTGTTCCTACAATAACTATACAATAATCAGTCACTCTCCATCCCCTCTATTCTCCCAGGCCTAGGCAGCCAATGGTCTACCATCTGTCTCCATGGACTGGCCTTTTCTGGACACTTCATATATATGGAATTATATAATAAGTGGCTTTTTGTGTCTGCCTTCCTTCCCTCAGTATATTTTCAGCGTCCACTCAGGTTGAAGTCTGTATCAGTATATTAATTCACTTTTTTGAAAGGTTTTCTTTTTAGTAATCTCTTCACCCAACGTGGGACTCCAACTTACAACCCCAAGATTAAGAGTTGCACACTCAGCCAACTGAGCCAGAACATTAGTTATAATTGATTAGCCTACACAAACCCACATTTGCTATAACTGATGAACCTATCATAATCATCCAAATTCCACAGTTTACATAATGGTTCACTGTTGGTTTTGGACAAATGTATAATGACATTTATCACTGTGGTGTCATACAGAGTATTTTCACTACACTAAAAACTCTCTGTGCTCTATCTATTCATCCTCCGTTCCCAACTGCTGATATTTTTACTGTCTCCATAGTTTTGCCTTTGCTAGAAAGTCATAGTTGGAATCGTATAGGATGTAGCCTTTTCAGATTGGCTTTTCTTTGCTGTATGCATTTAAGGTTCCTGTACATCTTTTCATGGCTTGATAGCTCATTTTTTTTAGCAAAGAATAATATTCCACTGTCTGGATATGCCACACGGTATTTATTCATTCACCTACTGAAGGACATCACAGTCACATCCAACTTTTGCCTATTATTAAAAAAGTCTTTTGACATCCATACACAAGTTTTTTGTGTGGACCTAAGACTTCACTCCATCAGTTAAATAATAAGAGCACAACTGCTGGAAAGCATGATAAGAGTATGCTTGGTTTTTTAACAAACTGCAAGTGACTATACCACTTTGCATTTCCATGAGCAATGAGAGTTCCGGTTGCTCCAAACCCTCACAGCATTTGGTGTTGCCAGTGTTTCATATTTTGACCATTCTGATAATTGTACAGTGGTATCTTATTTTATTTTGCACTTCCTTGATGACACATGACGTGGAGCATCTTTTCCTATGCTTATTTGCCATCTGTGTATCTTCTTCAGAGATGTGTCTGTTAAGGTTTTTGGCCTATTCTTTAACCTAGTTGTTTTCTTATTGTTGAAGTTTTAAGAGTTTTTAAATATCTTATATAGCAGTTCTGTATCAAACAGGTCTTTTACCAATATTTTATACCAGCCTGTGGACTGTCTTCTCATCCTCTTGACACTGTCTTTTGTGAAGCAGAAAGTTTTAATTTTAATGAAATCCAGCTTACTCACTTTTTTTCTTTCATGCCATTGGTGCTCTATCTTAAAAGTCACTGCTATACTGAATTTCATCTAAGTTTTCTCCTTTGTTATCTTTTTTTTAATGTTTATTTGAAGAGAAAGAGAGAGAGACAAAGGCAGAAAGAGAGTGGCAGAGAATCCCAAGCAGGCTTTGCACTGTCAGCACAGAGCCTGATGTGGGATTTGATCCCACTGATTGGAAAATCATGACCTAAGCCGAAATCAAGAGTCTGACACTTAAATGACTGAACCACCCAAGCACACCCTCCCCTTTGTTATCTTTTAAAAGTTTCACAGTTTTTCTTTTTATTGGTAGGTGTGATGCATGTGAGGTATTTTTTTGTGAAGGGTATAATGGTATACTTTGTGACGAGTACAATGTGTAAGGTCTAGATTCACTTTTTACATGTTCAGTTTCAGCACCATTTGGTGAAAAGGCCATCTTTGCTCCATTGTATTGGTTTGCTCCTTTGTCAAAGGTCAATTAACTATACTTTTAGGGTGTATTTCTGGGTTCTCTATTCTCCTTCACTGATCTATGTGCCTAATGTTTCACCAATGCCACTCTCTTGATCACTGCAACTTTGTATTAAATTTGAAGTCTGGTAGTGTCAGTCCTCCAACTTTGTTCTCCTTCAATATTGTGTTGGCAATTCTAGGTCTTTTTCTTTTTTTTTTAAACATTTTTTAATGCTTATTTATGAGAGAGAGAGAGGAAGGGAGGAAGGGAGAGAGAGAGAATGAATCCAAGTGGGGAAGGGACAGAGCAAGAGAGGGGCACAGAATCTGAAGCAGGCTCCAGGCTCTGAACTGTCAGCACAGAGCCCAATGCAGGGCTCAAACTCATGAGCCATGAGATCATGACCTGAGCCGAAGTCAGATGCTTAACCAATTGAGCCACCCAGGTGCCCCTAGGTCTTTGGCTTCTCAATATAAACTTTAGAATCAGGTTGTCAATATGCAAAAAATAACTTGAGATTTTGACTGACACTGCATTGAATCTATAGATCAAGTTGGGAAAAAGTGACATTTTAGCAATACTGTCTTTCCTATCCATGAATATGGAATATCTATCCACTTATTTAGTTCTTTCTTCTAGTTCATCAAAGTTTTATAGTTTTCCTCATATAGATTGTGCATATTTTATTAAATTTATACCTAAATAATTCATTTGAGTGCTAATGTAAATGGAACTGTGTTCTTAATTTCAAATTCCACTTGTTCATTGCTGACATATAGGAAAGCAATAGACTTTTACATATAATCTTGTATCTTGCTATAATTGCTTATTAGTTCCAATTTTTAAAAAATTCTTAGAGTTTTCAAATAGTCAATCATGTCATCTATGAATAAACCCAGTTTTGTATCTTCCTTTTCAATCTATATATTCTTTTTTTAATTATATTAACTAGAACTTCCAGTTCAAAGTTGAAAAAGGAGTGGTGAGAAGGAAGGTCTTTGCCTTGTATCTTAATGGGAAAGCTTGGAATTTCTCACCATTAAATATGATGTTTGCTTTTAGCATGTTTTTTGTTCACTGTCTTTCTCAAACTGAGCGTGTTTCCCCCCTTGATTCCTAGTTAACTAAGAATTTTTTTCTTGAATAAGTTTGGATTTTGTTAAGTGCTTTTCTGCACTGATACAGTGACATATCATGTAATTTTTCTTACTTAGCCTGTTGATGTGATAGATCACATTAAATGATTTTCAAATATGAAACAAGCTTTGCATACCTGGGATAAATCTCACTTGGTTGTGATTTATACAGTACTTTTTATACACTGTTGAATATGATTTGCTAATATCATTTTTTACAGATGAACAGTATTTCATGGTAGGGATATATCGCATTTCATTTACTCATCAGTAGATGGACATTTGGGTTGTTTCCACTGAGTAATTCCCATGAGTAATACTTCAATGACCATTTGTGTGCAGGTTTTCTGCATGCACACAGGTTTTCAGGTTTCTTTGGTATATATCTGGTAGTGGAATTGTTGGGTCATACGGTAATTCCATATTTAATTTTTTTAAGTAGCTGCCAGAATGTTTTACATTTTTTGAAATGTTATTTTACAGAGTGTGTGCAAGTGGGGGAGAGGGGCAGAGGGAGAGAGAGCATCTTAAACGGGCTCCATGCTCAGTGCAGAACCCGATAGGGGGCTTGATCCCATGACCCTAGCATCATAACCTGAGCCAAAATTAAGAGTAGACACTCAACAAACTGAACCACCTAGGTGACCCTAGAATGTTATAAAAAAGTAGCTGCTCCATTTTGTAATTCAACAAGCACCTTCCCTCATCCTTGCAAACACTTGATATTGTTGGTCTTTTCTATTCTAACTATTCCAGTGTGAGGTAGTATCTCACTGTGGTTTTGCTTTGCATTTCCCTAACAACTGATGTTAAACCCCCTGTCCTGTTCTGGTGCATGTGTATCTTATTTGGTGAAATGTCACCATTACTTACCCCCAAATCACATATATTTATACCTGTTTTCTTTTAGGAGTTTTGTAGTTGTGGTTCTCACACTTTGATTAGATTATGCATGGGATAGGGATCCAAATTCATTTTTATGCTTGACTATTTCCAGTTGCCCAAGATTATTTGTTGAAAGATGTTTTTCCCATTAAAATGTCTTGATCGATTTTTGAATTACACTAAACTTGCATTCCCGGGATAAATCCCACTTAGTGGTATATGATACTTTATGTTGCTGGACTTGGTTTGCTAGTATTTTGTTGAGGATTTTTTTATTTGTACTCATAAGGCATGTAGGTCTATCATTTTTTTGAGGTATCTTTGTCTGCTTTTGGTATCAAAGAAAAAATGGGTCTTAGTAGAATGGGTTGCGAAGTGTTCCCTCCTCTTACATGTTTTTTGAAAAGCAGGCAATTTTTTGCTTACTAACTTTACCTTTTTACTTGTTCTAAGTCTATTCTGATTGTTAATTTATTTTTGAGTCAGGTTTGATAGTTTATGTCCTTCTAGGTATTTGTCCATTTCATTTAGGTTATCCTACATATATTTGTTGGCATAGTAGTACATCACCCTTTTTATTTCTGTTAGTAATGATATCTCCTCTGAATGATGGAGCTTTTAAATGGTTTATTATTAATTATCACAAATCTTGAAATTAATAAAGCCAAAGTTAAAGATGTAACAGACTATTACAAGTTTGAGTTTTCAAAAATTCTGAATTAAAAGAACATACAAACACATCCTTCCAGTTCTTACCTCTGGAACCAAAAAGAGGCACAACAACAGAACCTACACATTTTTAGTTTAAGTACACCCAATCAGTTCTGAGCTGAACTAGAGACAGATCCTGGCTAAGCTTACACATTCTAAGTTTACCAGTTAGTAGAAACTCAGTATTTTAAGCCAACCATACTCACATGAACACCTGCACGTGCATGCACTATAATAAACCCAATATGACAAATTCCTAAGGCATTAGCATTGTAAAAGAATCATGTACCAAACCCTCTGAATTTTTTGGACAGAGACTAATTCACCCTTTCATTTATTTCTTGAGTTTAGGACCATCAGAATTCTGTGTACTATGCTTTCTGAAATCATAGCTCACATATTAATATGTATCTATTAACGGCCACATTTTTACAGACTCCACTTCCAAAAATCAGGTTCCCTAAAAGTCACCAAAAATGTTCAGATGTTAATAAGATTCATAAATACATATTACACCTAATCTCTTCTTGTAAAATAAACTAATAAAGTCATCTTAGAGGAAAAGTTGTATATTTCATAGTCTTTTCTTTCAATGAAACCATTCTTAGGAAACTTTCTTCAAAAAACCTGGGCTAATTGTTACTCTGACTTCTCTAAAACAAAATTCAACTACAAAGGTTTGAAAACACTGTGACAAGCTGTCAAGCTGTATTGATACATTCAATACATTCAGGAGAAAACTATACTTATCACCATACACCTAACTGGCACTATTAAGTTTACAGAACACTTGCCTTTTATATTTTAGGTGATTTTTAGAGCAGGGGCAGGGGTGGGAATCATGAGGTAGGGCAGGTGGCACTAACATCCTTTTTATTTTTTTTTTAATTCACGCATTTTTTAAAGTGGTATTTAAATCTAGCTGTACATTAGAAACTCCTAGATTTTTTTTTTTTTTTAATTTTGAGAGAGACAGAATGCAAGTGGGAGAAGGGCAGAGAGTGAGGGAGAGAGACAGAATCCCAAGCAGGCTCCACACCATCAGTGAAGAGCCCACTGTAGGGCTTGAACTCATGAACCGCGAGATCATGACCTGAACTGATGCCGGACACTTAACCGACTGAGTCACCCCGACGCCCCTAATTTACGCATTTTATTTTATGACACAACAAAAACTCATTACTGTGCTAACATGTTTATAATCTCATTACAGAGGAGACCAAACCGAAGTTCCCACAGGTTAAACAATGTGGCCAAGGTCACACAGCTCCTAAGTGGTAATGCTGGGACCAGGAAATCCAGTCGGCTGACCTCTCCCCAGTAGGACACTGCTTCTCATTTAGAAAAAGTAAGAGGCAAAAATTTAGAACTCAACATGTGTGTAAGGACAAAGTTTCTCGTTACTCTTCCTACACTTTTTCTTTGAAAGCATGTTTATTTGGAATATTTATGAGCCACTCTCCGTATCTAACTTTATTATCAACAACTTGACTAAAAGCCTGTTTTTAATAATCTTAGGCTGATATTGAGTCTTCAGTGACCTGCCACCTGTCAACTTCACATATTTTAGAATCTTTAAAAGTATTCTTCAGAGCTTAGAGCTACGAGGCACTGTTAATTTATTAAACAACCCTGAGAAATCCCCTTTCAAGTGATTCTGAGGCCAAATTAGTTCATGTGTCACTGAATTCTCTTCCACACAGCACTTGATAAAAAGCCTCATTCCTCCAGCTCTGTAGACAGCTATTTAACAGTGATTAGAGATCATTAACACCAACGACCATTACCCCAATGTTTATTTCTATATACTTAACAAAGCTAGAACATACCATCTGTCCAAGGAATGATACTGTTACTCAATCACAGCACAAAGCACTAAATCAGAATCTAATTCACGGCATATGGGCATTGGAGTATTCACCCAGCACAGGACAAAGTTCTTGTGGTTCCTCCGATACAGAGGCCTAAGGGCAAACTAGTTTATCTTCACTTTCTCCTCAGAGAACCCAATGTTTAAATGGAGATTGCAGTCATAAACCTACTCTCAAGCTTAGTGACCGATGGACTTCAGTTCAAAATGATACTGTCCTATACAGTATTTATAATTACTGGGGTTTGGGGTGACAAAAATATCTGAGGAAGCTCTGGGAAAAAGGAAGTTCAAGTACACTCATCATGATGAGCACTGAGTAATGTATAGAACTGTTCAATCACTATACTGCACACCTGAAACTAACTGTATGTTAACAAAACTGGAATTAAAATTAAAAACTTAAAAAAAAAGAAGTTGATTTAAGTCTTTGCTGTGCCCTCACTTCCAAATCAGTGAGATGAGGAATTTGAAATAATCTGCAATTGGCCCAGAGATTTCCTGGGAGAACGTAAGCAAGAAAAAGAAATAGTTGCCTCCCTCCTAGGGCCTTGACCCTGGCTGTGGCAGCAACTTTTTCTCAATTCCGCCTGACCATGTACAAAAAGACAGGTGGTTCTTCTCCACTTACACTGCTACCAGTAAGACTGCAAATGAGTTGTTAAAAGCATGTATCCCAGGGGCACCTGGGTGGCTCAGTTGGTTGAGCGTCTGCCTTTGGCTCAGGTCATGATTTCACGGTTCCGGAGTTCAAGCCCTACATCGGACCCTCTGCTGTCGGCACAGAGCCCATGTCAGATCCTCTGTTTCCTTTCTCTCTGTCCCCCTCCCCCAAAATAAGTAATAAAACATTTTTTAAAAAGTATAGTATCCCAAAGTTTATCCAGGAGAAGGTACACAGATAGACTGCATTGGGATCTTACCTTTTGGCTTCCTCTAGATGGCACAGATATTCATAAGCAATGTTCTGCCTCCTCCTCTCATCCATCTCCTCTGCAGAGAGCCTTTCATCATCCACAATAGCTAGAAATAGAGGAAAGCATCACATTACTTTTAAGGGTAGTGTTCATCAAATAAACACTTGAGACAACAACCCGAAAAAACACAAGCAATTCAACACTGAACACTAAGAGACAGGGATATTTAAACATCAGAAAAATAGAAAGATTTGCCTTTGGATTTTACAATATGTCAATGATAGCAAAAATTTAAAAATGCAATACTGAAGTACGAGTTAAAATTACTAAAAACGATGAGAACAGCCATCATATATCATAGACTTGGTGCCAGAGAATTTTGATGGCCTCAAATCCATTAAAGCATGGTGCACTCCCAACAACTTTCCTTAATAAGCTTGTAGTATTGGTCCAGTGGCTCAGCTTGGACCTTCCTGGAAATTCGGAATTTTAACAAATAATCTATAAGGACCAGTCTTTACCCACTCCTAAAGGGAATTAAAGCTTCTCATCCAATGCAAACCCTAGGTTACAGATGCCAAAGTCTCTAAGATTCGTGCTTCACCTGTATCTTGGCCTTGATGAGGCTAACCTTCCTGGTCAAAAGGTATCCAGAAGAACAAAACAAAGGAGACATCAATTGAGCAGTTTTTAAGCCCCACACTCTTCATTCCAATACAAATGTGCTTTACAAACTTCCACAATTCAGCTTTACTTTTCTGCAGAGAATACGGCTTCCCCATTTCCTGAGTGTACTTCGCCTGCCCACAGTCTCAACAGTACTCAAGAGCCTCACGGGTCACATCTGCCAACTCTTGGCTGTTCATTTACATGACAAAGAACTTCAATTCTGATAGCTATAAAGTGAATTTGGTTTCTAGTTTGTTACATTATTCATCTAATGAACACGTTGGGGGCGGGGCAGGGATGTATGGTTATATGGGGCAGGAATATGAATTTTTTTTGTTCCCTAGCCACAGCTCCAATCAGCCAATTCATAAATGAGACCCCTGGTTCCAAGCAGAAGCGTTAAGGTGACCCATCCATCCCTCAGAAAGGCCAATCCCATGCCATACTGAGGAAGAGTCCAAAATATCATCTTAGCAGACAAGAGGAATTAAGATAAAATTTTGAACTCTTACTGGAGCAAGTACTATGCTAAATATTTTCCAGCCAAAAATAATACCTCAAAGAACTCAAAAGTGATTAAACTTGTATCAATATAAAATATGACAGAATACCATAAACATATAAATATATGTTCGATGCTTATTGAGCATTTACTTTGTTTCAAGTCCTTAGGCAATGTTTTCTATGAACTGTGTCATTTACAGGTGTAAATGACACGATGAGGCAGGTAATGTGTCCCACTTTACAGTTGAGCAAATGGGCTGTGAAGTCATTTGCCCACGTGAAAAGTAGAAGCATTAGGGCTAGACATGTGTGGATGGGAGGATGGGGGCGGGGGGAAGAAATACGGAAGAACTTAGAGAAACGTGTCTGTTTATAGAGGAGGAAGAAAAGGAACCTGAAGAAGAAGGAGGGGAGATGTGGAAAGGCACCAGGACAGGCTTGGAGAGAACCACGCTAGGGCAAAAGAAGCAGGAGCCTCCACACATTCCATCACCTTCTTCCTGTCCTCCCTTTCTACCACTCCCCATGTCTCAGTGTGGTTTCATTGCTTGAAACAGACCAATGATACCAGTGAGGGTCAATAAAGATGTGTGTTCATCAAAATCATCTTCTTTTTCTTAATAAACTCAATCAGATCTAAACTTTAGAAGAGAACTTTCAAATTTAGGAAAAGTACCAAAGCTCTGGAACAACCCTCCCCTGCACCTCTACCCCAAGACTGCAGGCCTTCAACGTGTCTCCCCTAGACTCTTCTGACAGCCCTCCGACAGCCTCCCGGCCACCACCCCTCCCCCACTCATTGTCCTCACCACCACCAGAAGCACCTTTCAAACACAGTCCTGCTCATTTCGTTCTCCTTCTCCAAACCTTTGATGGATCGCCATGTGCTACAGAACAAAGGTCTAGAAGACCTTCCCACCTCCTCCAACGTGAAACCTGAATTCCATCCACTCCTTCCAGGCAGTGCTGTGTGCCAGGACCACAACACCACATTTTAGGTTGGAGTGCTTCTGCTCTCCACCTTCCCTCTGCCCTGGAAAGCCATTCTCCCACCTCCGTGTCTTACATCTTCTCAAGCAAAATTCTGTAGATCTGCAAGTCAGGATCCATCTACATTCCTCAGCACTTTGGTTCACCTTTTTATTACATTACTCATCACAGAAGCTCAGTCACGTCTCCCCCTACGAAATGGGAATTCCTTGCAGGAAAAGACTCTTAACTCATCTGCGTGTCCCCATGACATTTATCATGGTCCCTTGCATGCAGACAACAAACATTTCTGAAAAAATGCCTTTGTTAAGTGAGCTGACCCTCACCCCATAATGAATACACTTCTGAAATTATGATTTTTGTATCCCAAGTTTTCCTAGAACGTACCTGGCATGCCCACATATCGTCACCTAATCTTCCACCTCCAGGGCTCCTAACACGTCATCCCCCGGACACCTCGTGATTGCCAATCTCTCATTTTAACGTCAGTCTAAAGACGGTTTTCCATTCCCGACAGAACATTTTCATCTCATAGTACCTTCAGATACATTAAAGCTTGAAAACAATATAAAACTCCTAGTATGAATCCGCATGATGATGCTACCTTCCCAACTTTTAAGTATGAGTGCAGGGGTCACATTCAAAAGGAGACATTCTTACTGCCACCTTCCTTTTTGGCTATGAATTCCTTCCACCTCAACAAACCAACCCAGGAGCAAAGAGAAGCCTTAGCAGTACTTGGTCCCGAAGCCTCAACCCCCCAACTCCTTCCACAAGCCATGCAAGAATCCACCAGTCCAGGAGAGCTGCAGAGAGGCTCTTAAACTGTGACATCACCCCCATCCAAAGGGAAGACTTAATGTTTGAATTAACACACACACATATATGCCACAAAGCCTTAAATTGCAATCCCAAAGTATTGGCCCCAGCTGATAGAATTCTGCCTATCTTGATGGCTCAACTCCATCATCACTTCCTTCCCAAAGTCCCCTGTTTGTTCCCACTCAAAATGTGCTCTCTCCTGGCACCTCCTATATGGTTTCATTTCATAGTCAACTCCTACAAGACACAGTTATGTTCTCACCATGCCCAGCTCACTACCCTGCACAAGCTACATGCTCCATAGAATATATGCTACACAATCTCTCATCAGGAATGATTAACACAAGGACTCTAAAATATCTATGTGGGTAGTTTTATTTGCCTACTTACCCCGAATACAAGAAGGGTATGGTCACTGATGGAGCAAGTCCAGTAACATTTCACACACCTCACTTACCTAATGTTCAATTTATAGATTCTATGGATCAGGCATGAGCCAAACCATCAGGGACAAGGCAGTGAACAAAACAAAACATGTTTGCCCTCGTGGGGCTTCCTTTAACACATCCCTTCCTTCCCTTCTGATCTGGCCCACCGGGTCACACATCTGGCCACTGCCCTTTCAACCACATCCACTTCAGCCTCACCTTCTTTCCTTCGTGACGTATGGTCAAAGCACATGTTATGGTTATGAGCGTGAAAATGTCTTAATCACAGCAAAAGTAGATCCTTCTGGACCACAGAGGTTGCCTGCAACTATTTCTGCATTATTTAACATTTACCAAGTAGCAACTTCTGATAAGAATCACAAGCATGGATAATAACACTGCCATTTAAAGAGTCATCATGGAACTGATTAACTAATCCACTTAAGCATGACTTTACCACCCATAAATCACTCTTCCATGTTATTCTGTGGTTCTCCTAATCACTCTGAGAAATAGACACTGCCTCCTTCTAGGAAACAGTGGTCATGTAAGGGAAGGGGATGGCATGTAGTTACTTGCTGGGTCAATGGCTGAGCCAGGGCTGGAAACCAGTTCCCTGAACACAGCAGCCCCTGCCCTTGCCCAGTGCCGTGCTGCTGCTAGATCTGAGTGAGCCAGGACAGGGCAGGTTCTGGTCACTGCCAAACCCAAGAGCAGACCATTTAAGTGCCTTCAGAATTGCTTTCACCTTAAAACAGCTTGACTAACTGCCATTTCCTCTGAAGTTCTTCACTTGCTGCCTTGAACCCTAAGAGATACAAAGATACTGTGAAGAACTTCCAGAAATATTAGCAGCTCACAAAATTCCTCTTGTAACATTAGCAGATGCTGGCTCCAAGATGGCATTTTAAAGCACGAACATGCTACAGCAACCACATTATGTGGCTTATTCAAAGATCTAAGGAGCACAGTAAGTGTTCGTAGAGAAGGTGTTGAAGTAGAACTCTTAGTCATGGAAGGAAACTTGAGTTCATTTTCCAAAGAATACCCACAAAATCTAATGTAAAAATAGCCCAGAGACCTGCTTCATTAAGGAGTTTGCCTGGTCGCTTGTTAATTTCAGCTACCCTACTTGCTCCCTTCACACATAGACACAACAAAGCCACCATCTCCTTGGTATTAAAATCCATTCACTTGTTCAACAGATATTTGAGTGGCTGCTTTGTGTCAGCCTGTTGTACAGACTGGATATAAAGTGACAACTATGATACACAAAGTCCCTCAAAAAGCTTTTACTAGAGTTAAACAATTTTAAGTTTGACATAACTGCAGGATGCTTAGATAGGTGTGTGTCGTGGGGGGGGGGGGGTGCCTTGGTGGCTCAGTGGGTTAAGCATCTGACTCTTGGTTTGGGCCCAGGTCATGATCTCAAACCCCACATCAGGCTCCCTGCTGACAGTGTGAAGCCTGCTTGGGATTGTCTCTCCCTCTCTCTCTGTTCCTCCCCTAGCCTCTCAAAAGTAAATAAATAAACTTAAAAGAAAAGATAGGTAGGGATATACTCCCTCCAGTGGAGAGCGGGTCTGCAAGAATCACAAAAATCAGAGTGCCTGTGTGGCTTGGTTGGTTAAATGTCTGACTTCGGCTCAGGTTATGGTCTAGCAGTCCGTGAGTTTGAAGCCCGCATCAGGCTTTGTGCTGACAGCTCGGAGCCTGGAGCCTGCTTCGGATTCTGTGTCTCCCTCTCTCTCTGCTGTCCCCCATTTATGCTGTCTCTTTCCAAAAATAAATATTAAAAAAAATTTTTTTTTAAAATAATCACAAAAATCAGGATTGGGAACCTCTATTTTATGAAATGGTATTATTTAAAACATGTCCCTTTAAGGGGAAACAGGTTAAAAATATGGTATGAAGCACTAATTCATAGAAACATGCTAGACTTTAGCATTTTATATAGTTATTCTGGGTGACTCAAAATTTCTGAAAGGAACCCTGAGAATCTTAAGTCCTAAATGTGTAATTCAACTCAAATGTCTATTGAACCACCTTTTAAGATTTGGGTCCAGTTTTTAGCTGGGAGAGTAGAGCCAAATGGTTATCTCCCCATTCTCAGAACTTAAAGAATGCTTCCAAGAGATGTATACCCCAAGTAAGGAACTAGAGATAAGAAAATTGATTCCAAGACCCTAAAATGGGCAGAGGACAGGGGTTGGGATACCAAGATGAGAGAACCCCAAGTCCAAAGTTCCCGATAAAGTGAAACACTCAATAAACTTGACCCATGATATATTCTGGCTTCATACCGGGATGCTTCCTGAAGTATTTCACAGCTAGCTGATCTTAAGCTTTTATGGATCACATGATCCAACTTCCCTAATCTTAATCTTCTTTTGAAAAACAGGCAAACCTGAGGTTGAAGCTATTAGTAACTTGAGGCATATTCTGAGGTCAAGAATCTTCAATAATGGTACAGAGCGCCATGCCACGTGTTAAAAACAGTGGAAGTTTTATCAAGTCACTAAAATTATGAGACACTGAGTGCAGGGGTTCATAACTCATCCATCCCTACCAAGTGCCAGGTAAATAGTACATGCCCAATAAAAGCTGCTGAAGTGATGTGCTCAGCTTTGTGCTCGCGAGCAGAAAGGCTGTGTCCTTTCCAGGTTTAGTCCTACTAAGTCCAGTGCCCTGATGGTAACACAGCCCTACTCTCCAGATCCTAAGGGAAGGCGAGCTCCAATGCCCGTCCTCCACACTTTTCCTAGAACTTCTCCCCTATCACACATTTCTAAGAACTCCCAAGTTATATATCAATGTACAACTTCAGAGGATATTCATGTTAGACAAGGTTGTAAGGGACTGAGGTCTCTTCCTTTAATAAGGGACTGTGGTCATGTCCTTTAATAAGCCAAAACCCTAAATCTTCCAGCTAATCATTGGAAGAAGAATTTCCTATGTGAGGAAAGAGTAACCACTCGAAACAACACAGGTTACTTACACGAGTTAGTCTCTAACCAGACACTAATCTCATTTCTCCAGTGAGGTTATTAATGCTCAGGAGACTTAGGGAACTTCTTTGCCACAATTACTCAGGAAAAAGAAATAAACAGTTCAGGCTTTGTGAAAATGGTTAATCCTTTTCTGCAAATATGCTCTAAATGTACACAGCTTTAAGCCCTGCATATGAAAGAGGGTTCTTTGATCTCACTTTGATACAAAAAGTTCCAAACGTGTTTCCCACAAAAATGTTATCATCCTTGAGCGTTTAAAATGCCATTTGTTTCTATCAAACCTGAATCTCTAAACCCCGCACACCTTTTCAGAACAGAACCTCATTTCTAACTCTCACACAGAGAGTAAAATTAATTTCGGTCCACTGTACAAACCCAAAGAATGTCTCACTTTTTAAAAAAAAAAAATATATATATATATATAATCTACAAATTCAAAGCAGGACATAGAGATTGTTAAGGTCCACCCTGCAGATTGGGATGGGAGGGATCTATCTAGGACTTTGCTCCATTCAGGAGAAGAATTAAAGGCAAAGATTCCTAGATTGGGGATTTACTAATCAATTACTGTCACAAAAAAAAATATTTGAGGGACAAAAACCACTTCTTTTGTTACCAAGTAGGCACGAGGAAAATTCCATTTGCTCATTGTCTGCTCCTACACACTTCAGCAACAGATCTCAGTAAGGAAGAAAGGGTTGTCAAGTTTCCAAGGCCAATTTAAAATTTTTAGCTCCAACAGTTAAAATTACAGAAGGAATTGTAAAACCTTTAGTTTGGATGAGATTCTACTATTTGAAAAGAAGAGAAAGGAATTCAACTCCTACTTGTCTATGAACTTTTCATGCTTAAGATGGTCAGTGCAAATGTTTCCTATTAGGTAGAACTAGTCCTAAAATTATTCTCCCTGTTCTCTATAGATAATGAACATTTAGGGAGGCAGGTATTTACCTTAACTTCAATGACCCCAATGCGAACAATGATATTTTATTATTGTTAAACAGATGTAGCAGGTTATATAATGACAGCTCCCTGGGCTTGCTCTCAGGGAGTACCAACTCACTGCTAACACCTTGTCCTTATTCTCTCAAAAACTATCTCAAACAAACCAGAGTATCAGAGATTTCTACAAAGCTGTTTGAGCTTTAGAAGACAATAGGATACGGAGTCTTGGTCTATTTTTTCTTTTACTATTAGGAGAAAATAAATCACAAATACTTCAAGGCTAAGTGCAGGAAAACAAAACAACCTCTTGGTTTTGAATAGGTGTTTTTCCTGCACATTCCATAAGCATGCATTATTTCTTGCATTTCTCTAATCAGCATAAACTCTTTGTGATACATACATGAAAAGTAGTGGAGGGAAGGGACTAAGACTCAATAAGCACTTTCTACGTGCCAGATATGTTACATATACTATCTCAGTCCCTGCTTCCCCCTTTGTGATAGGAATTTGGATGTGTACTTTTCTAGTGGGAAATAAACTCAGGGAGGTTAGGTAATTCAAAGATCATGAAGACAGGTAAAGGGCAGAATTGGGATTCCAAACAACGCTGATTCCAAAGTTTTCAACTACACTCTTCTTTCTTGAGTGGTCTTTCAACTCACTTGAGTTGAACCACTCTTGAGTGGTCTTTCAACTACACTCAAGCGTCACTGCCTCCCTGCATCCATTTGATGACTGGCCCAGCAGCCATTAGGCTTTTCTGAGGGTGTTTTTAATGGTATTACTGGTATCTTACTAGTCAGCAAACAGATTTATGTGACTTTCTTTTCTTTCTACTGTAAGCCATATAAATTAGTGCTATTTTGAATGAGTAAAGAAAGTAAAATCAGAGGCTTATTTCTTAGAGATGCAGTAATGTCAAAGATAGTCCAACGAAGGGGAAAATATTAAGATACTATTCAGCATTGCCAAATTAGACTTATCAGAACGTAAGGGCAATAACAAGAGCAAAACAAAAACAAACACGTCAGTGACGCTGCTTATGTAACACACAAGCAGAGTCATATGATCAATAAATGCTGGGAACACACCAGAGAAAATCAAACATTTTTATCTCAGGCACCCTCCTTTATTCTACTCCTCTGTCCCCGCAAAAGGCGAGTTTCCGACTACACTGACAAAGACACCTGATGGAAAGGTGTGGGTGAGTGGAAAGGGAAGTGGCTGTGGGGTAAAATATGCCTATAATACTGTCACATTCAGTCATGGATCAGTTAACTAGACACTCAGTTTCACCATCTGTAGAATGGGAATAATGCTACCCGCCCCATGAAGCTACTTTACGAATACTTTAAAAAAATCACATATACTTTAAATGATTTTATAGTTAGGGGTGCCTGGATGGCTCAGTTGGTTAAGCACAGGACTTCAGGTCGGGTCATGATCTCACAGTTCACGAGTATGAGCCCCGTGTGGGGCTCTGTGCTGACAGCTTGGAGCCTGAAGCTTGCTTCACATTCTGTGTCTCCCTCTGTCTCCGCCCCTCCCCTGCTCACACTCCATCTCTCTCTCTCTCTCAAAAATAAACATTAAGAAAATATTTTACAGTTAAACTATAATATAACCAATTATTAAATAAGTTATAAAATATAAAGTTTATGGATATGCATAATAAAGACAACAAATAATCATCTGGTTTGTCAAGGATAATTGATTACACTCAATTTTCCCCTCACTCTGCCTTTAGTGCATATCTCCGATATAACTTGCAAACTGAATGTATCTGAAGTTACATAAATTGAAAAAAAGCAAAATTTGAATTCTTCTCATGTATACACACACTGGATGTATATATATATTCGCTATATATGTATATACATATATATTCAGTATATATATGTACGTAAATACATATGTATATATGTGTACATATATATAGTGGGTATATATTTGTAATTTAAATAATATAAGGTTATGTTATTATATAAACTATAATTAAGGGGGGGGGAGGGAAAATGCCCACAAGGAAATACCAAATGTTAAAGCACTTGTTCTTAAAAGGAGTGAGCTGGGGTTTTTTCATCAACTTTTTTGATTCATAGACATTTTCCAGATACTCCATACCACTGATGTGTACCATTTTAGTAATGGAAGATTAAATGTGTTTTAATGTTCAGTTGCAGAAAAATAAGAAAATGAGGAACAAGCCTTAATGCCAATTCTGCTGGGAAGCATGCCTTCCATGCACTAATTGCTCCATTGCTCCATAACTTTTAGAGAAGGATCTGCCGACACTGAAAATGGGCAACAAATATTAATAGGCTTAATGAGGAAAAAAGATCACACAAGTTCAAACAAAGATGGCAGACAGGAAGACGACTAATGCCAGGATCTTCTGTCTGAAGGCTCCACCTGCCTAAACGATTGGGTGTGACAAGCTATCTGAGGCAACAGACAGGGTAAGCCCAGAGTGAAATGGAATGAATGGAAGGGGACCTAATCTGAAGAATGAAAAGGCGGCTCCAACATGCCTGTGTGACATGAAACCTCCTGAGTCTGAATTAGAGACAAGACAGAAAAAGGCAGTGATGCTTTCCAAGGGCAGAATCTGGCAACAGAATGAACAGGATGAAGAAAAGCATGGTACGGGGGAAGAAAAAGGAAGCCAAGGAGTAGCCAACTCCTTTCGCGACTTCAGATGGTGGAGGTGGAAATGGCTCAGCACCAGTAAGTCACGCTAATATGCCAATTCACATAAAGGCAAATTTGTACAATTAAAGAGAAAAAAAAAAGTGGAAACATCCCACTGTTCTAGCAATATACAAAGGAGCTGACTTTCAATCTGAACGTATATTTAGAAGACAAGTTTAATGTAACAGACTCAATTAGAAGGCTATGATGTAGAACAGAAGGACACTATTAATGCAAGCATATGCTGTTTGTTAGTGAGTGTGAATTAACACATGATTCAGGACAGTCAATTTTCTAACTATGCCAAAAACTCAGCTCTCAAATGGATCATACCGTGCAAACAGAGATATTCTGACAATACAGTCACGGATCGAGAATACATTTCAACCTGATTTTTGGGCTAACACAATTTAGGCTAGTTATTGTGACCAAGAAGTTTCTCTGTTTATAAGAAGGACATGAAAATCACCACCAGTCCACACATTTCAGGTCTGCATGAAATCAGACCCATGAGAAATCATGTGACACCACCCACGGGGGCAATATCAGGCAGCAGGACTTGAACCAATTAAATCAGGCTCTTCTGTCTCATAGCAGTCCTGTACATTTATAAAGTGGTACCATGAAAATTATCTCATACCATTCTAAGAGCCCCATCAGAGAGATGGACAAGTAAAAATTACTTCCACTTGACTAAGACTAAAATGGTTTAAGTGCTTTGCTCCAGATCTCAGAGCTAGATTACAGAGCTGGTTTGTTCTTATAAACCAACACTTGGCTTATGTTTAGTTTTTAGCAAACTTTTGGAGGTACCCTATTATAGGAGAGAAAAAGTATTTTTATTCTTTTATGTCAACAGTACAGGGAGCAGTAGGAGGAAACAGAATGGCTGAGGTGGGAAGGGAGCGGAGTTGGCAAGAGTGGGTGAGGCCAACGTCAACTCTGCAGGCTGAAGAGAATGTATACAAACCATGATATTGTAAACTTCTTGAGAAGTGTGTAAAATACCCTGGGAACGGCTCTCTTGTGGGAAAGAATTTACCCCACTTGGGCAACAAAGCTGAAAATATTTTGGTTTTGGCTTGTTGCGTGCTTTTTGTTCGAACACGCAGTACGAGGTTCCAAGTTTAGAAAAGTGGATGTTCTTATAAGTGCAATGAACGAGACTGAGATTTTCACATATTATGCTCCCTTAGTCCAAAACTCAAAAGCTTTATACAACAGTCAGGACAGCAAGCGCATGAAGCAGAATTCATGCTCTTCTGCTTCAGACTTAAATTATTAACTGGTCTCCCTCTGGCATTTCTTTCTTGGCTGGGGAACGGACCATGGTACCGTACGTAAATTGCACCACATGTCCACCGCACGAGAGGAGACAGCCAAAGTGTGTGTCAGCCACCAAGCTCCTGAGAGGATCTGAATACAATTTCAGAGTTAAGTCATCGTTTCTACTTCAGACACGAGAGCCTTGTTAGCATTTGTGCAGCACAAGTGTCCGTGATTATGAAGCCAAGTGAAGCTGGAAACTTACTATTGGTCCACTAGGTGCAAAATGCTGACAGAAAATTATGAAGACGCAGAGTGCTAAAATGCCTTCCAAATGCCTTGTAATTAAAACCAATAAATACAACAACAGAATGTGTTTCTTTTGGTATGTGGCAGTCTCTTACCGATGGCTAAATACTTACAGTGCACATCAAGGGTAGAGAGAAGGGATGGAATAGGGTGGAAGAAAGGATTCAGTGCCCCTAATAGCTTAAAATCTAACAGAACACGTATTTAATGTGGGAGAAAAGTTAGAAAGCTCCTTTGGAAAAAGGACAAATTAATTATAAGACAACAGAAAAGCCAAGGGGAAGAGAAAAGAATATTCAATAATGGGATTATTCAGGGCCACTGTTCTCCATGACATGTGTTTGAAGTCAGGTTGTAAGAGGGGGAGAGAGGGCTGGGTGGGGAAACACAGCTAGAGAGGTAAATCAAGAACAGGCAAACTGCATGTGCACTTCAAGATGCAGTCTTATGCATTATCTTTGGCCCTACTCCTTAGCCCTCAGAGTTTCCAATCAGCCCCTCGCCACCCTTCCAAGCGTCTCTGAATTTCTTAAGAGGAACAGGGAGGCTCCCCAGGACTCTTGACAGCTGCTTCTAACCAGTGTAGGTGAAATGAGTACAAGTGTCTGATGACAGCGAGAAGATCACATGATAGCTCACAATCAAAGCGCAGGGCAGACTTCCATTCCATTGATAAAAGCTCTCTCAACAAAGCTAACCCGGCACATCTAATAACACACATAATTGCAACAGAATCATATATAGTTCACTGGGCATCAGTTGTTAAAGCAGTGACATAAATCAATGTAATTACTATTAAATACTCAAGCCAAGCTCCTTAGTTTGCCAGTTCACCAGTATTCGGTCAAGAACGATTTGCTTTCCTTTGGAACGTGTTCAGCGTTGCATCCCAGGAGGCGGGGATGGAGATTAAGGAGCAAGTCCTAGATCTGCTCTTCAAAATCCATGCTTCCCACGCCCTCTCCTAGTCCACTGTCCACTGCCAACTTGATGCCTCCACTAGTCAGAGAGCCTCGAGCAGCACATTCAATGGTTTTCTGCCCTCTGAGGTGGATTCCTCTGCAATGGTCCCAGGCAGCTCCAGACCCTCTCCCATGCCAGCCTTCCTTTCCTGTTGAGATCACACTGGAAAGAATAAGAGTCTAGAAGCAGGACAAAGAGAAGAGGTCCAGAAAGAAAATGAAGACGTCTGTGAATTGCAGCATGTAGAAGCTCTCCTACGGGATTAAGTTGGCAGAGGAACCAAGAGGGAGCCAGTAGAAGCAGCTGGGGAGGCTTTGGCTCCTTCACATCCACCCTTCCGTGCCCCCCGCCCCCCAGGACTCCCAGGGCAGTTTCTCGTGGCTCTAATATTATTGCATTTAACCTACAGTGAATCTATGACACTGGTATTATTTACAGTTTACAGATGTGCCAACAGAGACTTGGGACAGCTGAATCATTTGCTCAAGATCACGGCTGACATGCGGGGAACACAGTCTAGCGGCGGTGGGTCTTAACCAGCACAGTGCCTTCAGGAGATGCAAACCTGCCTTTCTAAGCCCTCTCTTGACCTCCATATACTCCTGTGTATTAATGCCTTTTATCATAAAAAAAAAAAAATCCCTAAATGCAGAAGAGACTAAACACATGGAAAGAACTGGGGTGAAGAGAAGAATGCTGGGGCAGGGCTCCAAGGCCAATAAGCACAAGTTATCTAATTTCAGTGTCACTCTTTTAGAAATCATCCACTGTGCATTCCACTCCCCCATTTGTGGTTCAGTATTTGAATAGGAGTCCCCACCCCCAAATTTAGTATAGTTGGCATTGAAAGCAGACGTGTCTTGTATACCCTGCTGGTTGCCTGGGTCTGCACCCCGCTGGCACCGGGTTTCACAGCGCAGAGGTCTCAGGCGCTGACCCAGCTCAGCTCACACTCGGCTGCACATGTGCAGGCAAATCTAGGCAGAGAAGCAGCCGGGAGGCGTGGTTCCCGGGGAACATCTCATTGGAGGCAGCGGATCTACTCATCCCATCAGCCCTCCAGCGTCTGCCCCTGCCCTGCATCAGTACCCCTCCTGGTGATCCACAGGGCTCACCGGAACTGCACATGGAATGGGAGGACGGTCTTAGTGCACGGCTACCTGCAGCATCCACTCACACTGTGGGTCCAAGAGGAACCAGAACTTCTCATCCCATCTGTTTTTCCACATCTTTTTTCAGAGCTGAACTGGTTTCATGTTGGATCCTTCTGTTCTTCATTCAACTTATTAAAAACTCTTGGAAGGTAGATGTACTCCAATTTGGTAGATACAACTGAGCAAGCTCATTCTCTACACACTCCAGCACACGAACCAAAAAGCTCTTTGGTTCTAAGTTCTTGGCGTGAGCATACCTGTTATGAATCGCCTTTATCCTTAAAAGTAGAGTACAGTGGGAGTTCTGGTGGTGGGGGCAGGAAATACAGAATTAAGGTTTGGGTACAAGTTTTGATGGTAAACATTTTAATTAGTATTTCATTAACCAAAACATTTCCCCAAACTTCTCTAGTTAAAATATCTTTTCTAAATTTTTTACTGTTTGTTTATTTTCAAGAGAGAAAGAGAGAGGGGGTGGGGAGGGACAGAGACAGACAGGGAGACACAGAATCTGAAGCAGGCTCCAGTCTCTGAGCTGTCAGTACAGAGCCTGATGCAGTGCTTGAACCCACGAACCATGAGATGATGACCTGAGTTGAAGTCAGACGCTTAACTGAATGAGGCACCCAGGTGCCCCTCAACTCAAAATATCTTGCTCACCCCTCTCTCTCCTTGAAAAGGCTAAAGCTACAACTTAACCAACACTGATTATTAGACTGGTGTTTGTTAAATAAATACCCCCAATGTTTTTATACGTGAAAAAGCTTACTTTTTAAAAAGTGTTTATTTATTTTTGAGAGACAGAGAGAGACAGAACGTGAGCAGGGGGAGGGGCAAGAGAGAGGGAGACACAGACTCTAAAGCAGGCTCCAGGCTCCGAGCTGTCAGCACAGAGCCACATGCAGGGCTCGAACTCACCAGCTGGGAGACCATGACCTGAGCCGAAGCTGGCCGCTCAACCGACTGAGCCACCCAGGCGCCCCTACATAAAAAAAGCTTATCTAAAAAAAGAAATAGGATGTGGAGAATTTAGAACCCATGCACACTGCTGGTAGAAATGCAAAATGATACAGTCCCTGTAGAAAATGGTGTTTCCTCAAAAAATTAAACACAGAATTACCAGGTGATCCAATAATGCCACTTCTGGGTATACAACCCAAACAAGTGAAAGCATGGAGTTGAACAGGTACTGGCATACCCACGTTCAAGGAAGCATTACTCAAAATAGCTGAAAGATGGAAGTGACCCAAGTGTCCACCAACAGAGAAATGGATAAACAAAATATGGTCTATACATACAATGGAATACAAGCTGGCCTTCCAAAGGAAGGAAATTCTGACACCTGTTACAACATGGATGATCACTGAGGACATTATGCTAAGTGAAATGAGCTGTTCCAGAGAAAGATAAATACCACACAATCTCCTATGAAGCACTTAGGATATTCAAAAGCATAAACAGCAAGTAGAAGGGTGGTTGCCAGAGGCTGCTGGGAGGGGGGAATGAGGAGTTGGTATTTAATGGGTACAGAGTGCCAGCTTGGGAAGATGCAATATTCTAGAGATGGATGGTGAATATACTTAATACCACAGAACTGTATGCTTAAAATGGTTAATATGAGAATGATGTGGATTTTACCACGATTTAAAAAATGTTTACACAGCACTTTGTATAATGCCAGGCGTGGTTCTAACATCTTCGCAGATACTAACTCATTTAATCTTCACTATAAAGCTGTGAGGTATGTTCTATTATTATTGTCACCTGAAGCATGATCCTTGCCCACAGTCCAGAGGGGGCAAGCGGCAGAGCCGACAAACACAGGCTAGCATCCCAGCCCCAGTGCCCCACCCTTGACCACTCTGCTACTTGTCAGAAAGGCAGACAGCTGGGCCTGGGGGGGCTTGCCAGCCAATTCCCATAGGAACAGTAACAGATCCGATGGCTTATGCACCACTGGGGGAGTCCTACAGACACCTGCCGGCTCCAGCCTCACAGGGATGAATTTAGGAATATCCAGAGGGCTCACGACATAGAGATAGATCTCGAATCAAATGTGGCCTTTTTCACCAATTCTGTAGAACCAAAGAGTTTCAAATGAGAAATGGCATCTCTCTGGTCTAATTTCCTTTCAAAACAAGAACTACTGCTTAACTATACCGGAGAAGATATGTTTGCTCCTATACTTACACGTGTCCTTGTACTGCCAACAAGCATATAGGAATCCATGGTTGAAAAGAACCCAATCCCTGCAGGACACAGGATGAAGGTGCAAGGTGTGAGAAGAACCACAGTGAGCACCTCTCTGGGTTTTCCGCACCTGCTAAATGGGAATACTTTTACATCTATCTTCTCTTTAACAGTATTAATGAGGGGCGCCTGGGTGGCGCAGTCGGTTAAGCGTCCGACTTTAGCCAGGTCACGATCTCGCGGTCCGTGAGTTCGAGCCCCGCGTCAGGCTCTGGGCTGATGGCTCAGAGCCTGGAGCCTGTTTCCAATTCGGTGTCTCCCTCTCTCTCTGCCCCTCCCCCGTTCATGCTCTGTCTCTCTCTATCCCAAAAATAAATAAACGTTGAAAAAAAAAATTAAAAAAAAAACAACAGTATTAATGATTTGAGATTAGCTTAAGGTGTGAAAAATATTTTTCAAAAAGTTAAATGATGCTCTCATAATGCCATCCACCTGGAGGCTGTTAAAAAAAAAAAAAATAAAGATCTAAATAAAATACTCAAATAGGTGAAGAATGATCACAGCCAGGCCTTTGTTTCTGGCGTTCTCATCGGTTTCTCACACCTTGTTACTCATCCATCAAAAAGGTAACAAGGCATTCAATATAGGGTATTTCACCTCTGCTCAGAGAAAATGCCTTTCTATTTTTGTCAGCATCCTGCTTACCTCCCCCAAGGTCTCAATGGGACAGGGGTAAAGCGGACCAGACGGCCCTTGGCAAACCTAACAGCAAAAGTGAACCTTTCTGGCCTACGGCTGCATTTTCCATGCCTCTTTTCTTGTAGGCTATTTTATGTTGTGTGTATTTCTTAAGAACAAAGACATCCTACCGCATGAGCTCAGCACAATTATCCAAATCAGGAAATTTAATATTGATACAATGCTATTAGCTAACCCACAGTCAAGTCTCACCACTTATCCCAGTAATGAACGTTCTTTATGGCTTTCTGTCCCACGCCATTTCATTGCCATGTCTAACCTCTTTTAATCTTGAATTGTCAGCCTTTATCTTTGTGGATCTTATGTTTTTGAGGATTACACACCATTTTATAGTATGTCTACCAGCTTAGACTTGTCTGATGTTTCCTTAGGATTTGATTCAGAATATGTAGTTTTTGCACTTTACCACACAAAACTCAAGTTGTGTGATTTCACAGACTCAAATCAGGAGGCAGGGGATGTTGGTTTATTTCCACATGGATGATGTTAACTTTAATCACTTGGTTAAGGAGAGGTATACCAGATTTCTCCACTATGCTTATACTCCCCCCCACTCCCCAACAAGTAAGTCTTTGTGGGGAGATACCTTGAGACTATATAAATAACCTTTTCTTTATAAAAGTTTCATCCACCACTATCAGCATCTATTAAAGATTTCCTAACTCCACTATTCCTTCTACCATTGGAAGGCTGTCTACTGAAAGGAAGAGCCTACCTTTTCCCATTTTTATCAGTTTGTGAATTTTGTACTTAATGCCCTACCTGTTTTTGAAAAAGTGACAGAAAGAAAAATGCACCAAAGTAAGTTTGGTATGAAAAAAAAGAAGTGTTAAGGATTAAAGTTTTACACAAGTATCTCATAAAACTACTCTACAGTTTGCCCAATAGATGTGCTAAAACTGCAGCAATTAAGTCTACAGCTGAACGCCTGCTCTATGACAAACCCTAGGTGTATCTGAGACATGAAATGCCATGTCCCGTAACATCTGCCATTTGTTAATTTACCAGGCTTCGTGCCAGTGGCCTGACATGTAATTACTGATCTTCTCCACAACCCTGCTAGACAGAGAACCCTAATTTACAGAGAAGAACATGGCTCAGACAGCTAAGGACTTGCCCAAAGCCCCAGTGCCAGGCAGGCCAGTTTAAGGTTCTAGAACCCATGCTCTTCAATACACAGCTCTGACCCTTTGTATATATACAAGGGGATAATGTTGAACTTTAAAGTTTGTGCATCTACCATAACCTTTGTTTCCACCTGTTTTATGTGTCATAGCTATTATACTGAAATGAGGTTCTATAAAGAGGATTTAAAACTCTCAAAATGATTAACTTGAATGTGTTTTCTCATTATTAACTGTGGCATTCCCATGGTACAGCCTGTTCCAGAGAAAAATCTTCAACCAGGACATGGTTTATTTAAGCTCTCAATGAATCTCCTCAGATTGAGGCAGAAAGAATTTTGTCTTTATTCCTGTATCATACTGTTAGATGAAAGTGAACTTAGGAGGAAAAAAAAAAAAAAAAGAGGTGGGAGCGGGGGCCTCTGGCTGAGTAGTGACTCAGGTAAGTGAGACAGGTTTACACACACTCAATGTTTAATCTCTTCATCCCAAGTGAAGGAGGCATGAGTGGCCAGATGTGCTCTCAGACCTGGCCTGTGGCTCTAAAAATGAAGTCAGTGTACTCTGAGTGAAAAAGGACTCACCTTCCTTCCCCTCCCCACTCCATACACCGAGCACGCACAGTCTTCTTATGCATTACTAGAGCTATCCCGTGGGATAAGTCAACCCATAGGCCTGTATTAGGATCAAGACTTTAACTGTTATAACCTAATTTTACTGCAATACCGTTTTCATTAAAGGAAATGAGATCAGGCAATTGGAAGTTAAGAAAGAGTTCTTATAATAAATCATACCATAAGTTTTTATTTTCATTGGAAGGGTGGGAAGAAGAGAATTACAACATCCCCTAAAGAAAATTTGAGAGGTAGAGGAGATATATTATCAACAAGGGTCTTATAGCCCAATCCCTTTTTATAGCTCCCTTAACCTTCCCCACTGGTTTTAGACAACTTTGTGTTAATGTCTGAGATGGAGGGGCTCTGAGCCCATGGATAAGAATTTCACTACCTCATCTGTGAGTGACCCAGCTTTGGGTCCCAGTTTTTTTGGCCAGTTCCTCTCTTTATTTTTCCCATGGCCATTCTCTACCAGGGGCAGAGTTTTTCAACTCCCCATACTGTGGGTAGGACAGCTCTTTCTGATTTCTAGAGTCAACGGCAGGGAGCGCTGGGTGCCATTTCCCTACTCCTCCCGAGGCCTGAACTTCACTCTCCATGTGCCATCCTTCTCCCATTCCTACTCCACATTCAGGCTTTGAATGCCCTCTTTATTTATGGCAGACGGGGATTTCTCGTGCATAACTTCTTAAAGCAAAATTCCTTTGATTTTGATATCTATTATATGTCTGATGCAAGAGGGATGCTTGTCATGCAAGAGGTCCACCAAGTTAACTGGAAGGTAGGGAAGTAAGAAACATTAACAACACTTTGCAAACTCCAAACAGAGGCACAGGAGGTAGTGACTGAATGACAAAGGTACCTGGCTCATTAACATCAGACTCAATAGAAACCACCCCAAACGTGGGGCTGAATCCTAAGTACTAGCTTTGTAAAAACAAACAGAAACAAACAAACCAACAACTC